>NC_141144.1:76583060-76891949 GCF_053477565.2 Lygodium microphyllum
ACCTCTTTTCAACAAGGTAGAGGATGCCATTTCTTCATGAGGTATCATCCAAAATAGCAACTGTGCCACTATTTATGAAAAAAACCAATAGACACTAAAATTAGTTAGATTCATTTTGCATTTAAAAAAAGATTGAATGTGCATTTTAAAAATAATTCTAATTTCAGAATATTACCGTGAAATCCTAGCATCAAGAACGATGGAAGTACTAATCTCCTCCACATCGAGAGTTGTGGACAGAGTCCGGACACTTGAGGGCCTTTTGGTACCTATTTACTCCACCATTGGGGTGAAGCAGGTTTGCCCCCTCTCTCTGACATTATTTGGCCTGTACATTGATGGGATTGCTGATTATGTTTCACACAAAGGAGATAGAGGAGCTTCACAAGTTGGCACTTGGATAACTCTCCTATTGTATGCAGATGACATTGTATTGATAGCTGACTCTCCAGAGGGTCTACAAAGACACTTGGACGCATTACACTCCTATACTTTGGATAGTGGGCTTTCAGTAAACCTTGGTAAAACCAAGGTGATGATATTTAATACTATACCACAGTGGGTCAGAAGATCGGCGCCTAAATTCACATATGGATCTGAGAAACTGGAGTATGTGGATTCTTACACATGCCTGGGAGTCTTATTCACAGGGCCCACCTTTTCTATGCGAGAGGCAGTAGACACTAGACTGACTCGTGGATACACAGCACAGGTGGTTTGGAGAGAATGTGCTCACAGGTGCAATTCCAAGAACCTTGCACCAAGCTTTGGCTCTTCGATACACTGGTCACATCCACACTACTTTATGGAGTACAGATATGGGGCCCTAGTCTTGACCACCGTAGCAGATCAGGGTGCACTTATGACGGATGGAGGTCGATGGAGAAACTCCTAGTGTCCATGATATCCAGGATGATCAGATGTAAGGCTTCAGTGCCACATGAGATGATCAGAGCCAAGCTAGCAGCTACACCGATTGTGGTAGAAGCCCTCACCCGATCGGTTGCATATATACATAGCCTATAGGACTTACCCAGACACAGATATGCACGGTTGGCCCTTGAGTTCTCCAGGCAACTTGCCAGAGAGGGTGATACTTCATATTGGTATGCACAGATGTCGGCCTGGTTTGAGCTGCATGGCGTTAGCATGGACAAGCTACCCCCCTTCCAGTACTCCCTTGATGCACCATCTCTTGATCTGAGCAGGTTAGAGATTTGCAAGATCATTAGGATGGATCTTACCCAGTTGGATATTTGGCGGACATGGTTGATGCCAGGGCAGGAGCTAGGGACAAAGATGGCTTTCTACCGCGAGCATTTCCTTCACACTACTGACGATGGATTTATTGTTTGCCCGAGATACATGGACACCCACCTTTCCCATGGACACCCACATTGGCCAGTTGCGCACCTCCTCACATCAGCTAGAGATTGAGACTGGCAAATATAGATCCATCCCACCAGAGGAGCGCATATGCCAGATATTCCAATTAGAGCCAGAGACAGAGGAGCATTATATATGCCGCTGCCTAGCGTATTATGAGGTTCCTGGTTGTTTCCATTGTCTCTTTAGAGATGGATTTGGACCACTATCCAAAGTCATGGATTTTACTGATCAGCGATGCCTTGGTCTCTTTCTTCTTGAGATATGATGGCTTCGTGACATGCGCCTCAGGAGTACAGCTGCTCCAGGACACCGAGGCCCTTCGTAGAGGCAACTCACAGACTTCTTTGCAAAGGAGACTCAGAAGACTTCAATATAGTTACAGCCACAGTCCACACACAGACAAGGAGTATTGATTAATCGAGCCATTCAACTTAGCTGATCCAGACGTCCTAGGCCTCGACACAGACACCGATGACACCTTCATAGGCGGATACAGGGGATTATTGCTCGGGCTAGAGCTAGGCCCTCCATACCCACATGAGATTGTACCATTTGGAGCTCATTGTTACTAGATAGAGCTCTATGTTTACACATAGCCATAGTTAGTTTCCTTTCTTATTTCCTTTCTTATTTTGCTTTGTGCTACATATTTAGCCCAGACAGTTGTGTCATCATACACATGATTGTAACTCATGGTCTCGTAGGTCATTTTGGCCTTTTGTAGACGTTAATATATTGTTTCATTTCATTTCTCATAAAATGAGTGAGAAAACCTATAGTGGCGCCCTTGATATCCGTCATGCGAAGAATCCTATACAAGGGTGTGATCATAATGATCACGGCTCATAGTTCAGTCCAAAATGATTCTTTTAGGAAAAACGGCTCAATGATTTTGCTGTCCTCCATGCTTACTATGGGCTCCTCGTCCATCCATGCTTTAAATTCCTCGGAGACTATACACTTTCAAATTCCTTGGAGACCATACACTTTTGCAACTTACTTTGCACGTCATAGAGTCACTCAAAGAGGAACCATGTGATGACAAAACGGGTTTTTGATGGCTTTTTAACTTCCACATCACCATGCACGCAAAAAATAGCAAGCACTTTTACTTTTTTTCTAATAAAATTGATGATTGCATTTGTATCCATCACAATTTATTTTAACCCACTCCAAATTGCCTATGTCCTCCATGAGGAAGTCAAGGCAATGTGCGGCACAAGGTGTCCACACTATAGAGGGGAATTTCTCCTCAAGCAATCGTCCCATCCTCCGACAGTTTGAAACATTGTCGGTGACAACTTGGATAACATTGCTTGGTTCCGCCTACATACACATAGAAATTTAGAATATAGTGTGGCTTAGAGGTGGATAATCGGGTGTGGAGGTGAAGATAGATATAGAGAGAGAGGTGGAGATATTCAAGCATCAAGATTGAAGAAGCATAAAAGTTTAAAGTTTAAAACATAAATGATAAGGCATAAAGCTTAAAAAATAATATTCAAGAAGCATAAAACATAAAATATAATTTATAAAATATAAAATATTTAAGAATGTAGACTCACCTCTATAATGGCTTGTGGCATGTGCTTGTAGATGAATAGATTAGTCGTTCTATTTCCCTTCACACCCGCATCCACGGTATGTAAGAATTAGGTGCCAAGAGAGCAAGAGACAAGTATATTAATAATACCTCTCTTCTTTTGGTCACTCCATCCATTGAAGAGAATGGAGCACCCATACTTCACCCAACTGACTTGAACATGCTCGGGGGACTTGTTGATCCTCTCCCTCTCCTCATCTAGCTTCTTTGTGTGCATGCCATTGTAGGTAACTCCATGCCATCCCTCACATGGACCCACGGCGGCGATAGCCTTCACCATTCTTCTCCACTTATTCACTCTTAGAATGTGGAAAGGGAGATTGCACTCGATGATGGTTCATGCAATCTCGATTTTTGCATTCCTTTGTTGCTCTTGAAGAAATTAGAGTGGGGCCGAAACACATCTTGTTGTCTCAACAAGTGTGGCTTATTTGTTCTCTTAGAACCATGAGTAGCTGCGGTGATGGAGACAATTGAATTGGAAGGGGAATCCGAGGGATCTATGAATCCCTCCATGGTAGCTGTAGGTATAGCCGAAGGGGTGGTCGTGGGTATGCATATGTTTGGGGAGACTATCTCCTCTTGAGCTTGCACCATACTAGAGGATACCTTGCCTAATGCCTTTGAAATGGGAAGACTATCTCCTCTTGAGCTTGCACCATACTAGAGGATAACTTGCTTGATGCCTTTGAAATGAGGGAATATTTCTTGATTATTTGATTGGCTATCGCTTGAGGTATCTTCAGGCATGGTTTATATGCTCCATCTATCTTGGACGAGTGGATGAGAAGCCGTGTCACACTACTTGTTGGGACCTTGCTACAATGCTTGCAAGTCCAATGATAGGCATTGGTGCAATTTGTGGCTTCCTCAAGGTGTGAGGTGTGAAGAGAAAACGTTTCATGAAGGGCTTTAGGCATGTGAAAAGATGGAGGTGGTAAGAGAGGTCAATGTGTAGATAGAGGTGGTAAGAGAGGTGGAAGAGAATGTGGTAAGTGAAACCAGCCTTCCTTCCGTGGATGGATGGTAAAAATTACAGCAGCAAACAATAAATGCAAATCTGAAAATACAAATTTACCTACTGATCTTGGACAATGCACACCCGATTGGCCCCAAAATTGGCGCCCTTTTCGGTATTTCTTTAACTTTATTGAAGAATAAGTTGATTTATAATGGGATTCTCTTGATCCCCTTCGCAATCCGAACTCCCCTTGCTGTCCAAAGTGACCAGCAAGTCTTCAATCTGATTTGCCCCTTGATTCGGGCACTTAGTTGGCCTTCACCCATTTCATAGACGATGGAAATGCCCCAAATTCAATGGCTGGCTAGCCCTCCACCTGAATTTAGCTGAAATTCACCTTCAGCCTTGAAAAATCCATGTCTTGGAGCTTCCAATTTTTGGCATGCTTCTCAAGGTTGTTGCTAAACCTTAATTTCTATTGTAAATTAATGTTTACAGTAGAGAAATTTGCAATTTCTTAGCCTCCAAGGGTCCAAATGCTGCGATCTTTGAAGCAAGGCTGTGAAATGGCTGGGAGATGAGAGAGAAAGCTGTAGAGAGATAAAAGTCAAAGTTTTGTCGTGAAGAATGATTGAAAATCAGTCAAATGCAGTTGCTGCGCTGTCACAACAGCATTAAATGCTGTCGCCTACAGTTGAGACATCCAAATCAGCTGTCACCTTGTACTTGGATGCAATCGTCCAGCTATGGAGGGTTCGAATCTGCAATTGCCTCCTCAAAACTCACTCGTGGCTGGCTGCAATGACTGAAAATAGGTTGGTCATGGTTGCTCACAGCTCTTCCACATTTGCTACAGCAAGAATGGTCTCGTTTTTCCTCTTCTTCAGCCTTTTACTAGCGTGTATGGGCAAGTTTGCCAAGTGGCAGCCTTCCCAAATGGTTTTCCCAACATTATCCATCATTAAATATTACTTTTCAGCCTTTAATCACTGAAAATTAATCTAATAATTATTTTGGTGCTCAAAAAAATAATTTGACTGGCCAGTAATTAAATTGCCTAGGCATCTTCCACTCACGAGTCTCTTTGTGCCATTTTTGACCTTTAGATCGGCGTTAGATACCATTAAACGCCACATCTCTAGTGTCACCAAGTGACACTTATGGCCAAATGAATGACCTAGGCCAACAATTGACACCAGATACCACTAAGTACTTGTGCAACATAACTTATAGCAACTTTTGCCTTTGAGAACTCGTGATTTTCTCGGGTCCCGGAGTCGTAAATTTACTTTAACCTGAGTTGCACCTCACATGTGCAACATTTACTTAATCATGTGATTAAAAATTAATCCACATGTTAAGTGAGGTTTCAAAAATAATGTCCTCATGACAGTAAGAGAAGGTGGTATGGAGTAACTTGGAAGGGGTAAGAGAGAGAGGAGAAGCAAGAGGGAGATGGAACTTGGAAGTTGGAAGAAAGAGGAAGAGGTAGGAAGAAAGAAAGAGAAACTTGGAAGAGAAGATGGTAACTTGGAAGTGTGAAGGAAGAAAGAGGAAGAGAGTGAGATGACTTGTGAGCTTGAGGAAGAGGCTCGAGCAATGAGACTTGAGTGGAGAAGACAACAGGCTTGAAAGTTGAGGGTGAAGATTAAAGTGGGAGGGGACTCTTTATAAAGGCAAAAACAATTTGAAAATGGAAGAATTTTGAAAAAAAAGGGGTAAAAAAAACAGGTAGGAAAAACGGGTAGAAATGGTCAAACTTGACCTTGGACAATGGGCAGCTACGTAGGTACAATCTGGATTGGGATCCTAGATGTATCTAACCGGGCTGGATGGATTGGATAGGATGGTTCCATCCACTACTATTCGGAATCTGAATATGCTCCAAGTTAGTCACATCATACTAACACTCATGCTCTACTTACACACTACTCTATAGCCTATAAGCTCTTTTATAATCCTAGTAGTTTAATACTCATGAAAAACAATTCTTGGCATGTATGGTTTTATTGTTTCCTAAGATGGTGTTTTGTTCATTAATGGGCATCTTACTTGTTTTTATTGGGGCATTATGTGCTTTTGATTACTATCTCTTTTTGTCACAAGCATAACCATTGATAGAAATATCAAAACTATACTAGAAGTCCATGACTTTATCTAAGATATTTCAAGTAACAAGTAATAATATAAACTATTGATGATGATATACGTTACGATGATCCAAGTCTCTTTCTATATGGAGTTCTCTTTTACAGCAACCTTATCAAGCAGCAGGTGGTTCAATCAGCCATCTATGAGGTTGTGATTGTCTCTATTGCTATCATTCGAACCAAAATCTCGGCTACACTTTTACAAGCTTTTGTGCCCTTTCGAATTTTTTGTTGGAGATTATTTGGCTATCCTCCACCTCCTAGAAATGGCCATTTTTCACCTGCCACATCTTTATAATTTCTCACTTGGTGTGCTTGTTGAAGTCTAGAGAGTTTTTCTTGATGCTTTCTTGTAACTAGAAGATCCCGCATACATTTTATCTTGAACTTCAAAGAATATCTTGAGGCCAAATAAACGTGCCTTGAGTCACACTTCATATCTCAAGCTTCATTATCTCAAGCTGAGCATCTAATGCCTCAAGAAATATGCTTCATTACTTGATGACTTACTATGGAGGATATTGTTATGGGAGCACTAGACTGTGCTCGAGAGACAAGACTAGATGCAAGATTTGTTACAAGAATTCTGATTTCAAGATAATCCCACATAGGGGCATAAGGTAGAATGATAACTTAACAAGATACAAAAAATCCCACAACCTAGGACCGTAGGTATGGACAATAGGACTTGATAGGATATGAAGGATCCCATAACCCGGGATTGTAGGTATGGATGCAAGATATCAAAATTATAAGATTTCCCTCCACAAGGATGGGCAAGATGCAACATGGTACTAGACAAGATCTCGTACTACGAGATTACAAGGTGACAAGACAACAGGAGTATGATGGAAGACAAGACAAGACTAGATACCATGACTAGACAAGAACTAGAACTAGAACTTGAAGTTACCTACTTAGAGATCTCGACTCCTTGAGCTCCCAAGATTGGCATTGGCAAGATAAAGATCTTCTAGAATGTTCCATTGATGACATCATCGATGATGAAGGCGATGACATTGCACATCTCCTAGAAGGTTCTATGATGACAATATCAATGATGCAACCGATGACATGTCATATCATCTAGAAGGTTCTATGATGACATGGGAAAAGTGGATTCGGATGGTTGGCTTGAGGATGTCTTGTTAAGGGTGCGTTCGCATGGGTGCGGATTTATATGGCATGAGTAAGAAATAAACCGTACACTTGATCATGGCACGTCCGTGACAGATATATTTGAGACATCCCAACCTTGGTCCTTGTTTAGGGTTAGTAAGTGGCATTGCCTTGATCATGGCACGTCCGTGACAGATATATTTGAGACATCCCAACCTTGGTCCTTGTTTAGGGTTAGTAAGTGGCATTGCCTTGAATATGCTCGTGCTTGAAACCCCTTGCATGCAAAAGATTACCTTGATGGAGAATACCTCAAGCTTGTTCCCAATTACCTCAATGTAAGAATTACATTCAATCTACTTCTTCTTTATATGCACAATCCTTTTGCACTTGAGCCTCCATCCTTTTAAAATGGCCTATACTGTTGTGTTAAAGTTTCTTCTTATGCTTGTATTGTTAAGGCACACACACACAATCTTTACCTTGAGTGTAAATCTTGTTCTATCTTGAACCTCAAAAGCTAATATCTCAAGCCAAGGCTTTTATGCTTGCAGAACATTTGCGGGGCTAGGCCTTGATGGATGTGACTTAAGTTCTATTACAATACAATATGATGATGAGAAAGAGGTACAAACAAATCCTTTTGTATTGAATTTAACCTATAGCGGGTTGGGTCATGTGTTTATATGAAAACTAACCTATTTCTTATTATTGAGGTGAGGACCCTTATGGTGGAAATATTCTCAAGGAAGGGGTATCCTTAGCCCATCATGAGGGATAGAGGCAAGAAAGTATCACAAACAAAATTCAATGCAAAGTGCAACATGTTGGGATAGCAAAACAAAAAGCCTCTTATATGAGCTCATCAAAGTGGATGAGCAATATCCATGAGGTCATTGCACTTTTACAAGCACAATTTAAATTCAAAGCTATAAGTATAATTTGTAGACTAATGCTTTAGTAATATGTGTTGCTAACAACTAATGGGATTGTTTGTGAAGGTGGTTGCTATCTGAGGAGAAAGATTGTTATCAATGTATTTGTTGGTTGTAGGGAGCTAGACCAATAGCCCTTTAGACATGTCTTGACAATCCATTATACTTGATTTAAGAATACATAAAAACATTAAAAAACATTAACAACTTCACAAAAAAGTGATAAAACTGAAAGTAGAGGGAGACTAAGATGAAACAAGCATAGTTTTTTTGGATCTCAAGTGAACTTCTCCTCCATTATTCTCCAACCATTCCTCCAACAGTCTACCCACACTAAAAATGGTATCCTCCAAGATAGATACCCCAAACTTAAGGACACTTTACATACAACAATATGATAAGGCTTAGACTATGCCTTAGACTTTGGCTTATTTCTCAACACTCCCCCTCAAGCTCAGAATGAGCTTGCAAAGGTAATACTCCAAGTGCACTCCTGAAGTACTCAAACTTATCTTTACCTAATGCTTTGGTAAAGATATCAGCAACTTGGTCATTGGTCTTCACATGGACCAAGTCAATCTCTCCATCAATGACTTTTTCTCTAATGAAATGATAGTGCACTTCTATGTGTTTTGTTCTTGCATGGTAGACTGGGTTCTTTGCCAACATAATACTGCTAACATTGTCACAATACATAATGGCTCCACCATCAATCTCTATCCCCATGTCATATAGGATCAATCTCAGCCATGTCTGCTCACATGCTGCCAATGCAATGCCTCTATACTCTGCTTCAGTGCTTGATAAAGCAACTGTAGGTTGCTTCTTACTGCTCCAATGAGAATGCATAGCCACTAGTAGATCTTCTATCCATAGAGCTACCTGCCCAGTCTGCATTTGAGTATCCAAACAATGTAGGCTTGATTCCTTTTTTATAAAACAGCCCAAATCCACCTGTCTTCTTCACATATCTAAGAACTCTTCTTACTACATCCAAATGTGATTTGCATGGTTTCTGCATAAACTGACTTATCAATCCAACAACGTAACTCAAGTCTGGTCTTGTAATGGTCAAGTAGATAAGACTACCAACCATATTTTTGAACATAGTAACATCCTCAACATAAGATCCACCATCCATCAACTTAGCATTTTGATCCAATGGTGTATCAACCGGTTTGCATCCTGTCATGCTATATTTTTCTAACATCTCCAATGCATATTGCCTTTGTATCAGCCATATACCATGAGGTGTGTCAATAACCTCAATACCCAAGAAGTATCTCAATAAACCAAGATCCTTTATATCAAACTCTTTATGTAACCCATGCTTGACTTGAGTAATCTCCTTCTCAAGTGTACCTATAATAATGAGATCATCAACATAGATGACCACAACAACCATACCATCTTCTATATGCCTCACATAAAGTGAATAATTAGCTTTGCTCTGCTGAAATCCCATACTGCATAAGAATTTGCTGATTCTATCACACCATGCTCTTGGTGCTTGCTTCAGTCCATATAAAGCCTTCTTCAACCTGCATACATAATGTGGGTATTTTGGATCCACATAGCCCTGTGGTTGATCCGTGTACACTTCCTCTTCTAAGTTGCCATTCAAAAATGCATTTTTCACATCCATTTGATAAAGCCTCCAACCATAGACAGAAGCCAAAGCAATTAGCGATCTCACTGTCGTCATTTTAGCTACTGGACTGAATGTTTCTTCATAGTCCAAACCATAAGTTTGTGCATATCCTTTTGCAACTAGCGTTGCTTTATACCTTTCAAGAGAACCATCTGACTTACATTTGACCTTGTAAACCCATTTACATCCAATGGACTTCTTGCCATAAGGTAGTTTCACCAAATCCCAAGTCTTGTTTTTCCTTAGTGCATTCATCTCTTCATCCATTGCTTGTCTCCACTCTTTGCTCTCTACTGCTTCTTCAAAGCAAGTAGGTTCCACATGTTGTACATAAGAAACCATGTATGCATAATGCATCTTCATGAACCCATTATAAGTCAATCTATCAACTGGATACCTTACCCTTTTTGACCTTCTCAATTGAGGAGCACTACCGTGTGTCTCATCTGATCTAGCATGTGGTGGCACATACTTTCTTGCACTTCTAGTGCTAGGTGTTTTAACATGCGGAATGCCATACTCGTCATCTATAGATTCATCTTCTGAACTTTCAGTCATTGGTCTCTTACCTTTTGCAACTTCTGCACTCCTTTGTGCATTTCTCAATCTACCACTCCATGGACTGTAGCTGCCATTGCTTTCCACATTCTCTTGAGGTCCTGAAGCATCTTCCACATGCTGATTTTCAGCCTTGCTGTTTGCTGAAATTTTTCTTCCATAGCCATTATCATCATTGCTTTCATAGGAATCAACATCCACTGCAATTTTGGGCTTGTACCATGATTCATATTCACTGAATTGACATCCCTGCTTATGTATACTTCCTTATTCACTGGATCATAGCATTTGTATCCCTTCTTCTTATCAGGATATCCAAGGAAAATGCATTTTACAGCCTTAGGTTCCATCTTCTTTCTCAAATAATCCGGAACATGAACATAATAGACACATCCAAAGACTCTAAAGTATGCAACAGTGGGTTTCATGCCATACATTCTCTCATATGGTGACATATTATGAATCAAGGCTGTAGGTGTTCTATTCATAATGTGAACTGCAGTATGCACTGCTTCTGCCCAATATGACAATGGCATGTTCATTCGATTCATCATTGCCCTTGCAACCTCTGCAATAATCCGATTTTTCCTTTCAGCCACACCATTTTGCTGAGGTGTATACCTGCATGTCAATTGCCTTTTGATACCATGATCTCTCAAGAAGTCACAAAACTCATATGACATGTACTCTCCACCATTATGTGACCTCAAACATTTTATGTAGCATCCAAACTGCTTTTCAGCCATAGATTTAAATTTCAAGAACTTTTCAAATGCTTCACTTTTATGCTGCATAAAGTACACCCAAGTCATCCTGCTGAAATCATCAATGAAAGTGATATAGAATCTACATTTTCCGCTCATGGAAACATTCTGACATGGGCCCCAAATATCTGAGTGTATTATTTCCAAAGGATAGTTGCTTATTCTCCCCCTCTTTGGAAATGGCAATCTGAACTGCTTGCCAACTTGACAAGCCTCACATACATGATCAAAATTCACATATCCTAAATGCGGTAAACCACGGACTATCTGTTTGGATTGCATTTGCTTCAATCTTTGCAAATTAAGATGACCAATCCGTCTATGCCATAATTCCACATCCTTATCTTGCCCATGTCCTCTCTCAACATACATAGAGTTTTGAATCACTGGAGTACCTGCATCCAAAGCAAACAATCTCCCTTCCTTTCTACCATGAGCAATCACCCTGCCAGTTCTCCCATTATGAAACTCTTCAATGAAACATCCAAACTTATTGAATCTCACCTACAATCCTTAATCAACCGATGCTAGGTTCTTAGTTATTGTGGGCACATAAAGTATATTACCAAGCTTGTTCTCAATCCCAGCTTTAGTAACAAGTGGCACACTACCAATATGAGTAATTTTGTGTAAAGTATCATCACCGGTGGCAACATATTCATCATTCTGCACTTGCTCCTTGCTATCAAACCACTCAGCATGATGAGTCATGTGGTTTGTAGCTCCTGAATCCAAAAACCAGTCATTCTCACGAGGAGGATGAGTCATGCTCCCAAGCACATGCTCCATAGCAAATAAATGACCTCTAGGCGATCCACCTCTAGGTCCATAACCTGTACCACCATAAGTGCTTGCATAGTGGCCATATTGGGTCCTTCCATGATCCCTAGACATAGCATTTTGTTTCTGATAACAATCCCTCTCAAAGTGACCAAACTGCCCACAATAATGACAAGTGCCATCTCTTTGTGAAGAAGGACTAGACCGTCCTCTACCTCTAGGGAAAGATCTCCCCCTGCCTCTATGCATGAAGTCACCACGACCAAAGTTGCCTCTTCCACGAGCAAAACCATAATTACTACGACCAGGTGAAGAGCCTCTAGCTCTAGATGAGCTGCCACGACCTCTCTGGTGATAGAAAACACTATCTCCACCTGCATTTTTGCCACTGCTAGATGCATTCAATCCCAACTTGATTTCTTATGTAAGCAGCAATCCAATAAGCTCCTCAAAGTCAGGCATAGAGCCTCCCCTAACGGAAATAGAGGTATCCAAAGATTTGAAAGCTGGTCCAAGCCCATTTAGTGTCACTGACACTAAATCATCATCATCAACAAGTGCATTAATGGATGCAAGGTCTTCTGAAATTTGCTTGATTTCTGCCACATAGTCACTGATACTGTGATTGCCTCTCCATGCACCATGTAATCTCTGCTTAAGTTGTATCTTACGAGCCTCTGTACATGTTCCATACATCTTTTCTATGATTTCCCATGCCTCCTTACAAGTGCTTGCCTTTTTTATATGAGGAATCAATGTTTCTGAAATACATATGGAGATCCAATGCAAAACCTTCCCGTTCTTCCCAGTCCAATCCTTGTACGCTTTCTTTTGCTCTTCAGTTGGATGTTCGGGAACTTCTGGACATTCATCATCACCTGTTATGAGATCCCATAGACCTCTACCCATCAAAAAATTCTCCATCCTGTAGGACCAAACACTATAGTTGTCTTTGGTCAATTTGTCCCCCACGATTTGAGTGATTTGTGCCGTGTCAGACATTATGACTGCTGCAAATTCAGAAGAAAACAACAATACAATCTGTCCAGAAATGGTATTCAGCAATATGACTGTCATACATGTGTCCAAAAACTGTCATATACATCCATCCATGATGCCAACATGTCATACATTCAGTTCCCAGCAAGAACCATCCAAATCGGATTCCACACGATGTCTGTGTGACCCAAAATGCATTAAAACATGGGTCTAAAGTTGACCACTTTTCCTGCAATTTTTAAATTTCTTTTGGCTTAAGTTTGTCAAGCAAGGTATTTGGTTTTTCCTGTAGATTGTGGCATGGTATGGTGTCTTGGACTGTATTTATGGCACTTGAAGCACACTATCCTTGCACTTGGCACTTCTACAATGGAACACTTCATCCATAATATTCTGCCAACAGCAAGATGTGGACCTAGCCTTGCATTTCTTTTCATCAGGACAGCAGCTGGCTTCTTGGTTTTACTATAACCAGTTACAAGATGTCACTCTCTCCTGCTGTGATGAGCATAGAGCAACACAAACTCTGTATTTTCTTAAAAGGTAATGATTACTGATTATCCCATCAGCTTCTTTAGGCTGTACTCGCAACAAACAGAAACTGGCAAAATACAGGATTGACCTCCAAAACTGATCATTGCATCATAGGCAAAGATCCTCCTGCAGCTAAAATCTGTTGCTCTAGCTGTAACAAAGTTTCTAGCTTGTTCTTGACCACATAAAACTCTTGCTTTATCTGTTGCAAAGCTTGTAGGCATGATGAAACCTGAAATTTGTTTAAATTTACTCTTGCACAGTGTGTGTACAATTCAGCAAAATCAAAAAACAAGTTTCATCTGTGGGGCAGTCACTGGAGACATGGCAACACCTTGTTATTTGCTATTGCATGTGCTCAGGTTATGTATGCATATGTAATGCGGCCTGAGACATTGCCTGAGTCGTATCTAGAATTTATTGTCAAAACTGGGCCTATTGCAAAGCCTGTGCTGAAGGCTGTCTGTGAAAGCTGTCGAAGGGAACCTGTTGATGTAGCAGCTTTGTCTGACTTTGTTTCTAGCAAGACTGGTGGCGCCCCCTTTGAGCTGCGGCCTGATTGTGCACTTATTCCTTGCTCAGCTATATACCCAGAGACATTGTCTTGTATGGGACAAACAAGTAAAGCAGCCCGTGCCACTCAGGCACCATGACGGCCGAGGAGAGCGCTGCTGACCTCGCCTCTGAGCTCGAGCAGCAGAAGCTCCAGGATGATCCACTGGTTGAGGACCATGATGACGATGCCCCTGAACTAGATGGAGAAGATGGTGGCCTTGCCAACGGGAAAGGGAAACAGAGTCGCAGTGTGAAGAAAAGCAGAAAAAAATGCAAAAGCTTGGCATGAAACCTGTGTATTGTGTTCGGAGAAGCAAAAATTGAGGACCTCAACACTCAATTACAGACACAGACTGCTGAACAGTTTAAAGCCCCCGATCTGTCACACGAAATCACGAAATCATCTGTAGCTGTGCCTGAAGATGATGAAGAGGTGGACGAGACTGGTGTTGAGCCTAAGAATATCGAGTTAGTTATGACATAGGCTGGAGTATCACGATCTAAAGCAGTGTCTGCTCTGATACCAAATGATAAAACTGAAAGTAGAGGGAGACTAAGATGAAACAAGCATAGTTTTTTTGGATCTCAAGTCAACTTCTCCTCCATTATTCTCCAACCATTCCTCCAACAGTCTACCCACACTAAAAATGGTATCCTCCAAGATAGATACCCCAAACTTAAGGACACTTTACATACAACAATATGATAAGGCTTAGACTATGCCTTAGACTTTGGCTTATTTCTCAACAAAAAGCCTTTGATTTAATAGATGGATCGTAGTTGGAGCTTGTTGTTGGAAAGATCTTAGATTGGTAGACTTGCATGGATGCCGTTGACTTAGCAACCCTAGATTAAAATGATGTAAAAGCTCCCCTAAGCAAGTTCGCCAAAAACACACACTCTCATTTTAAAATGATGTAAAAGCAACCCTAGATTAAAATGATGTAAAACCTCATCAAGGAATTCCAATTTGTCCATCGATGGCTTACAAATCAAGAGCATAGCATTGCTAACTCTCAACAACTCAGTGGCACATAGGCAAGTAGATCACCAAGGAGCACCTTGGGGGAGACCTTCAATCGTTAGCCTGTAAGGAATTATGTGTAAAGAAATGCTCAAGTATAGAATACAAACACAATTGTACAACAAATGCACAATCTAATAAAGAAACATAGTTTAGGGTTAGGATAACATAGAGACAAGGAAGACAAAAGATGAAAAAAATTGAATAATGAATAAATACAATGCTCAATGTAGCAAACACATTGCAAGGTGAGTATTGAACCTTGAACTTCTATGTCTCAAGGACAGGGGGAGAGAGTATGAGTTGAAGAATGTGTCATACTCTGATGGATCCTGAAAGGTAGTCATAAGCCTTTGAGGTTGTAAAGAAGCGGAAAACACAGCTCAAAAGGCTGGATTGGTGTTTGATGGAGCTAGATAGTGTAGAAAACAGCAAATGCAATAGTTTGTGATGATGTGATAGTTGTGGCATGGCTGAAAACAAGTAAACGTAGGCAGTAGTCCAAGTGGCAGCTGATAGTAACAGTAGAATCAACAAATACAAGGGCTAAAGGCCATGTGGCAGGCTAGCGATAGCTATCAAGGTCCAGCAGCAGTAGGAAATGATGAATCAACAGTAAACACAGGTTGTGGACAGGGTACTAGCTGATGGAGATGGTTGATCGCTAGGTGCCAAGTGTTTGATAGTAGTAGACAGAGTGCCAGATCATGGAGATGGCTGATCAGCAGTGCCAAGTGTTTGACAGTAGTAGACAATAGCTCATATTGAGATATCCTCTGTGAACAAGGTGTGGACAGCAGAGTAGTACACTCGCAATCTGCAAAACAAGAATAGGCTAACTAGAGGGTAGCCTGTGTATTCATAAATAGATGGGTCCTCCCAAATTAAGGTTTGCTTATGGGACACAGACTCTCTCTAGGAACACACGTTTTTTTTATGAAAGTTTGGTAATCCAATTAAGTAGGCATATTTTGGGGTTGTTTAAATGGCTAGTTAGCATATAATGCATTTTTAGCTCAACACCTCTTTTTAGGCCCAAAATTGGAACTAGAAAGGGGTTGTACTAGCCCTAGCCTATATAGTCTACCTTCTCCCTAAGGTATTTCACCCCAAGGCAGCCAAGATGTCAGACAAAGGGCATATGTCTACTACCTAGTGGCCTGCCAAGACTATAGGTTGACATGAATCAATTGTAAGTCTCCTATCAAAAAGAAATACAGTGTGCCATTGAGAGCGGCGATAGATGTCAGTCCACAAAGATTGATATGAATCAATTGTAGGGGTGCCTCAACTCGCTGTGTGATCTATTAAGGGAATGGTATGTGGTGGTTTCTCTCGAGTTGTTAAGCTAGAGAGACATCCTTGGATAGTTTAAGGCATGGAAGGCCCTGAACCATAGGACGGTGCGACAACTCATAGAGTGAGTCATACTCAAGTTGTCAAAGGAATAATGCCAAAGACACTCATTGTTTGTAGCCCCATGTGGTGGGTAGAGCCTGAAAGCAGTGAAACTCTAAGCGCTCGACTCTCGGTTGGGAGAGAAACCGAGTCATCATGTAGAGGCTACTAGGCCATGCCTTGCCATGAGCAATCACTAAACCAATTTGAGAATCTATGATCTCGATTGTGGTTATAGCAAAGAAAGCTGCTCGCCCCAATTGGCAAAGCTATTGAACAAACAAAAAGATCACCCCAAGCTTGGGGACATAATTTACATCAGCTAGCAAAATGAGACCTCGACCCTCGTCAGTATCAAATTTGACACTATCTAGACCATGGATCTTAAATGAGAAGTTATTCCTATGCTGGATATTCTTGGCAGTAGGGGCTCGAGAGAGAAAAATATCCTAGGTAGGGATCATATGATTTGTTATTTCACTATCCATGATCCAAACAGGAGAGGATGTGCTCGGTTGGGTAGAGTGGGCTCTCTCCACAATCATCCTGGCAAGAGGTAACTTGCAAATATGGACTAAGCTTGTAGCCTTTTGATGTATCTACAGAGACGAGGTGGGTCTCATATTCAACATACTAGTCAAACATGTCCTCTGGAGTTGAGAACCAAAGACTGTGATAATTGACCAGCGGTACTATGGGTTTGGCCTCCCCATGGCCCTTGATTTTGGTTGCCACCACCTTGCCTTTCCCGTTGGAGGTTAGTTGACTTAGGGGTTGGGGGTCTACTTCTTAGATTTGGGTTGGGTATCTTTTGCCTTTGATCGACACTCATGATCAAAGTGGCTAGCATTTTGACAATGTTGGCAATACTTTTTTTTCTTTGGTACATTTTGTTACTCGGATTTTAAGGAAGATTGTGAGTCCCCTTGTGACTCACTAGCTTGGTTTTGATTTTGATTTTGGTTTCTAGTTAGATTTCTCGTCTTTTCCTTGATGCCCCTTTTGAGAAGAGAATGAAAGGCCCCTCTATGGGGGACGCACTATGAAATCGATCAAAGAGTTGAGTGTAACGCAATAGTTGACACCCAAATTTATAGAACATAGGCATGGTAGGTTGTGAGATCACTTGTTGTATAAAATCGAAATATCTTCGAGGCAGCTTCTTTAGGAATAAAGTGACCTGCTCATTAGGAGACTTAGAAGCTCCTGTAGTGAATTCAGTGAGAAGTTGGTGATACTCAGCTAGCTTGACCTTAAGATTATCCTAGTCAATGATTTTAAAGTTTTGAAGCGTATGGTTGAGGTTTATATGACGGGTCCTTTTCCAACTTGCATAGTGGTCAATTAAGTGTTTCCATTGCTCGGAAGCTAGGATAAAGTGTTGTAGCTATGAGCGAAATTGTGGAAGTAGACCTTGCATCAACTCGACTATAGCAGGGACATTTTTGCCTTCAATGAGTGGACAACCTTTGGGGGAACAAGGCATGGGTCTCGTTGGGATACAGGCCCTTAGACAAGGTTCCACAAGTTTTGAGAAACTAGAACATGTCTCATCATATTTGACCAAGAAGTATAATTAGACTTGTTAAAAGGAGTCTTATCATTAATAGTATGCTTGGTTGATGAAGACAAAGAATTGTGAGATATTTGGAAAAAATGGTAAGATGGATAGTAGGGATAGGATAGGAGATAGGGTGGGAAGATAGGAATAAGCTAAGAGTGAATAATAGAGCCTATGAAGAATGCATGGGGACTCTTAAACGTTGAGAAACTATCAAGTGAGGCATAGTGGAATAAGCAGATTGACCACTAGGGATTGCTATGCTAGCAAATTGTGATATCAATTGAAGTGAGGTCCACACTTGGGTAAGTTTGAATAGGTACCTCATGTTGTGAATATTCCAAAGGTGCATAATGTGAAGGACGAACCTCGCCCATAGGTGCACGAGTACCACTCAGAAGTGAAGATGTAAAGGTTCTAAAGGTTATACCTATGTTCGAAGAACCCCTTGGGGGGTTTTAAAATTGAGGTATAAATGATGTAGATGCATTAAATTTATTTTGTTGATTTAATGATGGAAATTGAAATGAAGATGAAGATGCAAAATATAATAAGGATGAAACATCAAAATCGTTCTAACTATGAGAAGCATAATTCAAAGAAGGAAAAATGGAAGACCCTTTACATAACTTTTCTTATAATCCCACTTGCATGCGTCAACATAGAAGAATTGATCCACTAGAGAACCTTTTCCATGGTCAACATACTTGAACTCCATCTTCCTCGTGATCTTTGCTAAAATGTGGCAAAGGAGTAAAATTAAAAGAATGAGCAGGTACATGAGTTGAAACTTGTGTACCTTGCACCAGAGTGGAAGGATGGGTCTAAAAGAAAGGAATATACTCCAGATCTCTTTCTCCAATAGAGGAGCCCATCCTTGATGGAGGTCTTAATGGGGCCGTGCAATATTATTAGATTTATGTATAATATCTAAAGAGAATCAATCATAGATATCTTCATTGAGTAGCTGTTCTTGAAGTTCAATCCATCTGTCAAGCTCTTGGATCTTTGCTCTGTGAGCAATGATCACCTTCAGCTCCTCATTTGTAATAGGATATGGTCTAGTTTCTCTAGGATAGTTCGAAGTATCTCCACCCATGTTGCAACTTGGCAAGGTAAGCTGTGGAACCCAGTCGTGCTCCGTTCTCGACAAAGGCTATGAGAGAGACTGAGTTGGCATTGAAGTGCTCAATGCCATCTTCCCTATGTTGTTCTTATTTTTGAAGATGGGTTTTCTTATCAAGGGCCTAGACTTTTTCAATGAGCACTTAGCTTTGGTATTATGTAAAGAAATGCTTGACTACAGAATACAAACACAATCTTACAACAAATGCACCATCTGATAAAGAAATACAGTAAGGGTTAGGGTAACACAAAGACCATGAGCACAAAAGATGAAAGAATATAAATGATGAATAAATACAATGCTCAATGCAACAAACACACTATGCAAGGTGAATATTGAACCTCAAAATTTCATGTCTCAAGGATTGGGGTAAAGAATATGAATTGAAGAGTATGACACACTCAAGCGGATCCCGAAACATAGCAAGCAGCCTTCAAGGTGTTAGGCAGCAGCAAATGCAGCTTCGAAAGCTGGATCAGTGTTTGATGGAGCTGGGAAATGCAGAAAACAGCAAACACAGTAGTGTGTGATGATGTGGCAACGATATAGTGGTAAAATAGGTAAATGCAGGCAGCAGTCTACATGGCAGCTGATGGCGACAGTAGAATCAGCAAACGCAGGGGCTGCAGGCTATGTGGCTGGCTGGTGATAGCTGTTAGGGTCCAACAGCAGCAGTAGATGATGAATCGGTAGGAGAGGCGGGCGGGCTGTAGGCAGGTTTCCAGCTGATGGAGATGGCTGATCAGGAGGTGCCAAGTGTTGTACAGTAGTAGACAGCAGCTCGAACTGAGATATCCTTTGTGAATGGGGTGCAGACAGCAAAGTAGTACACTAGCAATTTGCAAAATAGGAATAGGCTGAGTGGAGGGTAGCTTGTCCATTTATAGATGGATAGGTCTAGCTGAATTTGGGTTTGGCTTATGGGACATAGACACTTCCTAGGAATGCATTTCTTGTAATGAAAGTTTGGTGATTTAATTAATTAAGCACGTTTCAGGGTTGTTTAAACGGGTAATCAGCAGATAATGCATTTTTAGCTCAATATTTCACTTGATCTTCCAAACACCACAAACACAACTTCAGCCCCTACACTCCTCCTCGTCATGGAGAGTCAACTCTGATTTGTATCCACACACGAGAAGAGCCAACAACATGGCCTACTCCATAAGTAGAATGACAATCGCAAACACATACTCCACTTCCACGGTGACAATGAGTCAATCCAAATGGACAGCAGTGACGGGCTGGTCTGCAAGCGTGGCGAGCTGCTGCGGTGCTGTGCAGATCAAGGGCAGAGCATCACACACCAGGGGTCGTAGTCCAGGGCGGGGGACTGCTGAGGGCACGGGCGTTGGCACTGGAGTAGAGCAGTGCCACGGGGGCGCTGGCAGACATGCGGGCAGGCTGGCTAAGGCAGCGCAGGAGGCAGGCAGGCGGGTGCAGGACAGTCAGGCGGGCCCCTGGGCGGACAGGCGGCGTAGGACAGCGCCGAGTAGGCGGATGACAGGCACAGGAGCGTCACTGCCAGGTGGTGCCATTCGAGCTAGAGGTGGGCGGCGGTGTTGCAGGGAGGAGCTGAGGCGGGCGGCATTGGTGCAGGGAGGAGCTGCAGACCTCTGACAGGTGGGAGTTGGGATCTGACTATTCCAGCTGAAAGGCTAAGCTGAGCTGAGCTGAGCTGTACTCTGTGAAGGGACTGAGCTATACTCAGCTCTGATACCAAATGTGAGAGATTGAGAGGATCGAAGCTCAGCTGAGAGTGCGGTAGACAGTGTGGAGAGTGAAGCACGACACCCAATGCAATAGATTGAAAGAGTGTAAAATGTAAGTACAAAGTACAACCCTTAAACCTTAGGGCTGTAAGGGGTGTTCATTGTTGAACATGATAAGTGCCCGTAAATGTGTAACATAGGCACATACGAAAAAAGAGAATAAGTATGGGGGAAAAAACCTATCGTACGGAGAGTAAAAAGTGCCCCAGTGTCCTATGATCACCGACACTCTATGTGAGCGTAGGCGTGAGTGCCAGGCTGAAGGAATGATGGAAGGCCAAAGCTTTAAGACCCAATCAACTATAGACAATTAGTTGGTTTCTTTTGTACCTAACTCAATCAACTCTTGGCCTAGTGTTGAGATAGTGTCTCCAGCTCAAATTTGGGCATGCCCACTTTAGTTCTTGGGCACAGCTACTTTAGTCTCTACTTTCGTTCATATTTGCCACACCTTGTGTGGCATCCATGTTTGGGTCTATTTATAGGACCTCATGTGCATTCGTTTCATCCCACATTCCTGCATCACTAGTGATTCTTCCTTGCTTAATATGTTCTTTGAGTGAGAGCGAGAGAGTGTTGTTTTGTGTTTCCTTTCACATAGAACATTCAATTCATGTCTTATATCTGTTATCTAGCTAGGTTTATAGGGTGCTTGTCTTCAAGTTCTTTGTTTTTTTCGGGGCATAAAAAGGTGTATCTATTTATATAACAAAAAACAAAGAAGTAGAAGGGCTCAACAGCTTAGCTGCAGCTTTAGTCCGTCATTAGAAAACTGTTCAACACCTCCAAGGGAGGTCTGGGAGGGAATGGGGGGAAAAGCCAAGGAGGAGGATCTAATACCATGGGGGTGGCCATCTGGTAATCTGAAGAACAGGCTGTGGTGGGGCCCAAAGTATTTGCTGCGATAATGCACTGCTGCATTTTGCTCTTAGCCTGACTTCTTCTTTCTCTCAGCTCTCTGGCATGATGGCATCACATTCTTCCCTCATCTTCTCTGGAACTGCTGCATGTGACAGTCCTCTTTGTCATCACCACTGCTAGAGTGGTCGAGTATTTGTGGTTTGCTGCATTTGACACTTCAGTCCCGCTCAGCTTGTTCCCAAAAGAGACAGTGGCTGTTGGACAGCCCTCCACTCTTTGCACCTGTATACCCCATTTGCTCATTCAGTTTTCAGAACTCATTCAGTTCTTCATTTGTGCTTTGTTCAAGTTTATTGTTTTCGTTGTGTTCATACACCGTGTGTCTGCTCTGCAAACCCTAGTGCATTCTCACATGAGAAGGATTTCTAGGAGAATTATCCTTGGCCTTTGACAGGCATTTGCTGTCAAAATAGCCAGCTTTGTGGCAGTGGTGAATATTCTTCTTTGGGGTTTGAACTTGTCCTCATCTCAGGTTTGCGCACAAGTGCTGATCTCATTAAGCTACAGTGAGTATGTGTTGCCACTAGTTTTTATTTTTTAATAAGTCCCATCTATATTGCACCTTCTGGCAAGCTGGCGTTTGCATCACTAGTTCAATGCAAGTTTTCGGTTTTCCTTGCTGTGATTTCTGATGTGTCTCAACTCAGATAGCTCTGATTTCAGCCAGATATTAGTGACTGCATCTTTTTACAGCAGTAAAAAGCTTCATGTCATGGTTCATGGTAACTGCAACCATCCTCACTTCCTGATTCAAAGATCACATATCGTGTTCTCAAGATCCTGTTTGCTTAATCATACTCAGAAAACAAAACTACCCTATCTATCAACCAGGACAACAGAACACTCAAATCTGTTTTACACAGTAACACCTGTCCAAATAGGTAGAGTCGGAAATCTGGCATTGAAACTGTAGGCTTACTTCACTCGTCGGCCTTGAAATCCAGCATTGAAACTGTAAGCTTACTTCACTGTGATCGGAAAAGGAGTAGCAAGCTCTGCAGACTTTTGAAGCCGTATCTGCCCTATCTATCAAGGGATACAAGATCTTCATTCAAAAAAGGAAATTTATTCAGTACCCTCAGAAATTAGAATCTCTTCTTGCTGATTATTGCGTATCATGAAACTGCTAATCCGGGGTGTTCTAATGTGTGACAGACTATAGATATTTACTTAGTAGTCTGAGAAATTAGAATCTCTTCTTGCAGATTGTTGCTTGTTATGTAAACTGTTAATCTGGGGTTTTCTAATGTGTGACAGGTTATAGAAACTGTGAATACTTTGACCACCTTGGATACTCCATTTCTCTCTCCTCCAATTTCAGTGACCACTGTTGTTGGTCAGATGGTAGGTGCCAGCCTTTGAGCAAGCTTTGAATCTGTAGAGTGAACCTCTGTGCTACTTATGATCTCTGAGGACCTCGTTCACTTTCTGCAGGCAGTTTCAAAAGGCAGACAGGGTTTAGAAGCTCGAAACATTTTGAGGGTATGTTCTCTTTTGTTCACAACTGTGCCCTTTCTCTTGGTAGGACAATTCACATCAACGGACCACTGGTGTACTTGCTAATATTGTGCTTTTGGTTACACACATGTCATGTTCCTTTGAATCAATTTGGATTTATTATTATTTTTCTCGGAGAAAAGAAATTCTATAGGAACTCTATAAAGAGCAACTGAGTACATCACAAATACAATGGTTGTGTGAACAACCAATCTGGCAGGCTATAATGCCAAACCATCTGGGGGACCAGTGTGGAAGAAAGGACCTGGTTCTCATGTCCACAAGAAGGGCTCTCTTCTCTTCCTCATCCTCTCACAGCTGCCCTGCATCCTCTACCATTTCCTATGGAGAGTAAGAATGATCTCTATCTAGATCCTGGATAGAGTCTCTGATGTGGATACATCCTAAAGGTCAATAGCATGACTGTAACTTGCGGTCCAGATGTACCAAGCTATGATATAAGCAATCAGCGATATTGTGACAGTGTCCTTGGGTCCCTTTGGCATTGGGCCTGCGAGTAATCTGGAGTGACGATCCTACGTAGATGCTGTCCAGTGATGAGAAAAGGAAAACTCCCTTGAATATCCCCATAGCCACATGTTGGGCCATGGAATAACATCCTAAGGGTGCTCCTCCATACCTCTTGGGTTCTAGGGCAGTCGCATAGGCAGTGTCCTTGTCTCTATTGTGGTTCGCCACATCTCACACATGCCACTAGGTCCATGTTGTGTCCAAGCCAAGTGCCAACCGCTAAGCTCTTGTGGGCTACAAGCCATAGGAAGAGAGATCTTCCTAGGCCTAAAGCTATCATGTAGCCTCCTCCAAAACTCATAGAAGAACTCATTAGAGATTCCCTCTTTGTGCCAATGGGAGTTGGCTAGTGCCTATGCTATGATCTTGCTCATATGTATCCTTCTCCCAAGTCTAGTAGTGTAGCCAAAGAAGGCCACATCCCACTATAATTTTTGTAAAGGTCTCCTTTGATAAGCCCAATATCCCCATCCATTTATAAGATAGGTAGCTGGATCTTGGTGAATGTGTTGCTTCCTCCCAAAGTGTGCCACTACTCTAATCCTCTGTCTAGAGCACCTTGTGAACGACTGGTCAAAGTTCTCTCATTGGAGGCAGTGATCCTCCTCTACTATAGAAGTGAACGTGTTGTGTTTGCTAGTTGCAGTGGCTACACAAGAATATCCCCTATAGAGAAGAGATTGATCCACGTTGAGAAGTGCCCATATCTCTATGCCAATCTTGTGGAACTTCCTCCATCACAACCTGAATCATAGCTTTGGCTCCCTAGGACCTTGTAGTCATTGTCTTTGAGTCTCGTGTGGTAGCTTTGGGAATGCAAACCAATCTCTCACTAACGAAGGTACATGTATAGAGAATCTCCCCCATGATAAGTATGTCCTTTGTCCAAGTGCATGACCGGATTGGGATCTCAAATAGTGTTTGAAGGGAAAAGGCCACCTCTCTTCTCTACGATTGTAGTTAGAGATAGTTGGTGAAGCCCAGATGATACAGATCTCCATGCTCTGATAATGGCAGTTGCAAATCTAACCTCAAAGCTCCTCCCTAAATCTTTGGTCTTGATCTCTTGAAAAATCTAGTGTGATGTTGGGTTGTCACGGTCCTCCATGTGAAGGTGTTGTAGCTTCAACCCTCCCTATTAGAGGTTTCTCCAAAGGCTATTTAGATCTATTTTTCCTAATCCTCCGTCAGATCTAGGCTATATGATGACATCCCAAGCCACTTTCGCTTTGGTTAGGCTCTATCTCCTCTCAACAAAATAAAGTTCTTAATAAGGTGCTTTACTTAGCTGATGCATGTCTTAGAGAATGCCCAACAAGAAGTGTACCACACGGTTGCCAGTTGGTGACTACTACTCTTCATGCTAGTGAAACTCTTGCGAAGCTCCAGTAAAGAAGCTTTTGTCTGATGCTCAAGAGGAGAGGTGTGTCAAAAGATGACCTACTAGCAAGACAGTAGGGTTTGCGAGGAGGAACACGGAGTGAACTCGGCAAACATGGAGAAGAGAAGAGAAGAGAGTAGAAACTCTGATGAATGGAATGATGAAGTTTCGAATCATGGAGTGAATGTGATATAAGGGACCAAGGATGCCGTAGCATAAGGAAGATGATGAAGACAACCACGAACCACAAACCGCAATGTCCTCTTGAAGGGGTGTGAGGGTAGTGGAGAGGCTAGAGAGAAGAGGTGATGTACTGAATGAATCAGCCGTAAGGAATGAATGAAAGAGTAGCCTATAAATAGGCACAGTCAGTCTAGGATTGTGCCCCTTTTTGGGGCTGCAAACCCTAAACGCAAAATGCAGAAACACAAAAACGCAAACTGCAGGTGAAGGGTTTCTCAACACCCCCTCTCAGGCCCAAAAAGGGGAACAAGAGAAAAGTGAGGTGGAGATGCAATGCTATGCAACATGTGCCACTTGGACAGTGTTCCTTGTGGGAAAATTGTTTACTTGTCCAAGTGCCCTAGTACAAAGATGATGAAAACATGCAATGCATAGGAGGAATGTCGGACTTTGTGTGGTGCCGAGAGCCATAAGGATATGCTCGTACTCGATCTCGGGAGGTGGCTCCATGCTAACCAAGTGACCAAGGCAAGAAGAGAAGAGGAGGAAGAAGATTTAGAGGATCCCTAAGATCCAAGATTTCCATCGGAAAGGGAACGTGCAGTAAAGACCAGTAGACAGAGTGAACTGGAGAACTCGAAACACAACCTCGGGAGAGAAGCCACTAGCTCCGTATATCCATGCTGGAAGGAATACGAAGGCCTCGTCACCAAGTCGCGGCTGAACCTCCGAGGTCCTGATCTAGGTGGTACCTGAAGATCTTGGGTATCAGTAGAAGTGATGACTGGTCGAAGACAACCACCCCAAGAAAGTAGAGGATGGGTGAATAACTTCATGTGGAGTAGGTTTCCCCTCTGAGGTGGGAGGTGGAGGGGTCCCCGCTAAAGTCAAAGGAGAAATAGATGCCCCCTTTGAGGGCAAATAAATAACATCCCCCTCTGAAGTAGATAGGGAATCCAAAAACTCATGGATCACGGACTCCGAAATGCTTGATGACGAAGGAAGTGCCGCCGGTCATGCTGAAGAAGGTATCTAGGGTGCTGAAGAGCTCCGAGGGATAGCCTCTCGAACCTGAGTAGTTGAGGGCGGGGAAGGGTGGGGCTCAGAATGAGCAAGAGGTGGGCAACAGTCGCTGTCTCTCAGTGAAGCAGACTGGGTAGCCAAAGAAGAGGAAGAAGTCGAGCAGCCAGTGTCTCTCGAAGGAGCAAACTGATGAGGAGACGATATCAAACAATCATTGTCTCTCAATGGAGCGGACTGCAGATCCGTAGGTCGTGGAAGCCACTGTATCTGAAAATAAGTGGGAGAAGACTGCTGTTGGTATTGCAACGATCTCCAGGAGGTCGTAGCGCCAATCGATCCTCCATGTGCTCGAAAGGACTTAGTGCGCATCGGATGCATCTTATTGCCTTGAGCATAGTACTCTGATAGCCGATGTAGAACGATCTTTGTGGCCTAGAAAGAAGAGGCGGCACAAGAAGTGCCTGGTGGAAGATGCATATACTCCGGGGGGGTGGGGAGCAAAGGTCGAAGTCAGCAAGCATCGGTGGTGTGTCCGTGATGCCATAGTAGGAGCACCCAGTAGTCTGGTCATCTGTTGGTAAAGAAGCCATGGATACCAGTGTGCCTTGCTGAAGAAGGAAGAGGTCAGCCACCATGAACCATGAACCGCAATGTCCGCCTCAAGGGATGCGAGGGCAGTGTGAAGCACGAACTGCAATGTCCGCCTCAAGGGGTGGGAGAGCAATGGAAGGGCTGGATGTGAGCTGCGAGTGGGAGGAGGATGCGACCAACAATAAGAGGTTGCAACCAATAGAAAAACGCAGGT
Organism: Lygodium microphyllum; assembly: GCF_053477565.2. NCBI lineage: Eukaryota > Viridiplantae > Streptophyta > Polypodiopsida > Schizaeales > Lygodiaceae > Lygodium > Lygodium microphyllum. The sequence continues at coordinate 76,610,281 of NC_141144.1, forward strand.
GAGGAGAGAGGAAGACTAAAAACGCAGACAGCAAGTGAGCGAAAGACTAAAAACGTAGGCAGGACAGCCTGCAGGAGAGAGAAAGACTAAAAACGCAGGAAAAAACAGCAGCAACAGTCAATATGCTGAATTAGCTTCGAACAGTGAGTGATAGGCTGGAAACAAGCGCCAGATTGTTGTAGACAGCAATGGCCAGCTTGGACCGCGATGTCCTCCGCGTTTGGGGTGTGGGTAGCAAGCTGAAATACCTGAAATCTGCAAAAACGAGATTGTTTTCTGAATGGAAAGTGATCAACAATAGTCGTTCTACTGTAAAGAACTCCGAATTGCGAGTGGAAGGCTGGAAATAGGTGCCAAATTGTAGATGACAGCAAGGGACAGTTGAGACTGTGATGTCCTTTGTGAAAGGGGTGTGGGCAGCAAGCTGAAAACACCTGAAACCTGCAAAAACGAGATTTTGATGCAACGGAAGAAGAAGAGAACTGGATGCCGAACCTGCACCAGTCTTTGTTGTCACTGGAGTGGAGGATCTTTACCACTGTTTGAGCAGAACCGGCTCTGATACCATGTCAAAAGATGATGTACCAATGAGACAGTAGGGTTTGCGGGGAGGAACACGGAGTAACTGGGCAAACATGGAGAAGAGAAGAGAAGAGAGTAGAAACTCTGATGAATGGAATGATGAAGTTCTGAATCATGGAGTGAATGTGATACAAGGGACCAAGGGTGCCGTAGCATAAGGAAGATGATGAAGACAACCACAAACCACGAACCGCAATGTCCTCTTGAAGGGGTGTGAGGGTAGTGGAGAGGCTGGAGAGAAGAGGTGACAGATTGTATGAATCAGCCGTGAGGAATGAATGAAAGAGTAGCCTATAAATAGGCACAGTCAGTCTAGGATGGTGCCCCTGTTTGGGGCTGCAAACCCTAAACGCAAAACACAGAAACACAAAAACGCAAATTGCAGATGAAGGGTTTCTCAACAAGGTGCGAGTTTTATTGCTCTAAGAGGTAGTTTCAATCTCCACATGGCATCCAAGATATCTTGTTGCAGTACCATGGGGAACCCGTGTGAAATCTACATGCGATCGCCACTTTGGATGTCTAGTGTCTCATACCCAAAATCGTTAGGACTTGTGCCAATTAATTAGGGAGCTTGCTACTTTGCAAGATATCTCCATGGCTGTCACAAAAGCCCTAAAAGTACCTTTATCTCCATCTAGATAAACTATTGTGTCATGAGCAAACTCCACATCAAGAAGCTCCTCAATCTCAAGGATGGGTAACTTGATGCCTCTACCTATAGATCTACCTCTCAAAAAGGAACTCATGGCCTTTGCTACAAATAACAACAAGAAGGGGACAAGTGGATAGATGTGTCTAACTGATCTTTGAATGCTGAATTTGTCTCCTCTCACCCCACTGGTTATAACTTGGCTATATGCTGAGGAATAAAGAGCCACTATTCCTCTGATCCACTATTCTAAAAATCCCATCCTCACCATTGTGCCCTCTAAGAACTCTCACTCCACTCAGTCATATGCCTTCTCATAGTTAAGAAGGAGCACAATCAAGTCGTGGTTGTTGGATCAAACAAGAGCGGTGGATGCCCAAAGAATGAAGATATTATCCAAGATGCTATGCGCTCGAACAAAACCTATAATATCTAGTATCAATGGGGCTAGTCTAAGGCTAATTGCCATTGCAAGGACCGCATAGGTTGTTCCAAGCAAAGTGATTGGTCTCCAGTGTGTGATCTCTAGTCTATCTCCTCTTGGAATGAGGTGAATCAGCCCCTCGAAAAGTCTCTCTCGCATAAACTTGAATACCATAATCTCTTGAAAAGTTAAAATGAGGCCTACCTTGATAAGTTCTCAAAAACTCAAAAGGAAGGACATATCGAGTTCATCTTCTCCTGGACAGTGCCAAAAGTGCCTTGTCAAGCTCCTACTTTGTGAAATGTACCATCAAAAATCCACTCATCTTGTATGTGACCACCCTCTTGGCACTTGGCTATATAGTTTTTCTGTCCCTCTTATAGTCGACAGGCCTAGTAGTGGTCCCTAGCAAAGCTGTGTAAGGTTGTGTAGCCAGCTGTCTTGCCTCCGAAGGGTCTTGTGCGAAGGATCCATCAGCTCTCTTCAATCTCCATACACCTTGTCTATCGTGTTTTGGCCATGTGGTGCAAAAAAAATCTCCATTGACCTTATCACCACCAGTCTGAGTCCAGAAGGAAGCTCTCGTGTGAAACCTATACTTTGATTTGGTTTTCTTCATGGAATCAATCTTTGCTCTAGCCATATGCATCCTCTCAGCTGTCCATCTACACCTTGGCTGTCCCCTCTCTATAGGGCAACCAATGATGCTTTGGCAGCCCTCTCCTTCTCTAGAAGGCCCTACCTCCTCGTGGCCTCCTCCCTAAAGAAGGAGGTGATCCGTTGTAGGCTCTCATTCAAGTCATTTGTTACTCCTGCTATGAACCATGGGTCCTGGCCTTTAATCTGATATAAGAGTTCCTTCGAGGTAGCCTTCTCTCGTCCTCTAATAGTTTGTGTGCATCTCTCTTCTATCTTGTAGAGCCTCCAACATATTAAAGTGGCCCCCCACCATCCAATGATCCACCTATGGTAGAGACTGGTTTAGGATACTGGCTAAGGGTAGTCTAGAGCTCTCTCTTGTCTCGTTGGCCATTCGGAGCATAAATGACCAAGCTACCAATAAGCATCTCCTCCACTCTTACAGAGATTCACATGGCTCTCCCCCAACCTTGTACCGAGTGGGTCCATTGCTCTGTAACACATATGCATACTCTAGCTTGTATTCCTATTGCTTCCATAGGCAGAAATGCGGTTGTGTGGTGCTCCTGTAGCATGAGAATATCAAATCATCCTCCCACTAAGGCTCTATGCAAGTCTTGCCTTAGGAGGCTCAAGTGTGTTTGAAGTGAGGTCTTTTCAAGCATCGTACAATGCTTGAGAGCATCCTTATGAAATGCATTCGAGGCTCTCAAACTGCTGTGGCTCTACAACCCACACTTGTCTCTGCTATCTCTTGGTATATACTCTCTCAAGTGTCCTCTTCGCTAGCTCTGTTGTAGCATGTAATGGGGCAAAGTCCTCAAAGTATGCATTTGAGTCCTTTGCTTCTTACTCACTCTTGTGGGCCTCTTCAGCTCCCCCATCTTGCTAGGCATCATGTACTTGAGATGGGATTAACTCTGGAGACTCCACTTAGTGAGCCAAGAGTCGCGGAGATTGTGGTGCATTTATAACATGTTGAATCTCTTAGGGGATTGTTGGTATCACTGCCTTTGTGGGCTGTCATATCTATCTATGGCATTATTGCAATTAGGGGTCGTGGGGTCTGTAGCTCTTGGGTAACCAAGGGAGAATCCGTGATGAGAGATTGAGATAATGCCTTGCGAGGTGGCGGTTTGAGGTCTCTAACCACTCTTTTCTGCCTCTTCGCCTGTTGCTACAGCTCTAGGCCTCATTGCTTCTGCGCTTGTCTCTCATTTGCAGATTCTCGTTGTCACTCGGGCTACTACCTTTGCTATCCAACGTTGTGCCGTCCTTGCCACTTTGCATCACTTCTCCGCGACTTGGGTTTGCTGCCCCCCTTATCCTTGAAGGAGGTGTAAATGTCTTGAACAATGTAGCATGCTCAACAATTTTAATATTCGTTTGTTTTCGAGACTTAACATTTCAAGAAATGGAGAAAATAAATGCTCAAGTTGGAGATGACGATTATTTAGAAAATTGCATCCATGGAAACGTAAACTTAATGGAGATAAGATTGAGGGTTCAAGTGGGCAAAAGAAGAGGAAATATGGAGGTATTCAATGATGCAGGAGTGGAGGATGATGATGTAGATGGATGGAATGGAAAAAGTGCTTGAAAAGGGGGGGTTGAAATGATTTATAGGCCTGTTGTCCTGTAAAACAGCAGTGAAAGAAGAGGGAATATGGATATGTTTGATGATGGAGGAGTTGAGGACGATGATTTAGATGGATGGGGCCAACTTTAGGCTATCTTTAGTTGGCTCTACAAGATTTTACAGCTAAGAAAATTGATGTAGAATGAGAAAAAATGAGCTTCCTTTATAAGAGAAAGGGAAGAGCTAGTGCTAAAGGAAAAGTGGAGTAGCACAACCAGTGTCCACCAGCCCCATGTGATGATGTGTAACAAGTGGTAGGACACTTGGAAGCTTGTGACAAGTGTCTTGACACTTCCTCTCCTATATGGCATTTCGTTTTGGATTGAGTACTATCAAGAATAGGAACAACTAAATTTAGTAAGCATTACCAGAACACATAATTTACTACTTTTAAAATGTCATCCCTCATATGAAAGCTCTTCACAAGCACATTATAGAAATAATGCTAAAATGTTTATATAAGTTCTCTATACAGAGATATATGCATTTTCAGCTTTTAGCCTACACATGTATATTATACAAACATTTCACAATGATTCCATCTCTTTGATAGTAATTGTTTATTCTAGTAGATTTAGCCCACACTTGAATGCATTATAATACCCTTTCCATATGCGAGCTTGACCCTAATATGTTTGAGTTCCAATCACATGCACCCAATCGAGTCATATATGTGGAAATGTATACTATATTACTATCTTTTCTTTAACCCATTGCATAGGTCCACCATAACGTGTGACCACTCATCAATCGCCAGCTTTAGTACGCTTTTCTTTATATCTAGTAAGTACTAAGGAAATAAATTTAATAAACAATTAATTTAAGCAACACATTTTGCCCTTAAAGTTCAATTTGATCCATCTTTTAGCATTGAATCCATGTAAAATAAAATAAAGGATTTTATTTTATTTTTGGTTTTATGATAGGAGATGTATTGGGGCATTCTACTACTAGAGGTCCAATCAACTTGCATGTGAAGCATTGGCTAGGCAGTCGTGTATATGTGACCCACTTGTGAGAAATCTCCATGGATGAAGGGATTTCTAATGGTCCAAGGAAGGGAGTTTAAAGATTGTGGATATGATAACTTAAACAAAAGGGTATTTATGGAAGCCTTATCAATTTAGAGATTGCATTTGCAAAGGTCCTCTACCTCTATATGAAATGGCTGAAGGCACTGCCAATGTTGAAGGGGTATGTTGTGAAGTACTCATCGAGGCCAAGAAAAGAGATGGTGATGGCAGTTCCATCTTGGAGCAATGAGCAATCTCGACCCTTGATCCATCTGTTGAAGTATGCCAGTGAAGACGACTTTAAGCGGGGTTTGAGGTACTAGCAAGCATTGCCTCCATATGCTAAGGTGAATTGAACTAAAGCTTGAAGCACCCCTTCCTTACGAATACCACTCGTATGACACTAGTTGGAGTGCCAGTGAGAGTTGATTGGTTGGAGTCCTTAAGAATGTGAATCGGCGGGCAATCTCCAACCATTTTGCAAGTCAGAGAAGATGCCTAGGAGCCATCACTTTGTCCATGAAAGCCAACTTTGTATCCAGAGCGAAGTGAATCTTCAGGAAGACATCAACTGAATGTGAGTGGGGGAGCAGTTGCAATCTTTGGCAATATACTAGCTCCATGTTTGTGATATAGATGCTTCTTGATTTGTGATGTGGTAACACCTATTGTGGTTGAGTGGGAAAAGGGGAGATGGAGGCTGCTTGGGCGCAAAATTGACTACCTTCTGGATATTGTGTTGGGTTTATGTGCGATTGAAAGTATGAATTTCTGTCTCACAAGCTGTGCCGAGATACATGAGCACATATTTTGGCCATGGATTTGATTATAACTCTTGGGATCACTAGACTTAAAAGCACTACAACTTACAGTTGTCCTTAGGTTTTATGGGGAGAAGCTTGGACATATGTTATGTAAAACTGCAAAGGAAGGTCTGGACATGCTGCGATCATCAGCAAACACAAAGGCAGTCTGGCTTTAAGCATGCAATTGTGGGAGCGTCTTGATGGTGCTCAATAAGTTTCTCAGCCCTTGCACTTGCTTTGCAGCTTTTTTGTTCTATCTTTCAGTTTGGCATTTTCAGCTTCATTTTAAGTTTCTTCTGCTGTTCTAGCAACTCTTGTGCAAAATAGATTTCTTGAAAAGCATGGCTCAGGTGGTGTCAATTTTGAAAAGTAAAAAGTGACTGCAGATATGGGATCTGTTTACACCGTAATCTTTTCCATTTACAAAGGTTGCAGAATGAAGGTTTTAGGTCTTTGCAATGTATTTGAGCTAAAAACCTGAATGTTTGGGCTTATGCATCATTCTTGATTAGAGTTTAGTTGGCCATCACGAGAATCCTAATGCTGCACAAGCAAGGTAACTTCAGACCTTGGTCATATCTGAAGGCAATATACAGAGAGAAGGTCAAGCATGTCTTATACAAATGCATGATGCAGGTGCAAATTGTCTCATGGTTCAGTATCAATCAATAAAAAATGCTTCACACATGAATCAGCAGAGGATTGTTTTTCCATGTCTAATCAGTGAATAAGGGCATTGGAAGATCTTGCATCTCACATAGCTAATTGAAATGAGCTGTATCTTCTTTGCTAGGGCTTGCTTGCCTGGATGATTCTAGGTAGTTCTCATCATTGAGTGCTTATGTGTAGGTGGCACAAGTGGTTATACACGGCACACCACCACTGCATACTGCATTCCATTTCTTCACTTACACAATGCAGGTGTGGAGAGAGACTTGGAGGATCCTCCACTATCAACTCGATCCCTCGACTAGAGCCCAGCCTTGGGTGCATCACATGGGGAGCTTTCTTTTGTTGGCAAATGGTTCTGTTAGCAAGTATAAGGCCAGGTTGGTTGTTGCAAAAGGCTATGCACAAACATATGGCATAGATTATAAAGAGACATTCAGTCTAATTGCTATGATGGCAACTGTTAGATTTGTGATTGCTTTGATAATAGCCAAAGGTTGGAGTTTATAGAGCAAATGGATGTGAAGAATGCATCCTTGCTTGGTGATTTGCAGGAAGAGGTGTAATTGGAGTACCCAACAGGTTGTGAGGATTTGGAGCATCCCACATATGCATATAGGTTAAAGAGGCTACTCTATGGGTTGAAACAAACACCTAGAGCATGGTTTGATAAGATTATAGAGTATTTTGTTAACATTGGCTTCTATGTTCCGGATGTAGATCACTCACTTTATGTGAGGAAGGGTGGTGTAGGTTTGGTTGTCCTATTCATCTATGTGGATGATAGGTGGGGAGCTTATAGGGAGCTTCATAGGGCAAGGCTTGTTGTCATAGTCATCTATGTGAATCATGCACTCCCTTCAAGAGTGTTGGGAGCAAGTACATGGAGATTCTTTGGATTGATAGGAGCTTCAACAGCTGTTCACACATGGGATTACCATACCTTATTTTACAATACAGGATGGTACTTTCTGGTGGTGTTGCACTCCCCCAGCTTGGCTTCTCTCCCCTTTTCCCCCAAATCATGACAAGAGGTCTTGTACTCATATCATTTGGCTTGTTTCTTTTGCTCCAGCTAGGTTCTATAGCAGCTGTACTTCTTTGAGTTTCTTCTGAGAAATATCACTAGCCAAACTTTAAATTTTCCAAACAATAAAGAAATCTTTTGGACAAGCAGTGATTTGGCTTTCCAAGCTGCCAAGTAGTTGATATGTGCATTTTCAGGTTACTAGCATCATTTGTAACATTGAATTTAGTTTGTTGAAAGTTTGTTGAAACTCTCTGAACCTGCACTTTCGACTGAGCTAGCAACCGTATGGGGTGTAAGAGGTAAACTTCTGTAGCCAGAGACAAGTTTGGCAGAGGAAGAAAAGACCTTGTCAATGAAATTATGAATACATCACTCAGAGATACTTGGTGAATTTTAAGAACTATCATGAGCTAGATGCCAAGGGCTTTAAAAGCTATGTAAATGAGATGTTTTTGTAACAACTCCAGAATGTTTGGGGACTTCTTTATCAAGCTTTTAGGTCAAGTTTCAACACATTTGTATTGGAGTCAATAACATTCCTTCGCCTTGAGTTTTCCCGTGAAAATGAGATGTAGTAATTTAGCAGAATTGCAGCAATATCCTTTGTGTCCTTTCTAAAACTAAATTGTTACCTTTGGGTATGTTTCTTATTTGCTCCATTCCATAGGGGACAGGGCTGACAGAGAACTAGCCTTCCTTGAGTCACCTCATTGATTGGAGGATTACCATGGCATATGATGCCAGCACGGTGAGCTTGATCACATTGTTGTTTGACAGTATATGCTGCTTTTGACACGGATGGAAAGATTCAAGCTCCGACATAATAGTATCGTGGCATCCCAATAAATTGACTTAGCTACCTTGCATGACTGCTGAATGCTGGACAACATTTTTTGAAAGGTGGTGCCTTATGCTGGCCATTGTGATCCTGTGCCATCAGCAATGCTTTTGGAGATTGGTGGTTTCCCATTTTCTGTAGTATGATTAACAAGTGTCCTTTTACCTCCTGCCTTGTCTTAATAGGAGACATGGCATTTTCAACTATGTTATGACATGTGTCTTCACCATTTTTGGTTGAATGTTGTACACTTAGCACAAGTATCCCCTAAATCTTGTAGGGATTAATGAAATCCTTGTCTGCGACATTGTTCTTGGTTTCATAATGTTTATCTTTACTTTTTGATTCTTGTCTCATTTGGGAAACAGTACTTAATCTCTACAGATACTTAATCTCGTGAGATAAGAGTACCAATAGATTGCAAAATGCAATAGACTCTGGTCTCTGATGCAGACTTTTTACTACTCCGATATGCCATGAGAATCAAATGAACATACCTCCATTCTCGATGTCATTTCCAATTTTAAATCAGCATATGAGTTGAGAAAAATTCTCATTACACTGTTAATTGTCGTTCTTCAAGTATGCTTTTCTTTCTTCCCCCTGTTATCAGCTGTGTCTAAACAATATCTGCCTCTTATCTTGTTCACTTGATTCATTGTCTGTTGAGTCACATGCCAAATAGCATACCTGAACTTGCAGAGCGATGCTGAGGTTGTGAGGACATCAATGTGTGCTCAATATGGTGCACCACTTTTTTGCAGGTACGCCTTGCCAGTATTCGGGTGCGGCATGCACACACAGATGTTCTGATTACTGTGAATGAACCATCAGTGATAAGGTGAGTGTCTTATGCAAAATGATATGATTGTTTTATCTGTAGCCAGTGCAACTTGTACTATGATAGATTTCATAAATTTCAGTAAGCTACTTGTAAGTTGTTTTAGTCTACATTATCTTCCAGCTTACGGTGAAGTCTACACATTGAGAAAGTTAAAATTCAAGACAGGGTGAGGCTAAGAATACCATCACTGGATGCTAATTTATCAAAGAATGTGCTACCTCTCTCTCAGAAAGGAGCCAGGAGGTCTTGTATAAGTCAATGGCATTATCTTTTTGTTGTTATATATTTTTGGTTTATTCATGACGAGGTGGTTCTAGATCAATTTGGTCTCATAGGTCATTTTGGACTATAGTAGATGCTAATATGACTTTATGTCTTCCTTCTATGTTTCTATCAAAGAAGCAAGAGCCTGCTGCACCTCTCTAAGAAAAGCCTTTCAATCCCCTTAAAAAGAGAGCCTAGGTCACCTTAGAAAAGAGGTGTCCTGTCTCCCTTCTTTTTTGCCCTAGGGTGGTATTTTGTTGGAATACGCAACAAAAAAATATTCCTTTCTCTGAATTTTGGCCATCTCTTGCCTCTTACAAACCTATAAAACACAAACACACACACACGCACACACATATATATTGTAATGAGTTGTTATATTATATCAAAGTCCACAAGAACTACAAGAGTACAAAAGTCAGGGTGGGGTCACAGAGGAGACTGCCCAATGCCAAGAAGCTAAGTCATCTCTGACCAAGATATCAGCATGCTGTATAAGATCAAGCTGCCACTGAATAAGTCCCTTGAGCTTCCCAATATGATGCTTCGATGCCCGAGACGACATCCAAGATGAATGCAGCGCGAGTGGCCCAAATATGCCAGCAACCCAAAATCTGAAAAAGTGAAGCAGAATCTTAATATGAGGTTCTCTCTCTCTTTTTTTTTCCCCGTAAAAGGTAATTGTATTAATTACAAAAAAAATACAAGATTACTTGATTACAAGATACATGATGACAATCTAAGCCATCATGTGAAGAGGTTCCAAGTACTACAAGTTACAAAGTCATGGCAAAGACGCGGAGGAAATTGCCATATGCCAGGGACGTAAGTCCTCCCTAGAGAGCAAGTCGGAATGTTGGAGAAGATCTAACTGCCAATACAAGAGGCCCTTAAGCCTAGCAATATGCCGCTGAACATTATAGGCGGAATCAAAAAGAAAAGCATTCCAAATGGTCCAGTTATGCCAACAGCCCCAATATCGAAGAAAGTGATACATGAGCTTCATATGTGGCTGTGCCGGAGTGGGGTATTTGGGCTGCCCAAAAACCCAATCAAAGGGGCGTAGGGTGAAACCAACCACCCCTCGCCAAACAGCCGACAAAAATAACCAGACTTTCTTAGCGATGGGGCAAGAAATAAATCGGTGCCGGGCGGATTCCACAGTAGTGGTGCAAAAGAAACAGTTGCCATTGGAGATTCGTCGCTTGGAAAGAGCTGAAGCAAGCAGAAGACCACCAATCATCACTCTCCAAAGAAAGACCTTATATTTGAAGGGTGTCTTGTTCAACCAGCCCTCCATCACAGTTGCCCTCCACCATGACCGGGATTTACGCAATCCCCAAAATTCACTTTAGTAACTAGCCATTGATGATCTTCAATCAAAAGATGATACACTTGGTTAGTAGAAGCTTTGCTTAAATGCTGCCGGCCTTCAAAGTCCCAATCCTGCCAGGGATGATCCGAAGCAAGGGCAGGAAAGGGTTGTTTGCTCTAGAGCACCGTCAAAAGCTGTTCCCATAAATGCCTATATGCACGAGGGATCCTGAAAAGCCTCCTAGCTGTACGAAACAATATTAGCACATTGCGACTGGCAAGGGTGGCATCCGCGACTGAAGACAAGCCCAAACTCCTCCACCCATGCGTTTGGGGGTGCACGCATGCGACCAAGAAATCCAGGAAATACCTGCATGCAATGAGTCCTTCTTCCATAGCATGAAACGAATAGACTGAGTAAGAGCATTTAGAGTCGTAGTAGTCCAGGGCAGCAATGGCAAGAAATATGTGAGCATTGGCAACATAATTGTCTGGGCTACTTTGAGGCGAACATGGAAGGGCCAGGCCTAAGACTTCCAATACAGAAACTTAGCCACCATTTTTTGAGAAATCCACTGCAGAAGGTGCTTTGGGGGAACATCAACACCCAAAGGGTACCCAAGATGCCTGACAATGGAGCCACGAGGAACAACCAGACCCTGTCAGTCCAAGGACTGCAAATCCGACTCCGTGCAGCTGAGAATGGCTGATTTGAGCGCATTGATGCGAAGGCTGGACGCCTGACCAAAGAGACCCCAAACATCCAATGCTTTTCGAAGGTTATCCTTGTCCGCACGCAAATCATAAAGCTATCATCAGCCAGGGATTGACTAATGAATTGCTGTCCTGTAGGAAGCGACAATCCGGCCAATTGAGTAGAAGCTGCCATATGAGATAACATCGAAAGAACTGGATGTGTCGCAAGGGCAAAGAAGAGAGGGCTCAAAGGGCACCCCTGTCTGATAGAGCGGGCAAGGACAAATGGCGCAGTAACACCTCCATTCAGCATGACTCGCGAAGACGCCGCAACGCTGATGGTGCAGATTAGACGAGATATCCGAGCACCAAAGCCCATAGCAGACATAAGTTCAGCAACGAAAGACCAGTCCAGATAGTCAAAAGCCTTTTCTAGGTCCAGTTGAATCAGTACGACCTCCTGATTAGAATGCCTTGCATAATCAATTGCCAGTTGTGCATTCAATACATTGTGCAGAATATTTCGGCCCTTAATGAAACCATACTAGAGAGGGTGCACAATGGCAGGGAGATGCTTATGGAGCCAATTCGCCATTACTTTGGAAAAGATTTTGTACATAGAACCCATCAAAGAAATTGGGCGCCACTGTTTCAACGTAGACGACGAAGGAACCTTTGGAAGCAGTTTAATAAGTTCTTCTTTCCATAAGGAAGGCATGATCTCCGTTTCCCACACTTGCTGAAACAAAGCCTACAATGGTTTCGCCAGTTGGGTAGCAAAAGCCTCAAAGAACTCATTGGTGAGACCATCCCAACCTGGACTTTTATCCTTGGGTAAGTGTAACAAAACGTCTATAACCTTTGCCTCACAAATATCCGACTCCATAGTAGCTTGCATGTTCTACGGAACCTGATTGCGGACTAGGTCATAAAAAACCGAACGGGCCTGAGTAATTTGGGCTGAAGGTGGAGAAGTGGAACCGAGAAGGTCGCGGAAATAATTCTTGCACATATGCACAATAGTCTGCGGATCCAAGATAAGGTGGCCTTCTGTATCCTCGAGTCTGGTCATATTCTCTCGAGCATGAGAGGCATGGAGAGCTCGAAAGAACTTATGGGTCTGACACGCACTATCTTGCAAAGTCTCCGTTAGATGTTGCAATTTGGCCTGCTGATACGATTTCAACTGGAACTCTTTAATAAGATCAGCCATCCGCATTGCCAGTGCTAGCAGAAATGCATCATCCGGAGTGTCCACCAGCAGAGAACGAACCAAAACCAGCAGGTGCTCTGCTTCTTGTCGACGCCGCCGACAAAGAGAGGCATGATAGATCCCATACTGCCGAGCAACCCGCTGCACATTAGAGAGCAATCTTTCAAATGAAGCAGTGCCCTGAGAGGAGAAGTCCAAGAAGAATCTGTCAATCAATTGCTGCATATAGCCCTGAAAGATTGCATGCTTCAAGTAAGACGAGTTGAAACGCAAAGGGAGTCTCTCCAGAAATTGCTTGAAAGATGCAATGGGTTGTGCAAGCAGCTCAAGCTGCAAAGGGAAATGGTCCGACAAGGCATATTTTTGCAAGACTTTTATTTCGAGCATCTCGGAAAGAAAATCATCATTCTGCATGATGTATATGCGGTCCAACCGCGACCATGTTGTTGCATACTGGGCAGAATGGAAAGTAAACCCTGTAGAAGACGGGTGTAGCCAGGACCAGAGATCTTGCTTAAGAACAGCAAGAGCCAACTCATGCCACATACGACTTTCTGGCGCATCCATTACCGAATGCTCCGATGTGGACTGGGAAGAATCAACACACATATTGAAATCCCCCATCAAGAAGCCCCGTCTGCCAAGTGACAAGGAGGTCTGCAAAGTCTGCCAAAGCTCCCGACGAGATAATGGATCATTCGGAGCATAGAGGCCAAGTAACCATAAGATCTCCCCTTCGAATAAAATTTCAATGACCAAAAAGCGGCCGTGTACATCATTTTTAATAAGAACAGGCTGATATTTGTCACGTACAATCATGAGCACACCTGAATAATGCATGGCCTGTGTCCCTGCATAGAACAAACGAAAGCCATGGCAATCCACAACTTTTCCGGCTTCTCCGTGACTCTTGTGCTCAACAGCGCACAGGACATCCCACTGATTCTCATACAATACAGTCCACATGGCATGTTGCTTGTGTCGAGAACAAATTCCTCGCACATTCCACGTGGCTATTTTCATGTGTATTCAAAACAAAATCAGGTACGAGGCACAGCTTGCCTCGATTTGACTTTTTCTGCGAGAATGTCCAGGACTCCCTCGTCCAAGAAATCCGCCAACACAGCAAAAGAGTTCTGAGGACCAGATTTGGAAGTAGACGGCATATCTGCTGGCTTGGGGATGGGACGGGGATAACGACGGTCCCACGGGGTAATGACGTTGCCTTTGGTATCAAAAGCCAGCTTAGCAAGTGGACCCTTTGGACGATCCGAATACATTTTCCTGGCGGGCTGAGGACGGGGGGCAGAGGAAACCATAGCAGGAGCAGAGCGCTCTAAAGACAACATTTCCTTCCTGCGCATATATGTATGCATGGAATCTTGTGAGGTAGTAGGCACAGTATTCTCCATGCCAGCAACAACCCTGTCCCCTTTTTTTGCACATACTTCAACCCAATCAGTGGCACGGGAATCTAGACCCGAAACCTGTTGTTTACCTTTGTCCAGAACTTTAGGCGGGTGGATAGTATCCAGCGACGGAGCATCACACACCATATCTTCCATGGGCGGCGCAACATGGCCAACATCTGAAGTGTGTTGCTGCTCTGGGCATTCGGCCATAAAATGCCCCAATTGTCCACAGGAAAAGCAATGTCCTGCAAAATTGCCCCATTTCAAACGAAAGTGTAACAGATGCATACCAGAGCAATTGAGACGTAACCAAGCAGGCCTTTTCCTTGCAGTGTCCCATAACATACACAAGCAGTTGCGATTCACAGCCCTTAGACTTGGAGGGACCAGAACAGTGCCCACGGCGGCCATAGCATCCTTCAATAGTGGCCAATAAACAGCCGGACAATTTTCCACTTCTACCCACACAGGGCATTCACGTTGCAGCAGACGCTGAAAATCTGCCATTGGGCGCCATGGAACAACATGAACCAAGTGGCGATCAAAAAACAAAGGCAGTTTAGACAGGAGAGCAGCACGGTGCGTCTCAGATTTCAACAGGACCTCAAAAAAACCTCGGGGCCCAACAAAAATCTCTTCAACGCATCCCCCTTGTAGCAGACTGTGCAACCACTGGCGAATACGGGAAAGCAGTGGGATTCGACCAGTGAAGAAGAGTATCACAGCGCGATCATAAAACACCGAAAAGGAGCGTAGGACAGTTTTTTGGGTCCACAGTGGCTTCCAGAACATCATCAGGTGCAGTGTCAGAAAAGACTTCCTGATTATGTTGAACATAATCGCCAAGCAGAGTGTTGGCAAATTCCAGCAAATGCTCCCAGTCAACATCTTGAGAGTCCACAGAATCTGAAGCAACCTTAGCATAGGAACGATCCTGATGAACCACTGTCTCTTCCGAAGTATGCTTGGTACGTTTACCCGCAGGTTGGATGTCAGGACCAGGGGGCATCTCTTCGGTGCACGGAACTATATCCTCAGGTTCCTCAGTATCAGAATCCGAGCCAAGTGCTGCCACCGTTTGGTCTATGAAATCCAAATCCAAACCAGCCATCTTGAATCACGATTGGATCTCGAAGGAGGACTGACGCGCGGTGGAGAGCGGGAAACGCAACCTTGTCCTCCGCAGTCGCGACCGGTCCCAAGAGGGCGCGCGGCAGGGCACAATCCTAACAGTGCAGGGGCAGGAGGGTGGAGCACAGGGCGGGCAGTCGATGGCAGAGGGGGACAGTCGAGGGCGTAGGGCAGGGGCCAGGCGTCAGCCGAAACCCTAACACACAGGGCGAAAGGGCGAAGTGCAGGCGAAACGCAGGCGCAGAGCCCACGAGGCTTCAGAGGCAGGCGACAGTGCAGGCGGCGGGGCAGGCGACGGGGCAGGCGACGGGCGTCAGGAGCAGGCGACGGGGCAGGCGACGGCCAGACAGGCGTCCGATGTAACACAGGGCGACGGGACTGCAGACGGCAGGGCAGACGAACGCAGACGGGCGGCGTCAAGCAGGAAAACAGCACAGTCCGCACTGGCTCGCGATCAGTCAGGTCGGTTGGGGGAAGGGGTCAGGCGCGCAGGGCAGGGAGGCGCAGGGCAGGGCGACGCACAGGACAGGGAGCCGCCATCGTCGACCTTACTCTCCTCTCTCTCTCTCTCTCTCTCTCTCTCTCTCTCTCTTTCTTTCTCTCTCTTCCCCCCCGGTAATGGCTAATTATATTAATTACGGAAAAAAGTATAGGATTTAGTAAGCAGAAAAGACGAGAGTGCAAGTGGCTCTAGGCCATCTTGTATAAACCAAATACAATGGATTCGATAAGTAGAAAAGTTGAGAGTGCATTCGGCACCTCAAGACTAGATAGACACAAAGGATCAAGATTTTTGATAGGATTTTGCTGTGTGGGTCTATGCCTTTGCTGCTGAAGTCTCCAATACACCATCTTCAAAGAAATCCCCTAGCACTGCAAAGGGATTGGGCCTATGATGTTAAGCCATGAGGATGAAGGCACATCTGCAATGTGGAAAGTGGGACCTGGGTACTAGCAATCCCATGGGGAATTTCAAAGGGGGGGGGGGGGGGGGGGGGGGGAGGAATTTCAAAAGATTTTGAAGAGAAATTTTTTTTTTGATGACGGGTTTGTTGACCTGTCAGTCGTGCGCCGTGAGCCCTGTTGCAGTTCCAGTCCGTCGCATGTGTGCCATCGTGCATCGTCATTGCCCACTGGTCCCGCCCCGCTGGTCATCAGTTGCTGCCCATCAAGCGCTGGCTGCTGCCCTTGTCACGTGCTGGACCCGCGTGCTGGTCGCCGACTGCTGCTGGCACCGTTAGTCTTCTACTCGACCTGCTCGCTTGGTGCCATTGGTCCTCTACCGACTGCTTGTTGGTCTTATGCACGACCTATGCTACACGTCGTTTGCACGTGACCCACTCTGCCTCACTTGTCAAGTGGACTTCTGTCAGTCTTGCGACCTGACACTCCTTGGAAACGTGAACCTTGTAACCACTGCTTTGATACCAATTTGTAGTGACGGGTTAGGCACAAAGATCGAGATAGTCAATAGTTACGCGCAGCGAGAGACAGAGAGAGTGACAGAGAGAATTTAGAGAATGAGCACGTTTTTAGGTACAATGACGAGTGTACCACTTTAGGTTTTTAGATAGATATGTATGTGTAAGTACAAGTGCTAAGGGTTTGTTCACACCCAAGCACATTTAAAGGCACGAGGCCTTTATTCCCAACAATTCCAACCATGGTTTACAAGTGTGTCCATAAAACCATGTCTCGAGGTGGATTGAGAGGGACACACGCACATTAAAATCCCCCATTCCACCATGAAGTGACCTGATTCCTCACAAGAGAGGCAATGAACAACAAATCTGCCCCATTTCAGCGTGAACCAAGGATACATGTCAATGCAGTTAATACATATGTTTCATTTTTATGTCCCAAAACATGCATATTCGATTCCTTGTAGTTGTATGAACATTGGGGGGCCTAGAACCTTCCCAATTGCAGTCATGGCATCTGACAAGAGTGGCCGATAGACAACTAGGAAGCCTTCAACCTCCACCCAAATAGTACACTCTTGCTTAAGCAGCTGCTAAAAGTCAAGCATGGGTCTCCAAGGTACAACATGAACCAACTTCTATCAAAGAATAACAAGAGCTTGCTCTCAAGGGTCTTGTATGTTGGTCAGCTGATTGTAACAAAACTTCATAAAAGCCTCTCGGACAGACAAAAATTTTTTCTGCACATTCCTCTTGCATAGTAGCCACTGCCTAATCCATAACAAGAAGGAGATTCAAGCAGTGAAGTACAAGATAACACCTTTTTCATGAAAACAAGTAAAAGATTTTAACAGCTTCTTCATGTTCACATCTGTATCAAGAACATCCTCCTCATCAAAGTCTGGAAGGTTATTGTGATTGTGTTCCACATATTCATTCAGCAAGGTGTTTGCGAATTCCAACGAATGTTCCCAATCTAAATACTGTGACACATCAGATTGACTGGCAGCTTGATCATAAGATAACATCTGAGGCATTTATGATGTCGACCTGTCTGATCCATGCTTGGGAGCATCCTGAGCATGTTTATTGCATTTTACTATCAGCTCAGAATCAGTGTGATTTTTCATCTCTTCCTCATTTGCATTAGGAGCCAAGGCTGCCACTGTGTGTTCAATTAAATAAGTATCAAGATTTGCTATACATACTGTCTCTAAATTGCAGATTTTTTTAGACTTTCCAGGACGACTCATTCACAAGCATGATTGCAGTTTATGGACTTACAGCAAAGAGAGGTTGCAAGGAACTAAAGCAACAGATTGGATCGTCATTACTTCTTCACAAGTCTCGATTTTCTTCAACTCCAACTTGAGACGGATTGGGGCCCTTAGATTGGTTATGCTGCAATCTTTCTTTAACATAGCTGGGGGACTCTTTTTCACCAAAGCCTTTGTCCATTGGTTCCGTAGATCTTGAAACCCTTGAGTGAATTGCTCCACACTCTAGTTCTCCTTCTGCACACAGAATAATAGTTCTTTCCATACCATGCTTACATACTTTATTTTCGTACACTTTTGAATCAAGACTTGCTTTGCATCTTCATGTGCATGGCCATTGGTGGTTGTTTAGTAGCTTCTTGGCTCATATACTCAATCAACCATTCTCTACCCACTCTTGGTATCTTATTACAAAAGATCTTCGATCAGTTTTTTTCTTTTAGATCACCCACTATGCATACCACTTCAAAGTCTTCAACAAATTTCACCATTTTCAAAGAAACAACTTGGAACTCTATGGCAATTTGTTTTTGCCTGAATCTTGTAGAAAGATCCTTGGCAAAGGGCATCTCAAAGATATGAAGCTTAAAAGATAGAAAATTAGAACACTACCTTAGATCCAAAAACTAGCAAGATTTCAAATTCACTGCAAAGCCCAAGGCACTTCAAGCCAAGAGAAAGATGGAATAAGGTCGACACCATATACCAATAACATGTGTACAATAACTCAAGACTTCTTGTAGCTCGTAGAAACATGATATAGCATCACAAACTTCATGGCCACAACTCACTGGTACATGGTATATGAAGGCGTGTCTACTTTACAACTGCTCTTTGTTGAACTTAGTACGATAACTCCTTGGCAAGGATAACCTCTTTAGGAATGGTACCTTCATACTCATATTCTTTATCAAGGAGCGCCAAGCTTTCCACGCAAGGCTCACAAACTGAGAGCTTTAGCATCACAATCCCCCTACAACTCCACAACACGTAGGCAAATAGAAAAACTCAAATCACATTAGGGGAGGTCTTTCTCCAATGCTCTTCCAACTTGCAAGGACTTAATACTCCACAAGTCGATTCCACACCTCTGTGGGCACACTTGAAATTGTTGGGCCTTTAAAATAAGCATCCTCAGTCACTACCTTGGCTCCTCGCCTTCTTTGCCACACAATGGACAGCCAATCTGACCTCAACCGCCACAAAATAGAGGCAGCAAACTCCTCTGCCTTCTCAGCTTCACAAACAGTTCTTTTCACCTTGGCTATCTCCCAGTTATTTCACCTCCAACCCACAATAGCAGGAGACCACTCCTTCAGGTCATTAGCACCAGTAAGCACACTGGTCACACCAGCAGTATGGTGTCAAAACATGTACTCTTCTAATAGAAATGAATAGCTGGGTTCTCAGAGTTGTTTGCTTTTGTGACTTCAAAACCACGGTGATCTCTCTCACTTTATATAGGCAGCCTATATAGGCTTCAAGAAAAGCATAAAAGCTTCAAAAAAGTAACATGGTGGTCAATATGGCCTCCCTCCATGCCACAAATATCATTGCCATAGCTAGTATTGGTTCTGCCACCAATGGTGCCACCTCCATGGATTGGACAAAAATCCGTGTTTTAAAAAGCATAAAGCAGACATAGATATCACTTTGGCAACATACTTTCAATACACAAACCCACATGAGTAGCGTATAACATATCTTAGTTTGATATGGATTAGTACAGGATTGCCAGGGTCAATATGTCACATCATCACATGCCATGCTACCATCTCCAAGTCATGCATGGGACTTATTTTCCTATAGATTTATATCTCAGAGAAATTTTATTTGTTCTCATTGAAATGGTGTTACACAAGCTCCATGATGTGCATGTAATGTTGAATGTACATTGTGCCAATCTTGAGGTGAAGTATCTACCTAAGTGACTGTACTGGAACATGTGGATGGATGCACCTTTTATTATAATTCTGCTGATTCACAACATTCAAGATAGTGGTGGACCGTGCATTGGTTCCCTTTTGTCTACTTTGATTCTGTTGTCGCTTCCCCTTTTGTATTCTTGTTGCATTAGATTTTGGTCATGGACAGACTTGATGAGAATGTATGTTTCAAGCTTTAGAATTAGCCTGCTGGTGGCGTATCGGGAGATACCACATGGTGATGAGTGTAGCACTTACCCTTTTTTAACTGTCTTGTCCTTCAGAATTGGTATTGGATTACATAGCAGGACCTACCTTTCACATGCTCAGGTCTATCTGTGATGTGCATTAATGATTGATGACAACAGTGGTTGCATTTTAACCATGTACTAAGTTGTTAAGTGTGATCATGTTGTAAGTTCTAATCACACTATGGTTGCATCCCAAAAAAGGTTGTGTTGTAATCATGTAATAAGTTGTGCTGATTCTGGTTGTAATTTTGCATTCAGTTGGAATTCAATGACCTCTGTTGATATTTCTGTATGAGGAGCTTTGTTCCTGCAACTGTCTACTCATCTTTGTACTCCTGCAATCAGTGAGCAGAGCGAGAGTGCAGAAGTCATGGGCTCTGGAACAACTGTTCCTGCTGAGCTTGCTGGAGTAATGCCTGCAGCAGAAATCTTTCGACTTGTGCTTGCTACTTTTAAGATTCTTGACTGGCGTCTGTTTGGTGGCTGAGGTAATTCTTATTTCAACAGGAACTTTAGCAGAATGAGGGAGCAAGTCCCAACAAGGCAAAAATTGGTGGAACTCCGTGGGTTTCTTCCGAGTTGTTGCCTGTAGTAGACATATGTTGACACTAGTGAATGTCTGGTCTGTAGTGATTACTTCTGCAGTTTTCCCTTTACTGCAAGTACATATTCTCAATCATAATATTCGGTGCATGCTCCTAACATGAGGATTTGTTTTCAACTTCATGTATGGCCTTGTTTATTTTGTAATTCATGCATCTATGTGGGCAAATAGTTCGTGAAATTATTCTTTATGACTGTTGTTGTAGGGTTAACCATTGCATTAAAGGAAGACCTATGCAAATTAGAGATGGACTTTTTTAGGGCTAATCATTGCATTAAAGAAAAACCTATGTAAATTAGAGTTGGATAGTTTTAGACTTCATGAAACCAATTCAAGAAGCACAAGAATACTAAGAAGAGGATAAAGATTTGCCTTCAGCCTAAGATACTGGCATATTGTCTTGTCCATGGTTTTAATGAGTCTTCTTTATCCTTTTTTGGTGGACCTAATACAACTTAAACCATTTCATGTTTGAGCCCATTTTGGTATGATTATATTTTCATGAATAGCATAGTGGAACCAATTGAAACTTCTCCTTGAAACACACTTATAGCAGGAACACTAAAGAATCAAATTTCAATGGTAGAGCTTAGTACCAGAATATCTTGCACAAGGCAAAGAAAGTATGCTTGCATATAGTGCTAGGAGACAGTTACATAATGTGGACCCAAACACAAGCCAAATACAATATTCAAACACATAATAACATAGTTAAGATTACATGCTAAATGTGGTATAAATTTGCCTTGGAATTCATAGTCAAGAACCCTCCACCCTCCTTTAACTACTATAATTGTAGAGAGATTTCACATCAACTCATGAGAGTGGACTCAAATTACACGTAAAAGCTTTTGTGTATGTGTCACAATACATTGCACATATACATTTCAATGATAAAATCTCTCTTTGCCAATAGTGCTTCTTGAGATTCATACATGGGTCTTGATATCTATGACGCTTCCAAATGTAGAGCCTAGGGCATGTCATCAAGGATCCTACGACTTCGATATAGGGAACAAAATCAATCAAATATGCATGCTCTTCATAGATTATTAAATTTAGATGCTAGCCAAATAATAACTTAAACAACTACTACAATTTACACCTCAACATCTCAACAACACAATCAAACCAAAAGTAAAAGTGATTCATTACATTTTGGAGTCAACAACTACTTGAGTCTCAACCCTCTAATAATAAGTCTTCTAGATTAAAAAATAGCATGGAAAAGTAACATTATTTTTGCATTAAAAAAGTACTAAATATGCAAACCCTTGAAGAAAAGCCCAATGTCACATCATAGGCTTCTCTCCTATCCTAAACCCAACATTGGCTTTGGTTGGGGTGATCTCAATATATCCATGACATTGACGATGTGGCTCTGTGGGTTTTATGGTGACAGAAAATAGTGGCATGAATTTTATTGTAGTCATGTACACACTATCAAGAACCAATAGTGCAATGTTTCATAGCCAAATAGAACTTTGTGATTCTACCAAGGGTAAGGTTGTCCTTTGTGCTTATTGCCATTGATGGAGCAAGTACTTCAAGGTTTTTTGGATGTGTAAATTGAAACATGAATATCACTTGAGTAATGTGAGCATTGGTGAGAATCTAGTCCTTATAAAGGCAAGGGTTTCTCCACAAGATTTGCCAATTGAGGGTTAGTCGAGCCTTAAGGTCAAGGGGATACGAAACATAAAAATATGACATATCCATCAAAAGATTACTTTGCACATTGACCATATTTATTTGTGTTTCAAGTAGGTGGACTTACCCAAATTTGATATCTAGACTTTGTTCAAGATTTCAAATACTTATCTTTATACATGAAATGTGTGTGTGTGTGTGTGTGTGTGTGTGTGTGTGTGTGTGTGTGTTGTGACGATACATTGTGCATATACAATTGAATGATAAAATCTCTCTTTGCCAATAGTGCTTGAGATTCATACATGGTTATTGATGTCTCTAAAGCTTCCAAATATAGAGCGTAGATCACATGTCATCAAGAATGCTATGACTTTGATTTAGGGAATGAGATCAATCAAGTAGACATGCTCTTGTAGACAATCAAGTTCAGAGGCTAGCCAAATGATTACCTAAATATTAACTACTACAATTTATACCTCAACATCTTAACAACACAATGTAAAAGTGATCCCTTACATCTTGGAGGCAAGGACAAGTGAGTCTCAACCCACTAACAATAAGTCTTCGAGATTAAAAGTAGCGTAAAAAGGGAACACTATCCTTGCATTTAAAAAACACTAAATATGCAAAACCATGGAAATAAGCCCAATATCAAACCATAGGCTTCTCTCTATCCTAAACCCAACATAGGCTTTGGTTGGGGTGATCTCAACACATCCATGACATTGATGATGTGGCCCTTTGTGGGTCTTATGGTGATGGAAAATGATGGCATTCATTTTTTTGTAGTTATGTACACGTTATCAAGAACCAGTACGGCAAGGTTTCATGGTAGTATAGAACTGTGTGATTCTGAATCATGGCGTGAAATTACAAAATATAAATATAATGATCAAGGGGATACAAAATATAAAAATACAATATCTCCATCAAAAGATTACTCTACACATTGACCATATTTACTTGAACTTCAAATAGGTGGACTTATCCACAATTGATATCTAGACTTTGATCAAGATTTCAAATATATATCTCTCTACATAAAATGTGTGTGTGTGTGTGTGTCACAATACATTGCATGTATACAATTGAATGATAAAATCTCTCTTTGCTAGTAATGCTTCTTGATATTAATACATGGGTCTTGATGTTTATGAAGCTTCCAAATGTAGAGCATAGAGCACGTCATCAAGAATGCTATGATTTTGATATAGAGCACGTCCTATGGTGATGGAAAGTAGTGGTATAAATTGTTTTGAAAATCACGTACACACAAACAAGAACCAATAGTGCAAGGCTTCATAGTGGTATAGAACTTTGTGATTCTACCGAGGGCAAGGTTGTCCTCGATGCTTATGAGCATTGACGGGGCAAGTACTTCAAGGTTTTTGGGATGTGTAAATTGAAACATGAATATCACTTGAATAATGCAAACATTGGTGAGAATCTAGTCCTTCAAAGGCTTAAGGGTTTCTTCACCAAACTTGTCCAATGGTGGTTAGTCTCAAGGCTTAAGATCAAGGGTATATGAAAGATAAAATTATGATACCTCCATCAAAAGATTACTCTACACATTGATATTATTTGGGTTTCAAATAGGTGGACTTACCTATGATTGATATCTAGACTTTCATCAAGATTTTAAATATACATCTCTCTACATAAAATGTGTGTGTGTGTGTGTGTGCGTGTGTGTGTGAGTGTGAAAATTGAATGATAAAATCTATTTTTGCCAAGAGTGCTTCTTGAGATTTATACATTGGTCTTGATGTTTATGAAGCTTCCTAATGTAGAGCGTAGAGCACATGTTGTCAAAGATACTATGACTTTGATATAGGGAATGTAATCAATCAAATACACATGCTCTTGTAAATTATCAAGTTCAAAGGCTAGCCAAATGAATGCCTAAATAATTAATACTACAATTTACACCTCAACATCTTAACAACACAATCAAACAAAAGTAAAAGTAATCCCTTACATCTTGGAGGCAAGGATAACTTGAGTCTAAACCCCCTAACAATAAGTCTTTGAGCTAAAAAATAGCATGAAAAAGGAACATTAACCTTGCATTTAAAAAATACTAAATATGCAAAACCATGAAGAAAAGCTCAATATCAAACCGTAGGCTCCTCTCTTATCCTAAACCCAACATAAGCTTTAGTTGGGGTGATCCCAACATATCCATGACATTGATTTTGTGGCTCTTTGTGGATCTTATGGTGATGATAAATAGTGGTGTGAATTTTTTTGTAGTCATGTACACACTATGAAGAACCAATAGGGCAAGGTTTCTTGGTCGTATGGAACTTTGCAATTCTACCAAGGGCAAGGTTGTCCTCAGTGGTTAACGGGGTTCATGGAGCAACTACTTCAAGGTTTTTGGACGTGTAAATTGAAGCACAAATATCACTTGAGTAATGCCAACATTGCTTAGAAGGGTTTCTCACCCCTGAGATTTTTCCAATGAGGGTTAGTCAAGGCTTAAGATCAAGGGGATACAAAAGTTAAAAATACGAATCAAAATATTACTTCACAAATTGACCATATTTATTTGGGTTTCAAATGGGTGAACTTACCTACAACTGATATCTAGACTTTGGTCAAGATTTCAAATACATATCTCTCTACATAAAATGTGTGTATGTGTCACAATACATTGCATGTTTATAGTTGAAAAAATCTCTCTTTGCCAGTATTGCTTCTTGATATTCATACATGGGTCTTTATGTCCATGAAGTTTTCAAATGTAGAGGATAGAGCACATCATGAAGAATGCTATGATTTTGATATAGGGAAGGAGATCAATCAAATATACATGCTCTTGGTAGATGATCAAGTTTAGAGGCTAGGCGAATGATTACCTAAACAACTACTACCACAATATACACCTCAACATCTTAACAACACAATCAAACCAAAGGTAAAAGTGATCTCTTACATCTTGGAGGCAAGGACAACTTGAGTCTCAATCCCCTAATAATAAGTCTTTGAGATAAAAAATAGCATGGAAAGGGAATATTATCCCTACATTCAAAAAATACTAAATATGCAAAACCATGAAAATAATCCCAATATCAAACCATAGGCTCCTCTCTTATCCTATACCCAACATATGCTTTAGTTTAGGTAATCTCAACACATCCATGACATTGATGATGTGGCTCTTTGTGGGTCTTATGGCGATAGAAAGTAGTGGCTTAATTTTTTTTGTAAGCCATGTACACACTATTAAGAACCAATAGTGCAAGGTTTCATAGCCATATAGAACTTTGTGATTCTACCAAGGGCAATGTTGTCATTAGAGCTTAATGGGGTTGTGGAGCAAGTACTTCAAGGTTTTGTTGGGGGGTAAAGGCGTCGTTGCCTAGCCGCCCATGTATTACTACACTAATAGTACCCATGCATGCACACTACCAGGGGCGAGCACCCATCACTGTCACTTCATTCTGCCATCTTCTCTTTTAGCATACACTAACCTTTGTCAGGTCCTATCAGTTAGGCATACACCTAGCTTGGCTTACTCTCTGAGTTATTTATGCAAGGGCTTGCATCCTTCTACTAACATCAATTTCTCTAACACATTTGGGTGTTTGGCTCATGGTTCTTGGCTGCTACAGTGTTTGTTACATGCTCGCTTTATGCAGGATCTGACCTTGCAGTCATACTTGACTTTGGATCACTATTAGCTTATTGTTTGCTCTCCTTTTCTCATTGCTGTGATTTATTATAGCGAGCTATTTTATGTGGACTACTATGATGTATTTACTGAGTTTAATCATGTCATTTTGATGTACTTTTGGCACTATTTGGTGGACAGCTAGTCATTTTAGTAGTTTCTCTTATTTTTAGCTTGTTTTGTTAGCGGTTTTGGCTTGTTTACTGCTAATTACGATAGGCTGTTTTTTGCATAGTTTTCCTTTATTTGACTCATTATGGCTTGTCATCTCAAAGATACGGCTTTGTTTAACATTGCCAAGTTGAATGGCACTAACTACGACTATTGAAACTCTCAAATATGGTAGGTTTTGGTGTAAAAATTACAGATTAAGCCACTAAGAAACAAAGGTATTAAACCCGAGAACATGGATGATTGGGCTGATTTAGATGCACTATGCAAGTCCACTATCATTTTATCACTCTTTAAAGAGGTCTACAATATTGTTGTTGAAGATGAAGATTAGAGTGCATGGAATCTATGGGAAAAGATTCATGAACTTTATGTAAAGCAAAGCCCCACCTCGCAAATGTATTGGCTTAAACAATTGATGGATCTCTGCATGAAGGAGAGGACCCCATTGTTTGCTCACTTTAGCTAGTTTCATTTTATCATGAAAAATCTGCTTCAACAGGGTATTGAGTTTCAGGATAATCTACATCCTTTGTTTCTGCTTGGCACTTTACTTGTCTTGGGATGTATTTCGCACTGCGATCTGTACCAACAAACTTGATGGGCTAAAATTGAAAGATATAGAGAGATCTCTTTTGACTGAAGAAATTAACAAGAAAAACAATGATGCTTCTCGCAGTTCACATGCTTTATCCATTAGAGGTGGCAAGAAATATAATGATCGTCATGGGAAGGACTCTCAAAATTCCTGATCTAAGTCACGTGGACGTAGCAAGTCCCTTGGACGCAAGTCTGATCTTACATGCCATTATTGTGGGAAAGCAAGACAGGTACGGCCATAATGCCATAAGATGCACGATGAAAAGCGCAAAGATAAGGGGAAAGAAAAAGTGCAAAAGAAATCCAATGATCGCAGCATTATACCTGCAAAGTCCAACGTAAAGATTGAGAAGATAAATGTCATGCAACCTAAGGAGTTTGATGGTGACCACATCTTAGCAACCTCTTCATGTGATGCCTCTCAGCTGGCCAAGGCTCAGTCTATGCATGCACAGTGTTGGCTCTTGGATTCAGATGCATATTTTCATGTGACCTCCTACTGTGTGAGTGGTTTCATACCTATCGCACTGTATTTGGTACTGTGCGCTTAGGTGATGATCAGTCTCTTGCTATTGTTGGCATTGGTGATGTCACTCTACAGTTTTCCTCTAGTAGCACTTTTGTTCTGTATAATGAATGTCATATGTCCACACTAATAACTAAAAGCCTTATGTCCGATGGCCAGCTTGATGATGCAAGCTATCATATATGCTTTAGTGATTCTACATGGAAGATAACCCATGGCACGCTTGTTCTTGCAAGAGGTGCCAAGTCTAGCAGACTCTACCCCTTGGTTGTATCTAGTACTAATTACCATTTTTTGTTAGTGGGTTCTATCTCACATGTATCTCTCTAGCATGCTCATCTTGGGCATATGTCGCTTAAGGGAATGAAAATGCTTAGTGCTTTGCAGTATCATCTGCCTTTTCGAACTACTCGCATTTTGAGTCGTGTGATCATTGTTTATATGGCTCTTGTGCATTCAGATGTATGTGGATCCATGCCCTATCAGTCATTAGGGGGTGCGAAGTACTTTGTCACATTTATTGACGATTATTCACATAAGTTTTGGGCTTATCCTATAAAGTAGAAATTTTATGTCTTGACTATCTTTCAACGTTGGCTTACTCTCACTAAGAATCAATTTGGCCATAGGTTGAAATCCCTAAGGACCGATAATGGGGGTAAGTACATCTCACGTGACTTTGAGCAGTTTTGTGACGAGCGGGGTATTAAGCGTCAGTTGACCACCCCTTACACCCCTCCCCAGAATGGTATGGCTAAGTATATGAATAGGATTATCCAAGAGAGGGTCTGTAGTATGCTTAGCCAAGTAGGCTTACCACAATACTTTTGGGCTAAGGCAATCTTTATTGCCATGCATCTCATTAACAGGTCACCTTGCAATAGTGGTATTGACTTCCAAGTTGTAGAGGAGGTATGGACAGGAAAGCCTCCCTCATATTCTCATTTGTGTGTCTTTGGATGTGAGGTCTTTTGCCATGTTCCCAAGGACAAACGCAATAAGCTGGATTCTAAAAGTGTGAAATGCATTTTCTTTGGTTATGGAGATGCAGATGAGATGAGATATCATCTTTGGGATCCGCATGCACGAAAAGTGATCCGCAGCCATGATGTTGCATTCCATGAGGACAAAATGCATATGCAGCTTGAGAAAGTTGTTGAGATATGGATAGTTATCTTTCAGGAGGAGCCCAGTGCTCTCACACAGCCAGCTAGACAGCCTGCACCAATAGCTGACGATCTTCATGGCCAAGATGTTAGACAAGATATTGGGACAGGCAGCACAGTTTGCATTGAGGCATTCTACTAGAGATAGACGACCTCCTGACCGTTATGAGCCCTCCATAAATTATGTCTTGGTTACAGATGTAGGAGAGCCTCTCACCTATGATGAGACTATGCACAGGGGTGACAATCACTCTTGGGAGAGGGCTATGCAGTCTCAAATTGACTCATTGCATAAGAATCGTACGTGGGATTTGATTTCCTTGCCTAGTGGAAAGTGGGCTTTGCCTTGCAAGTGGGTGTATAAGTTGAAAAGTACCCCTGGACACCCTAGGCCGGCATACAAGGCCAGATTGGTAGCAAAGGGTTTTAAGTAGGAGCATGGCGTTGACTTTGATGAGATCTTCTCTCCTCTTGTTAAGATGACTACCCTACACTTAGTCTTGGCTTTGGCACAGCTTGACTTGGATTTGTATTAGTTGGATGTCAAGATGGCTTTTTTACATGGTGACTTGCATGATGAGATATACATGGAGTAGCCTAAGGGCTTTGCAAATCCTGGCAGCGAACGCCTAGTGTATAGATTGAGAAAGAGTCATTATGGCTTGAAGCAGGCACCTAGGGAATGATACCACAAATTTGATGCATTTATGGATTCATAGGGCTATAGTCATAGTGCTATGGATCCATGCTTGTACATAAAGAAAGCCCGTAATGGTTCATTACTGATTTTGGTACTCTCTGTGGATTACATACTTTTGGTAGGGAAAGCTCATGATAACCTACATGCTCTTAAGGATCGGCTCAAGAAGAGCTTTGAGATAAAAGATCTAGGATAGGACAAGCCTCTCATATACTTGGTATGTGCATTACGCATGATAGGTCTCAAGGACTACTCTATCTGTCATAGAAGGAGTATATCCATAAAGTTCTTAAGCGCTTCCGTATGCAGGATATGAAGCCTATTGGTTGTCCATTGCCTTCTCATGTGAAGGTATCATAGACTGCTTGTCCACATACAAATGAGTAGAGGGTTGAGATGGCCAAGATTCCCTATGCATCCATAGTGGATAGTCTTAAGTATGCCATGATAGCCACCCGTCCAGATATTGCATTTGCAATTGGTGTTATGGCATTTTATATGGCTACACCTCTAGCAAGGGGCATTGGGATGCCATGAAGGGTATCATGAGGTACCTGAAGGACACTGCTAATATGTGCACATGTTATGGTAGCTAGGATAAAGCAGTCATGGGATACATTGACTCTAACTATGCATGTCATGTAGATAGTAGGAATTCCACTTCTGGCTATGTGTTCACTTTTGCTGGAGATGTCATTTCATAGATTTCTAGGGTGCAAGAATGCACGACCCTTTCTACTATAGAGGCTGAGTATGCTGCAAACCATTGAGGCTTGCAAGGAGACCATTTGGTTGGATTGTTTAGTTGCTGACCTTGGTATTATAGATACTATCTCTATACTACATTCGGATTATATGAGTGCTATCCAGTTAGCCAAGAATCCCGTCTTCCATACGAAGAAAAAATACATTGAGGTGAGGTATCACTTCATTCGTGAGGTCATTGAGGATAGGTCTATTGACCTTGTCAAGATCTCAACTAACCCGAATCCTACAAACTTGCTCACAAAAAGCCTCTCTATAGAGCGCTTTGCCTTCCTTAGGAGGTTGATGGGCATTGGATGAGATGACATCTTTCCTCATCCTGTTGTATCTATGTATATGTTGTACGTCTTTTCTTTTTTCTTTTCACTCCTCAGTGAGGCAAATTTTCCACTAAGGCTTGCAAGGAGGCCATTTGGTTGGACTGTTTGGTTGCTTACCTTGGTATTGCAAATGATATCTCTACACTATATTTGGATTCTATGAGTGCTATCTAGTTAGACAAGAATCCTGTCTTCCATACGAAGATGAAACACATTGAGGTGAGGTATCACTTCATTCGTGAGGTCATTGAGGACAGGTCTGTTGACCTTGTCAAGATCTGAACTAACCAAAATCCTACAGACTTGCTCACAAAAAGCCTCTCTACATAGCGCTTTGCCTTCCTTAGGAGGTTGATGGGCATTGGATGAGATGACATATTTCCTCATCTTGTTTTATCTATGTATATGTTGTACTATCTTTTCTTTTTTCTTTTCACTCATCACTGAGGCAGATTTGCCTTTAAGTGGGAGGTTGTTGGGGGTAAAGGCGTCTCTGCCTAGCTGTCCGTGTATTACTACACAAACAATACCCACACCTGCACACTGCACAACAAGCGACAGCGGCGGGTGCCCATCACTATCACTTCACTCCTTATTCTTTCAATGACATTCTTGAATAAAGGGAATGCTAGTCATGTTGAGAAATAGACAAATGATATATCTATCATGAATCCCATATCCACAATGAGGAGAGTGGAACAACCCAACTTCTATAAAGCATTGTACTTTCAAGATAAGTAATGCAATATGATGGTACTTTTGTCCTTTCAGTTAAGTGTTTGAGTCATTGTCGAGTCATTGTCCAACCACACAAGACTGTGTTTATGAGTCCAAGTCTCAATCTTGGAACCTAATTCACTTGTGTGACATTTTATCTTCAACTTTATGTCTTCATGAGTTCACTCTTCACCTTCCAACCTCCATAGCTCCTACCATGCTCTAGATCCAACATTTTCACATGGTATCAGAGCTCATCCGAGCATAGCCCAGCTCAATCTATCTCTTCTCTATGCTCTCTCGAGCTTTCTTAACCTCTATCCAATCATGACTCCATTTTCAACTTCATCTTCATCTTGACCTTGTGTCTACCATAGCCAAAACAATACCTACCCTACTTTGAGTACTTAGATCTCTCTCTATACGCCATATCTTCCAGTGCTTCCTTCTAGAAAAAATTTTCTTGACTTCCAAAGCTTCCCTGTGGCACATCAAACACCAACATTGTTCCACCAACATTACGTTTTTTGTCAGTCGTTGCCCAATCTGCGTCTACACATGTTTGTACAGCCTGCACCATGCATATAGACCGTGATGTTGACGATGATCATGGGGCATTTCAAGACCCCCAAGTGGAAAATCTCTGGTTGAAAGGGCTCCCCAAAATTCTCTCTCTATCTCTCACAATTTGTGAAACCCTAACTATCATCTCTCTGGGCAGCCATAGCCAAAGCTTCAAAGCTTGACATTTTCACTATTTCATCTCATTGAAGCTATCAACAATGATTTTAATCATTGAGATACACTTTCTTAAGTTCACTACAGATCTAGAAGTGCCCGATGAAGCTCAAAATCCATCCACAAAGTTCGTGAGAGAAAGCAGATCGAGCACCAACTAGTATCCATTAATACTCAACTTTGTTGATACATTGAACTACAACTCTTTTGCTGGTTATTTGAACCTTATCAACATGGCAGAGCTTAAGCAAATAGCAAAGTTCAATGGAGAAGGATTCCACACTTGGAAGGAAAAGACCATGTACCACCTCATGAGGAAAGACCTCTGGGATCTCTTTAAAGATGATGAAGGTGATGCAGATGGCGGGAAAGAAGATTCAGAAAGTGGGATTCTTGTAGTAGCTCCACCAAAAACCAAAGAATGGAAGAAGATGAATAACAAGCCACTAGGCATCATTGCTTGGGGACTAAGTGATGATGTGCTACATCATATCTCTGGCATTAGAGATGCTAGAGTTGCTTGGGAGGAACTTGACGAGATCTTTGGTACACAAGCAAAGAATTCAAAGGTAAAATTACTTGTGAAGTGTTATAAACTAGATATAAAAGATAGTACTTCTATGTCCATACACATTAACAAGTTCAAGAGCCTAAGAACCTAGCTTGCAACTCTTAAGAAGAATATTGATGAAGATGAAGCAATAGTCGTACTGCTTGCAACTGTAAATAAGGACCCATATGAGAATCTTGTCTCCACCCTAAGTAATGTTCCAAGCCTCTCACTTAAAGATATTGAGCACTCATCACTTGATGCAAAAAGCAAAGTAAAAAGCAAGGATGCAAACGAACACATCACCAACAACAATCTCTTATACACCAAGGGCACTTATGGAGCAAAAGGCCGTGGTCGAGAACTCAGCACCAACAACAACAAGGATTGGATTATGTCATTACTGTGGCAAGATTGGCCATACAGCCAGTGAATGTTTCCACAAGAAAAGAGCACAACAGATGCAGAATGATCACCACCAGTGAACCAATTCATGAAAGAAGAAGAAGAAGAAGAAGAAGAAGAAGAAGAAGAAGAAGAAGAAGAAGATGCTTACGTTACCATCAACAACTCTGACAAATTGTTCTACATAATTTTTCATTGTATCTTTCATATGTTTTTTTTCATAGTGGATCTCTATTTTCCCTTATTGGATTTTCTTTCTAAAATCCCTTACCAAAGATATAAAGTTTCAAGCTTTAACTTGACTAGGCTGCCTATGAGCTAGTCTCCTGGGCCATGTCACCATGTAGGGGGGGCAAAAGCCATCAGTGTAGGGACTCATCATTTGAAGGGGGATGTTGAGAAATAGATAAATGATGTACGCTCCATGAAGAGATGTCCTAAATCCCATATGCACAGTGAGGAGAGTGGAGCAACCCAACTTCTATAAAGCATTGTACTTTCAAGATGAGTAATGCAATATAATGGTACTTTTGTCATTTCAATTAAGTGTCTGAGTCATTGTCCAACCACACAAGACTATGTTTATGAATCCAAGTCTCAATCTTGGAACCTAATTTACTTGTGTGACATTTTATCTTCGACACTCTGTCTTCATGAGTTCACTCTTCACCTTCCAACCTCCATAGCTCTAGATCCAACATTTTCGCAGGTCACACATTGTGATTGTTGGAGTTCCCTTATTGTGTGTGCCTCTCTCTCTTGCTCTTGCTCTTGCTCCTTCCACCATAGCTCTCGCTCTTACTCGTGCTTCCACTTCAGGGCTCACCTCGCTTCAAGTTTTTGGATTTGTAAAATGAACCATGAATCTCACTTGAGTAATGCAAACATTGGTGAGAATCTAGTTTTTCAAAGGCTTAAGGGTTTCTCCACGAGATTTTTCCAATGGGGGCTAGTCAAGGCTTAGACTCAAGGGGATACTAAAGATAAAAATATTATACCGCCATCAAAATATTACTCTACACATTGACCATATTTATTTGGGTTTCAAATAGGTGGACATACCTACAATTGATATCTAGACTTTCGTCAAGATTTCAAATACATATATCTCTACATAATGTGTGTGTGTGTGTGTGTGTGTGTGTGTGTGTGTGTGTGTGTGTGTGTGTGTGTGTGTGTGTGTGTGTGTGTGTGTGTGTGTGTGTGTGTGTGTGTGTGTGTGTGTGTGTGTGTGTGTGTGTGTGTGTGTGTGAGACAATACATTGCACGTACATAATTGAATGATAAAATCTATTTTTGCCAATAGTGATTCCTAATATTCATACATGGGTCTTGATGTTTATGAAGCTCCCAAATGTAGAGCGTAGAGCACATGTCATCAAAGATGCTATGCCTTTGATATAGGGAATGAGGTCAATCAAATACACATGCTCTTATACATGATCAAGTTTAGAGGCTAGCCAAATGATTACCCAAATAACAACTATTGCAATTAACACCTCAACATCTTAACGGTGTGTCAGAGGGGTTTTTGTCGAAAGGTTGAATCCATCGGGGATCAGAAGTAGAAGGAAGTCGAGATAGGAGATGAAAGAGAAGATAGAGAATACCCAAGTGGTAAACACTACAAAAATAAATCACAATGAATTGAATCAATATGTATTGAAAGAACCTGAAATCTTCGCACTACTTAGAAGCAATCTCCAAGC
The DNA here is from genome assembly GCF_053477565.2 of Lygodium microphyllum. Lineage (NCBI taxonomy): Eukaryota > Viridiplantae > Streptophyta > Polypodiopsida > Schizaeales > Lygodiaceae > Lygodium > Lygodium microphyllum. The sequence continues at coordinate 76,644,621 of NC_141144.1, forward strand.
ATTAGATCTCCTGGAGCTTCTTCGTAGAACAAAACGTGCATAAAAATTATAGCTCCTTCTTTGCTGCTCGAAACCCAAATCTGATGGCTACGTTGGATCCGAAAGGGAGGTAAAACCGCAGGACACTTGCTAGGACACCTGGTCACGGATCTCCCAGATCAATCCTTCTTCTTCTTTCAGTTCAATCTGCATTTTTCAGCCTGTTTACAATGATCGCGATGCGCCCGATTTCATCAATCTGTCCTTCTTGTAAAAATCCCCTCATTGGCTAAAAAACCAACTAGCTTTTTGCATGCCATCCTAATCTAAAAGCTTTTTCTAACTTTTTCGGTCTTTTACAATTAAATAATATCAAAAATAGGCTAAAATTATCCAAAAATCTAGTATTTTCGGATAATCCATGCAACTCACACTAGTACTAATGGCTCAGATCTCATTGACTCTCTAGATCAATAAAGAAGTCAGATGATGATGCATTCCATACTTTTTCACACTATGTCCATAACATCACGACATCCACCCCCTCTGAACCTGCACATCCTCCGATATCTGCCAAAATCCTAGTTGTCACCGGATTCTGAGTCCTCCTCATCCTCTGCAACCATATCCTTTGCTTGTTCATCTTCCATATCTTCCTGGCTAGCCCTTGTATCATGGCCACTATTTTCTTCCAATTCTGACAACTCATAGGTAGTAGATTCCCGCCTTTTGAATAATTTGATTCTTTTCCCTGCTACCGGAAGTTTGATGGTTGGCTGTCCCATCCAGCTCATTTAATGCATAAGTAGCATTATCAAACACCTGTCTTACCACATAGGGTCCAAACCATCTTTTGGAAACTTTACGCATGGCACTATGCTAGTTATCTAAACTGCTATCATAAACCAATACCCAATCCCTATCTTGTATGGTTCTTGGTCTCAGTCTATGTCTTTTGTCAAACGGTTTCTTATTCTGTATCCTTGCTGCCCTTAACTTTGCAGTTGCTGCCTCTATGTCTTCTGACTTTCTTTCCAACTGTCTAATGCGCAAGGCCAACAACTCCTCTCGATTCAACTGTCTAATGCGTAAGGCCAACAACTCCTCTCGATTCAATACCTCCTCCCAAGGTAACACACTCCATATGACTTTCTTTCCAACTGTCTAATGCGTAAGGCCAACAACTCCTCTCGATTCAACTCCTCCTCCCAAGGTAACACACTCCATGTGACTGTAATCTCTTCTATCGGCATGATAGGTTTTTGACCATACATCAACTCTGTAGGCATATATCCTGTAACAGCACTATGAGTTGTTATGTCGGCCCACAAAGCATAAGGGAGCAATCGTGGCCACTCTTTTCCCTTCTCTCCACATGCTTTTGCCAATGCCTTCACAATAGGTGGGTGACCTCTTTCACTTTTTCCATTTCCTTCAGGGTTATAGGGCTGATGTTAAAGCAAGCTTTATCCCCAACCGTGCAAAGAAATCATGAGCCTCATCTACATCTAGCTCACCCCTATCTGCTGTAATTTTTCCCACACAGCCATATCGACAAAAGATCTCTTCTAAGAGAAAAGTACATACTGCATATGTCGTCTTAGTATGTAGAGCTCTCCCTTCCACTTGATTAGTCAAGTCTTCACGAGCAAGCACAAGATGTCTCATTTTCCAAATATCTGTAGGCATTGTGACCAAATCCACCACCCACTTAAAATGAAGAGACAATGGATATGTGGGTTGCAATCCATCCCAATGTCTCACAGATGAATACATTTGACATGTCGTACATGTTTCCACAAAGTGAGCAACATCCTTATACATAGCCTGCCACCAATATCTTTCTTTGATCTTTGTAAAAGTACCCCAAACACCTCTATGACCAGCCCACAAGCTTTCATGAAATTCTTGCATTACTTTTACTTGTGAAGCTCTGTCACCCAAAACTCCCAATGGTATACCCTATTTCTTTTTAGCATGTTTCCATAAGTATCCATCTTTTAAGAAAAATCCATAGGCTTTCCTCTTTATCTTCTTAAACTCCTCATCTGACCATTCATCTCTCTTTGTTAATGTATTGAGATATTGACCAATTCTCAACCACTCTCCTGCATATTTGTCTTTCAGAAACACTTCTACACAAGATGCAAAACATCTAAATTGTCTTCTCTTTGTTAATCTTCTTCCTCCTCATCCATCATCCCATCTTCATTCTCATAGCGTGCTCGAGATAACATGTATGCCACTAGGTTATCTCTTCCTACAATATGTTGAAATTCAGGGTTCAAAGATTTGATGTATGCAATCCACTGGAGCATAGCAATGTCCGAGGTAGCACAACTAGTAATCATACCCAATACCGGCAAACAATTAGTCTCAATGACTACATGAGCATCCATAAAATACTCCTTATCACATTTAAGGGCTGTCATAATTTTCCATAATTCTCTTTTCAACCTGTGGATATCTTCTCTGTCGTTCAGTCAATACTTTTGTACCAAAACGTATTGTATATCTTTGCCCTTCCTCATCATCTTTCCCAATTGCCCATCCAATCCCGATTGGGCTTGTATCAACAATAATAATGATAGCCTTTCCATGCGAATAGTCAGCCTTTCTCAATGTAGGAGCAGATTTTAAGAGTTGCTTCAATTTCTTCATTGCTTTCTGATGCTTCCTTTCCCAATGAAATTTCTGACCTTTCCTTAGAAGCTGATAAAGAGCATCGGCTACATGTCCAAAGTGAGGAATCCATATCAAATAGAACACACATGCACCCAAGAATCTACGCACCTCTAATACATTCGTGCATACATCTTGCATTCTATCAATCCCATCTATTTTTTATGGTGATGGCCTTCGCCCATAAGGTCCACACATATGCCCAACAATCAAAACCTCCTCAACTCCAAAGATAGACTTTTGTTCAGAAAGAGTTAAATGCACCTCTTCTAGACGTGTCAAAATCCTCTCACAATACACAATATGGTCTGCAACAAACTGTCTACATCCATGAGCATCCATCTCTTCATTCTTTTCATCCACTGCACACCCTTTGATTGGAACATCGTCCAAGAAGAGCATAGTCAATTGTGGTATAAAATCCCTGAGAACCCTATTCATAGCATTTGTCATGTGTGCCATTGAGTTTGTTGCACCCTGTGGGAGAGTACACATCCGTACTAACCCCAAAGGAGTCTTCATGGTTGTGATATCCCTGCTTTCAATTGCAAGCTGAAATTGATCATAACCCGAGTAAAGATCACCCAAAGAATAGATCGCTCTGCCTGCAAAAGCCTCTGCAAATTCATCAACCACAGGACCTGCACCCACATTTCTTATGGTCACTTTATTGACCGATTGCATGTCTTGAATAAATCTCAAAGCCCCATTCTTTTTTGGCACACTAAACCAACGATTTAATTACGGGGCTGAAGAAGGCTCCAAGATCTTCATGCAAATCTTTTCATTTAGCAAATCCATCAACTTTGGCAAGTAAGCTTTAGGCACTAGAATAGGCCTCAAGTTCCATGGTACATGTGGCACAGTAAATATGACCATAGGAGAGACAACATTTGGATCCACACAACCTATTTCACTTGGCTGAAATGCAAATGCCTTCCCATGTCCAACCAACATCTGCATAAAACAGTCTCTCTCAACAGGCAAAAGAAACCCTTCTGCACCAACTTTCAATTCCTGTAATATTTCAGATGTAAACTGATGACCTATATCTTTAGGATCTCGTAAGCTTGGCTGCCTTGACACTTTTTCATGCATACCCTCACTCTCTGGTGGAAGTGGCAAAGAAATTGGCTTGACCTTTTTGTCAACTGTCTTATACTTTGTCTCCACAAGTGCTTCAGCCCATTGTAATCCTTCCTACTGAGCAAACAATGCTATAACATCATATATATCCAAAGAACATACTGACAACACTCTGTTTTCATCCTCATTTTTTGCATGTATAGTTGCTGAAATTTCAGCCATAGTGTCAGTAATATTCAGCCCATAAAAGATGCTTGAAATGCCATCATTTTCAGCCTAACAGCCCCAATGCTCTCAGTTTCTTAATAGCCCGTTTCATAGATATGCGTTGAGCCCTACACATAGCTTCCATAGGCTTAAACCAACATGAACTATTTGCTGTAAACTGAGAATTACCAATAGTAAATACATGCTTCATTTCATCAAGAGACGAGTACACCCTCTGAACAGCACTAATGTAGCCCCACATTACAATAGTTCTTAATGAAAATCCAGGTCTTTGAATTCCCTTGCATTTGGAACCAAAGGAGGCTCTCGAAGCGTATCACGATTTCTAGGATGATTAACACAAACAGTAAGAAATTGGACTACTTTTCTCCCATCCTTGCTTCTGACTCTTGCATAAGCAGAACCATCATCAAGCACCTTTGTTTCCATATGCACACTTGTAATATAGGGATGTCCCAAAATCAATGCACATGAGGAATTATCTTGCACAAAGAAGTGTTGCTCTTCCTGTACATCACCAATCGTCACTTTTACATTAGGACATGCAGCATAGAGCTTCCTTGAAGAATTATTTGCAGCCCTCATATGCCAACCATGATCAGTGTCCACATGCCATGCACCATTTTCATACAATCCTCGCTCAATGATATTTATCTCAGACCCATGGTCAAGTAAAGCAACACAAGGAGCTTCACCTTCCCCTATTTTCACTACAGTTTCAGTGGTAGCTCTAGCCCAATGATTTCTTGTGTAGTGACTTCGAGGAATAAATCCTAGAGTCTCTTCTCCGTATTGTTGCATTTGCCTTACTCCACCATGCATATTGCTACAAGACAATGCATTTTCAGCCACTTTCTTCTCTTTTCCACATGTTGTCCACTGATTAGTAGCATCCTGCATAGATAATCCAGTACTTACTTCATGCTCATTTTCAGCCCGAATACCCAACAAACCTGTTTCCTCTTCAAATTGCAGCAATGCACTAGTGGTATCACCAAGAAACTGATGCTTCCTTTTAATTATGCCAATGATCTCATCATGAAATTCTCGCTTGGCAATGCCAAGCACCTCTCCCAAGGTAAATTCCACTCGACTGTTTAAGATCTGTTCTTCAAGAACCTTCTTAAGATCTGTGTTTGTCTCAACGTCAGATTGCAACTTATATCTTGGCTGCTTGCCCTTCTTTTTGCCCTCTTGTCCGTTATCCTGTTTTTTCTTCTAACGACTAACCTCTTCCATAACATGCTCGAGAGGTGGCTGATTTGCAGCTTTAGGCTAATCCACACTTCTTCTTGTCATTCTTTTAGATGTCCCTACAATATCTTCATCTCTTTTTCATTTTTCTTCCACAAGTACATCTGTGTTTTGTACCTTTGCTAAATATGCATACACTGAATATGCATCTACCGGTGATTCCCAACCAGTTATGCCACGAATGTCTTGCCCTGCATGAGACATTTCACTATCAGTGACATTTCTCTTTTCAGCTGCATGTAAAGCATGTGTCCATATTTCAGCCTTTGGACCAACCATCACTTGGCCATGCATTCTATCCAATTGTAAACCAAAAGTAAAAGCATGTACTGCCGCATAAGTATTTCGGACAGCCAAGTCTTCCAACAACTTCTGCATACCTCCCTTTCCAAAATTCAAAGCAAGAGGCAATCCCGTTTCTTGTGCACGGATCTTGGCATCTTTCCAAAAGATAAGCTGTCATGCCAAGGCCTCCTGATAGGCAGCACAATCCTTTCTCTCATGCTGCAAACTGTCACACCACATACATCTTTTTCCAAGTTTAGGGGTTGCTGCCCGTCCCCTTTCCTCTTGTCCTTTTTCATCCAATTTTGCAACCTTCAATTGAAGATCCTGCATCCCTTTGACCAATTCATCCAAGACATCTTCCCTAACAAAGGGAACAATAGCAGGTACAGCCATAGAGTTAGCCATAGAAGTAGGTGACTTACTGGATACATCAACTGTCTTGCCCATAACATTGGGCAAGCTAGAGACATGCAATCTTTCTCTTCTTCTATGCTTCTTCACAAGTGTAGTAACAGCTTCCTTAACATGTCTCCACTTTGTTTTCAAACCTGTCTCTGTAGTCTGATTCTCCAACAAATCATTAAGCTTCTCTTCAAGCTCAGGATTAGCTGCCTATAGAAACAATTCAATTTTCTGACTTGCAAGAGCTTGTTGTTCTGCAAGATCCAACTGCTCAAATCGGCTTTCAAATTCTCTTAACAATTTCGTAGCCACAAGACCCTTATTGGGTTGTAAAACCCACTCTTGAAAAGTCTTGCACGTAATCAAACTGGTGCCCTCAATGTAAAATTCTTCCCTAAGTGTCTTCTTGAAGGCTACCCAGTCTGCATCCTGCAAGTATAATTCAGTAATCTGTGCTTTCAGTTCATGAATAGTAACATGTACAAAATACCGGTTCCATGCAGATTGAGCCACCCCAAAGAATTCCATCTTCTGAGCATAGGTATATACATATGCAGATACATTCCTGCCATTGAATAACTTCACCTCACACTCAACTGCTTGCAAAGCATTCATCACAACACTTCCTGTTTGAGCTGAAGCTTGCATCACCTATTGTTGTTGTTGTACATGCATAAGCATATTCATATTTTGCACCAATTGTTGCAAAACATCACTAGAGAATGTATTCGAAAGATTCTCCCATCTTGTATTTCCTTCTTCTGACGACCTTTCACGTCGAGTTCACCAATGTCCGAGGGGTTTTTGTCGAAAGGTCGAATCCACCGGGGATCAGAAGTAGAAGAAAGTAGAGATAGGAGATGAAAGAGAAGATAGAGAATACCCAAGTGGTAAACACTACAAAAACAAATCACAATGAATTGAATCAATATGTATTGAAAGAACTTGAAATCTCCGCACTACTCAGAAGCAATCTCCAGGCATTAGATCTCCTGGAGCTTCTTCGTAGAACAAAACGTATATAAAGATTACAGCTCCTTCTTTGTTTCTCGAAACCCAAATATGATGGCTCCGTTAGCTCCAAAAGGGAGGTAAAACCATAGGACACCTGATCACGGATCTCCCAAATCACTCATTCTTCTTCTTTCAGTTCAGTCTGCAGTTTTCAGCCTATTTACAGCGATCGCGACGTGCCCGATTTCATCAATTTGTCCTTCTTGTAAAAATCCCCTCATTGGCTGAAAAAGCAACTAGCTTTTTGCATGCCATCCTAATCTAAAAGCTTTTTCTAACTTTTTAAATTTTTTACAATCAATAATATAAAAAATAGGCTAAAATTATCCAAAAATCTAGTATTTTTGGATAATCCATGCAACTCACACTAGTACTAATGGCTCAGATCTCATTGACTCTCTAGATCAATAAAGAAGTCAGATGATGATGCGTTCCATACTTTTTCACACTGTGTCCTCATAACATCACGACAACAGCACAATCAAACAAAAGTTAAAGTGATCCCTTGCATCTTGGAGGCAAGGACAACTTGAGTCTAAACCCCCTAACAATAAGTCTTCGAGATAAAAAATAGCATGGAAAAGTAACATTATCCTTGCATTTAAAATATACTAAATATGCAAAACCATGAAAATAATCCCAATATCAAACCATGGGTTCTTCTCTTATCCTAAACCCAACAAAGGCTTTGGTTGGGGTGATCTCAACACATCCATGACATTGATTATGTGACTCTTTGTGGGTCTTATGGTGATGGTTTTTGTAGTCATGTACACGCTATCAAGAACCAATAGGGCAAGTTTTCATGGCCATATAGAACTTTGTGATTCTACCAAGGGCAAGGTTGTTCTTAGATCTTAATGGGCTTGATGGAGCAAGTACTTCAAGGTTTTTGGATGTGTAAATTGAAGCACAAATATCACTTGAGTAATGCAAACATTGCTGAGAATCTAGTCCTTCAAACGCTTAAGGGTTTCTCCACGAGATTTTCCCAATGAGGGTTAGTGAAGGCTTAAGATCAAGGGGATACTAAAGATAAAAATATGATACCTCCATCAAAAGATTACTCTACACATTGACCATATTGATTTGAGTTTCAAATAGGTGGACTTACCTACAATTGATATCTAGATTTTGGTCAAGATTTCAAATACATATCTCTCTACATAAAATGTGTGTGTGTGTGACTGACAATACATTGCATGTGTACAATTGAATGATAAAATCTATCTTTGCCAATAGTGCTTCATGAGATCCATACGTGGGTCTTGATGTTTATGAAGTTTCCAAATGTAGAGCATAGAGAGCACATGCCATCAAAGATGCTATGACTTGAATTAGATCAATCAAATAAACGTGCTCTTGTAGAGGATCAAGTTCAGAGGCTAGAAAAATGATTGCCTAAATAACAACTACTACAATTTAAACCTCAACATCTTAACAACACAATCAAACAAAAGTAAAAGTGATCCCTTACATCTTGGAGACAAGGACAACTTAAGTCAACCCCCTAACAGTAAGTCTTCAAGATAAAAAAATAGCATGGAAAAGAAACATTATCCTTGCATTTAAAATACTAAATATGCGAAATAATGAAGAGAAGCCCAATATCAAACCTTAGGCTCCTCTCCTATCCTAAACTGAACATAGGCTTTGGTGGGGGTGATCTCAACACATCCATGACATTGATGATGTGGCTCTTTGTGGGTCTTATGGTGATGGGAAATAGTGGCGTGAATTTTTTGTAGTCATGCACACGCTATCAAGAACAAATAGGACAATGTTTCATGGCTGTATAATACTTTGTGATTCTACCAAAGGCAAGGTTGTCCTCAATGCTTAATGGGGTTGGTGGAGCAAGTACTTCAAGGTTTTTGGATATGTAAATTGAAGCACAAATATCACTTGAGTAATGCAAACATTGTTGAGAATCTAGTGCATTAAAGGCTTAAGGGTTTCTCCATGAGATTTTCCCAATGAGGGTTAGTGAAGGCTTAAGATCAAGGGGATACTAAAGATAAAATCATGATACCTCCACCAAAAGATTACTCTACACATTGACCATATTCATTTGGGTTTCAAATAGGTGGACTTACCTACAATTGATACCTAGACTTTGGTCAGGATTTCAAATACATATCTCTCTACATAAAATGTGTGTGTGTGTGTGTGTGTGTGTGTGTGTGTGTGTGTGTGTGTGTGTGTGTGTGTGTGTGTGTGTGTGTGTGTGTGTGTGAGATAACAATTCTACTACAACTACTACGACTACAATTTACACCACCTCAATGTCTTAACAATTCTCAGAGAAAAGGGCATACAACACACTTCACAAGGGACAAATTTGCACATGGTAGGTGTGGATATGTTGGTGCAATAGTAATGGATTACACAGAATGTTGTGCACTTGTGTGGTGGTTATAGATGTTTGATCATGTGCCTTGTACCAAACACAAAAGTATCTTCATAGGAAATCCCATATGGATCCATACCACTCAATGGAAGGATCAAGCATCTACATAAGCACAAATGATCATGTGGGCTTTAATGGGACGCATGTGGCAGATATACTGCAAGGTGGATGTGTGGTTGGGGTTGGGGGTACATATACATGTTGAAAAAGTTTATATGTGGATTACATGGTGGTCATAATTCGACTTTGTTCTTAACTTGAAATAGGTGTTATTTTTGGTTCTATTGCTCATGAAAAGTTGCAAAAAGGTATTTAACTCACACACACAAGCTCCCTTATAATATCCTTTGCTGCTACTTATCATGAGAGGTAGATCGTAGCACCATTAGCCTATGTTCTCGCATATAGACTGGTGCTTTGGCCTTGAGTGAGAAAGAAGGAATGTTGCTACATGTCCTTATTGAAAAAACCTTTTCAAGTATCACAAATGCCTCAGTGTTTCAATATCTTGATTAATTGATAGGGTGAAGGGTCTCCATCTTGGAGGTGGGCAAATAGTGTTGTTGTAGTCTCGAGTCTTGGTGCATGTCTCGATCATGTTATGACAACATATATGAAAATAGTTGTGGGGGAATGGTTCCTCGAAGCACTTGGTAAATATATACCCACATTCTTAATAATATGACGAAGTAGATGAACACTCAAATAAATGCATGCATCTACACGTGCACACACACATATTTCAAACTAGGAAGAATGGATCTTTCAACTGAGATTGAGACTTTATGAGAAGGTTGCCTAAGAAGAGTCACACTTAAACTCAAAAACAAATAGATCAGTCCATCTTTATTCATTATTGTGTAGCTAGTTTTATTGTATAGGTGGAAAGCAAACTATGGCATGATAACATTAAAAAATATGTCATGAAGTCTATACCCTAATGGATATACAAATGGTAGAGAGACATCAAAGAGATGGAGAACCATAAGCTTTCTACATTGCTACATTACTCAACATTACGAATCAGTTGATGCTCTTCACTACATGTTTCAACTTCAAGAGATGGTCATTGGATTAAAGGGCAAGAGGGATCATATCTCGTGTATGCAAGAAGAGAGGGTGCAATGGCAAAGCTTGATATTTATAGAGACTCCAAGCAAGATGGTCTACAATTGATAAATGGGGGAAACCTATTGTTGTGAGCCCAACTAGTTGAAAATGGTTTCACAAAAGCTTTCCATATCTATGTGAGCATACGAATAACATATTTTCATGTGTATTACTAAAAACTAAATGGGATAGTTCATGCAAATAATGTGGCTAAGAGCCATAGGGACAAAGAGAAAAGTATAATAATTACTATAATAATCATGTGTTACCCTAATTAAAACATGACATAAACATGTACACAACTAAATTCATAAAACAAACATGCCTTAAAATCAAGTAAACACAAGAAGCCAAAAACAACCAAAAATAAGAAAGCAAGAACTCGGTCAATTGTACTAGAGTAGTTCAAGCAATAGAATACCATTCAACCAACCAATATTGATTACTCTACACCATGCTTATCAAACTCTTAACATAAAAAAAGCAACAACTTTCTTAAAAAGTGCAATGCCTATGTTCTTGACTACTCCCTTGTTCATATACATGTATATTTATATTCATATAGATGTGATTGTTGTATATTATATGATAACATATATGCTAATACTTTAGTGTATATATGTCTACTTATATAAACCTACACGTGTGTGTGTGTGTGTGTGTGTGTGTGTGTGTGTGTGTGGGCGCGCGCGCACGCAAGAATTTCTATGGAAAACATTTACTTTTTAAATATTTTGCCATTGTTGAAAAATATCTTCAATGCCCACAACACACAATCCACATATTCCACAAAACCTACATTGCCTTTCATATTCAACACTATCTCCACAAAAACTACATCAATTCACATAAACATGAGCCACAATGCACATGAAACATGCAACACATAATTGAAAATTTCATTAAAATAACTTCTCAAAGTTACACTAACAACATACAATTAGGTAAAATATAAGCGAGCTCATAGGTATTTCAAAATAAGATGGGTCGATGTGCAAAAAAAATTAACCATGGGGCAGATACTCTTCACCTTGTAGACAGAACCTCATGAGTGTTCATATATGTATAGTCATCAACCAATGCAATCAACACTTCACCATCATTGTTACTGTTCTTCAATGTTGACTATTCTGCTCTTTGCATTTTTATCTCCTAGCAAAAAAAAATCTCTTTGTTTTTTTTGACAGTCAGCAAAACAGGTATATGCATACTTATGCTGCTAATACAACGCTTAGTATAATGCCCCACCTAATAACTATCCCATAAGAAATTCTACATATGATTACATTGCACATTCCCTCCAGATCCAAACTTCAACAAAATTCAACATGATCAAAAGAAAATCCACCTAATAGCTTTACACATGAAAACAAAAGGATTCAAGAATGTGTTAGTTCACTAAAACAGGCTTCACTTGAAGGTCATAGCTTCAAAACTTGTGGAAAGACATTAAAGATCTAAGGAAACCATAGTAAGCTCGAGTTGAGAATGGTTGTGTTCCACATCTCATCAGTAAGGCAGATGGCATTTGCTAGATTAACCTCTCAAGAACCCAACAATATCCAAGCATATAAAAGCTCATGGCCATGTCTGTACAGCCCTTTCAAGAGTAAAGGATACATATTTGCTAGAACCTGTTTTCAACTGTTGGACAATGTGTTTTACAAGAAATAAAACTTCGTCGCACACGATGATCAGAACTTGCAAATGAACTGTATATTACTTGGTTCTTTAAACACCAATGGCCTTTCCTCACATTGTGCTCTTGTCATCTCTCCCTCACTATTATCTTCTAAACTTTTCACTCCCTTTACTTCGAATACCTTATTTATTAAATCCTCTTCCTGGCTTGTAGTCTTACAAACTTTTCACTCCCCTTACTTTGGGCTCCCATCCTCTTCCTGGCTTGAAGTCTTACAAACTTTTCACTCCCCTTACTTTGGGCTCCCACAAACCTTCCTGTGGCAAGCCATTGTGATTCCATCACCTTATTTATCAAATCCTCTTTCTTGCTTGTGAAATTGGGGTCACAACACTTTCTTGATAGACAAGGTAGTGGACTGAATTGATATCAGTCAGCCAGAATGTCTAGACAAGGTAATCCAATTGGCTAATGTTAGTGTAAAATGTCACCAATGCTGGATCACAGCTCTAGTGATGGTGAAGCACCCACACCATCTGCTAGGTTATAAACGTGAGTAGCAACAGCATACGCAAGGATGTTTGCTTCATCTTGTGTTGCTGCCTCTGCATATACACGCACTACATCTTCAGTTCCGGAAGGCCTTACAAAAGCTCGGCCAGCGTTGATTTTTCCTGTGGCCAAAACAAGAATATTGGTAAATGCTACATGCAAGCTTAAATTCCAAATGGAAGTTACCAATCTGCAAAAACCTCCTTACCAGCTTCTATATCTATGGCAGCTTGAAGTGCTTGTGGGTGTGTAACCAGTGTCTCTGCATTGGTCGTCCTAATAGAAGTTCGATCTTTTACCTTTACCTGGATTGAGAGTAACCAGCTATTTAGTTGCCCTTTGTGAAGACCATGAGCAGGTCAAAGTTCTCAGAGAAAGGACTTACTTTAGTCTGCTTGCTTGGAAGATCTGAATAGATTGCATCCCAATCCTGTATGGACCATCCTTGATATTTCAGGATTGCTTCCACAAGCAGCAAACCACTAAAAGCATCACCAATAGCCTGATTCACCACCTCACTTACTGCAAGTAGCCTTTGTGCTGCTCTCCATTTGGCTACAATATATGACAGATTATCAGCACTTATACATGGATAAGGATCAGAGTTTTAGATAAATTATGAGTCCACAACTCAAGTGAATCACATGAACGGTCACCACTATCACCCACAATGTCAGACATGCCCAAGGCAAAATAAGCAGAAAAGAAAACACACAAATTTTACCATATTTGTTTATAACATATAGGCAGTGGAGTTTTGCTTTCCTCATCCCCACCCAACCCGCCCAAAAAAGTAGTAAGAATTTAAAACAATAAATCAACCTCACTAAAAGGGAAAAGCATGCAACAGATCACTTCCCCTCCCAAAGCAACATAGAAAATACACCACCCTTCCAGTATGATAAGAACTCTCCCAAGAGGAGGAAAACAAAGTTTTAGGACACAATCTGAACAAATGCATACTCAAGAGAACTGCTCTGATCTCCTACCCCCAAGATGCAGCACTACAGAGACCATTTCCTGGGACTCACAGATGACGGGTTTATCAAGCAACCCCATTACATGGAGGTGCATTATGTTCTATGCTATGGGGAACACTATTGGCCAGATCAGAGTATCAATACACACCCTCGAGATTAAGGCAGGTAGAGCAGCACGGGTAGACAGGGAAGGCAGGATTATGCAAGCTGTGTTATGGAGGGATGAGAGTCAGAGGAGCATTACGTCTGTAGATATCCACAGTATACTATGAAATCAGGTGGAGATACCATTGCTTCTTTAGAGAGGGGTTTGGCACACTTAGCCAAGTAATTGATTATCCTAATCAGAGATACCTTGGTCTTTTCCTCATGGAGCTAACAGAGGCACCGAGAGGGGCTGCTACACAGGCAGAGCCAGAGATCTGAGCCATAGATCACCAACTTCTTCAAGCCTACCAGAGCACCATGCCCCCTCCTCTGATAGCATCCACTCAACAGCAGGGACTTGCAGTAAAGAGAGCCTTAGACGTCAGAACTGTTAGCAGTCATGTTTGTCATGCCTTGTCATCTCCTGCCTGTGAGCCTCAGTCTGAGTCAGATGAGGACATTAGGAGCTCTGACATGTCTGTCATGTGTTATGATGGAGGAGGCTAGTCACAGTCTCGACTGGCTGTCAGTTTGCATTTCTATGCATTCCCTTTATTTGTCGGGGTCCAGTGTGCATTTTTAGGGCAGTATCTGCATTTCCCAGGCTGCCCACACCTGCCAGGCATTGTCCCCCTGTTTCGGGATTTTTTGGCCCCAGATGTGCCACGTCAGCATTTTGCGACTGCATTTAATGCAGTCGGCCCATTTTTAGGGCCCCTGGGGCAGGTCGGCCAGTTTTAGGCTCTTTTGGCTATATATAGCCAGCCTCCCACACTTGGCTGATCATCTCTCTTCAGCAGGTGCACACTCCGACGTCCTTCTCCTCCGTCTTTGGTGCTGCCATCGTCATCAGCCTGATCTGATTCCCTTACTGACGCTTCGGGCTGCGTGCAGGGACTGATCAGTCCATTTCAGTGTATTCAGCATTCATTTCAGTCAGTGCAGATTTTCTTCCTTCATTCTCTGCTTTCTCTCCTCTCCTCCGTGTTCGTATTTCCTCTTCCGTTGCGCACTCTCACATGGTATCATCGCCAAACTGAGAGTACACGGAGCTGAGTTTTACGCGGGAGAACACCCACAACTCTGCGTTTGCTGGTCAAGACGTCTCCAACAGCTGAGGCGTCATCCTCTGCACCCTCTCCTTGATCAGGGTGGCCTGTTTTGGTGTCAACAAATTTGCGTTTGCTGCTGGCGCCTTCTCCAGTGGCTGCCACGTCATCACCACCCTCTTCCTGCCTGCGTTTTCAGCCTGGGCGGCCCTCCTCCAGCTGGGCGCCACCCTTCCAGCCTGCGCCTTGCTGTTTTGGCTGTTTTTCCATCGTCCGGCGGCTCTTTTCCTGCTGGCGACTTATTCCCAGGCTGCGTTTTCAGGCAGGCGGCTGTTTTTCTGTGGTGATTGCATCGTCAGCATTTGCGTTTGACATCATCCTTGCGTTCTGTGCAAGGCGGCCAGCTCAGGAGCTTCTGGTGTTTGTGTTTCGGAACCGGCAACCTTCCCTTGTTGTGTTTTGGTGTTTGCAGATTGGAAGATGTCTTCTCATCAGTCTACAGGTTTTGATGACTCAGATGACGAGCTTTTGTCTCGACATTCATCTGAACGGAGGCGTGATTTTTATCGCGAGGCTCGTCATACGGAGTCTATTCCTCGTTCTCGTCCCCCTTTTATTCCTGTATCTCGGCGATCCCCTTCCAGTGGGCCGAAGATGCAGCCTTTGGTACCCCCTGTACAGGTACCCGTACTTCCTCAGCTGCCCAAAGAGGACCGGTTGGATGGCTCCAACTTTTCTCTATGGTCCTGCAAGGTGGAGTGTATCTTGGACTCCTTCGATCTTTGGGAGCTTGTTTCTGTTCCTATTCCCCGGCCTAAGGTGGATCCCGCAGATGGGACATCTATGGATCGTGCAGCCTTATGGGATCGGCTTAATTCTAGAGCCAGATCTTTCCTCTTTCTGAGTTTGCAGGATTCTGTCCTTGTTCATGTTCACAGGTTGAAGACTGCAGCAGACGTGTGGAGAAAGCTCGCGTCTCTCTATCAACAGAAGACGTTTGCCCACCGGATATCTCTTGAAAAGAAGTTGCGGATGCTCGCTATTGATGACAGTCCTTCCATGAAGGACCACATCAACAGATTACAGGATATGAGGGATGAGCTTGCATCCCTCGGTCGGACGATATCTTCTGAAGACATGGCTATGATTCTTTTGACTCAGCTGCCATCCCCTCGGTTTGATGTCTTCTACACCAGCCTACTTACATCGAGGACCCGTGAGAAGCTTCTATGGGAGGAGCTATCCCCGCTTGTCTTGGAGCATGACGAGCGACTCAGAGAGGTCAGTGCTAGTGGATCCGACTCCACTAGAGCCTTTGTTGCAGGTTCGGGAGGACAGAAGAAGAAGACGAAGTCAAAGGCTAAGAAGAAGGACAGTTCTTCAGGCTCTGACTCAGATTCAGAGAGACTGAAGTGCCCACACTGTGGGAAAGGGACACATCCCGAGGAGAAATGCTGGAAGAAGTACCCTCACCTTCGTCCGGGAGCGAAGGGTGGATCTACATCGGAGCCTTCTTCTACATCTACACCCGCTGTTACCCATGAGTCAGTGTTCCTTCATATCCATGCTTTGGAGGAGGATCCTTCTTCCATGGCTGCAGTGTCTTCTGCGCAGCCTTGGTTAGTGGACAGTGGTGCTTCGAGTCATATGACTCCCCGAGGTGATTTGTTACAGGATCTCCGTCCATCAGAGGGTTCAGTCACTGTTGGTGACATTTTACCGGTGCCTATTAGTGGTGTTGGCACATTGCCTTTGTTTACCGACCAACCTTCGAGCTCCTTTTCACAGGCCCTACATGTTCCGGATTTGGGCCTTCCCCTCCTCTCAGTTTATGGTCTTACGAGGCTTGGCACACGAGTGATCTTCACCGAGCATGCCGTTGTTATTGAGGATTCTTTTACAGGAGCTGTCTTATCTACAGGTTGGCAGGAGAGCGGGCTTTACAGGCTCCATTCCCCTTCTTTGATGCAGGGTCCTCCGAGGCAATCTATTGCTACACCCGTTCCCGCTTGTGCACCTTCTATTCCACAGGTTCCTTCCCATCCCCCACCTTCTCCTCCGGTGGTTCCCTCGTACCCCCCATCCCTTTCAGAGGGGGACGATCTCGGTGATGCGGCTGTGGATTCCCTGGCCCCTCGTGTTTTAGAGGGGGCTTTCCAGGCTTGTGAGGAGCTCCTTTAGCGGCAGTCTACATCGACGGACTTCATCGCCATTGGCATTCCTCTTGCCGCCCCAGGATCCGTTTCTCCCTTGGCCTTCCGCCACATCTAGGATCTGAGAGGGGGTGTTAGCAGTCATGTTTGTCATGCCTTGTCATCTCCTACCTGTGAGCCTCAGTCTGAGTCAGACGAGGACATTAGGAGCTCTGACATGTCTGTCATGTGTTATGATGGAGGAGGCTAGTCACAGTCTCGACTGGCTGTCAGTTTGCATTTCTATGCATTCCCTTTATTTGTCGGGGTCCAGTGTGCATTTTTAGGGCAGTTTCTGCATTTCCCAGGCTGCCCACACCTGCCACGCATTGTCCCCCTGTTTCGGGATTTTTTGGCCCCAGATGTGCCACGTCAGCATTTTGCGACTGCATTTAATGCAGTCGGCCCATTTTTAGGGCCCCTGGGGCAGGTCGGCCAGTTTTAGGCTCTTTTGGCTATATATAGCCAGCCTCCCACACTTGGCTGATCATCTCTCTTCAGCAGGTGCACACTCCGACGTCCTTCTCCTCCGTCTTTGGTGCTGCCATCGTCATCAGCCTGATCTGATTCCCTTACTGACGCTTCGGGCTGCGTGCAGGGACTGATCAGTCCATTTCAGTGTATTCAGCATTCATTTCAGTCAGTGCAGATTTTCTTCCTTCATTCTCTGCTTTCTCTCCTCTCCTCCGTGTTCGTATTTCCTCTTCCGTTGCGCACTCTCACAAGAACAGCCAAGAAACCCAGACTACCTGGACGCAAGCCAACACCACCCCACAAAAGCACAGATTTGATCAGATCCCAGCATGACACTGGAAGAGTGGAGAGATGGTAGAGTCTACACCAAGGTGGAGTAGATATGGGGGTACTTGCACCTTACCCAATGGACTTCACATTCATTATAGATCCAGTTGAAGGAAGTAAGAATCTTGTTACTGAGTGTTCGGCCCAATGCTCCTCTCAACAAAACTGACAAACTCAAGTATTGAAAATTCAAGAATAACACTCCAGAATGTCCTGCTCTTTCTTTATAAGCAATGTCATCCATACGGGTTTACAAGCACATTTCACCTCTCAACCTTGGATATATAAGCAAGCTACTGCTCTTGACATTTGCACAAGCCACCAAGATGGTGAAAATCCAATCTTAGCAAAATTTGGAACAACAAATGCTCTGTAAAATAAAGGTTATTTCTTTAAACATGTATAAGTGGAGTGTTACTAGTGGTGTAAAAATTAGCAAAAGATTGCATTGCCCTGCCCCACTGTTACTTGTGCTTATTTTCAAACTCTAGAAGTAGAAGGCACTCAAATATAAGGAAAGTAGAACAACCTTTTATATTCCACACGTAATTAAGATGTGATATAAATTTCTTAAACCTAGACAATGTGTCAGGCTTTAGCTACATAAATGTTATGGCAATACTTCATGAATCAAGAGCTCACCTCCAGAATAATCATTTTCCTCAGGATGAAGTGTTCTTAAGTACTGTAAAAGCTCATCTTTGAATAGCACTGTGCCATGTCCATTGGCTTCAAAGTAGATACCAATGTCATACTCTGCAGCCTTGTGATGTAAGTGTTTAACTCCTGTTGAAGTCAGAGCAACTTGGAGATTTAACTTTTCTTGTAGGAACTTTGTAGAAGCCCCATTTGCATAAGCAGTTTGCACTACACCAAATCTCACTGAACCATATCCACTCAAATTTGCATGCCCATTCTCACTGTCGCATGTGCATAAATCTTTAAGTTGCTGCCCGACAAAAATAGCAAATAAAGCCAGAATCTTGTCACCATCTAATAGTTGCAACCGTTGGACAGTTCCACCTTGAGTTGCCTCACCATAGAAAAAGACAATTCGATCAGCATCACCATCAAGACTGGCACACCTGAATAATACATGTTAAGACAGATAGGGGTTACTGCACCTGATTTCAAACTTGAAATAAGAAGCAACTCAGCACATAATCAAAGGAAACCAAGGCAAGTAGAACAGTTTTGCAACTAACCTTCGACCAGATTCATCTGGATGGCCAAAGCCACAAGGAAAAACTTTTTCTTTCTGTACAAAATCTGCCCCAACTAAGTAATTGAGGGTACCTTCTCCTTCACTGCCAGCATTTCTGATGTCCAACTTAAGGCTGTCAGACAGCAAACATTGCAGTTGCATTAACTTGAGTGCACCAACACCATTTGCTCCATCTACAATGAAGTTGGTAGACAGAGTATCATGACCTTTACCGGCTGATTTCATCTCCAGCAAACACCTGCAAAAGAGCATGAAAGATCTTCCTACTCAATACCAGCAAACCAGAACCAGATGCCATACCCAGAACCAGCATTTTCCCAAAGGGAAAAAAGAATATGGCTTACCTAAAACCATTTGACAGCTGCAAGTAGTAGTCTGATTCTTGAGCTTTGTAACCTCTATTAGTTAAGCGCACCATCCAATGCAATTGAGGAGTTGTAAGGACACCTGCTACGTCTGCAACTACTCCTGGAATGACTTCTACACCCTTTTTAAGATTACTTCATTAGGTGTAAGTTGCATTGAATATTAAATAGAGCAATTCTTCAAAACGACTCACCTGCTTTGCAGCACTTAGAAGGTTCTCCCCACTAGGTCTGGTATCTCTCGCCAATATGACCCTTCCCAAAACATTAGTAGTGGGTGTTATGTCCTTCCGCATAAAAACTTGCACAAGCTGCAGGTACATTCCATACAGAAAGTAAGATCCATAAACAACTAGTATAACCAGGACAAGGCCATAGATCTTAGTAGTGTTTCAACAAAAATGCAAAGAAAATTCAGTACCAGCCAAGTGTTGGAAGACCATGGATGGCATGTAAAATGTCAACTGTGTGCAACCAACATATAAGATGAGGATGTAACCATGCTAAATTTAAACCATTTAAATGTTTGCTACTAAGTGTGGCTTTTAATGATGAGTAAAACTTCAAGAGAGCATTGGGCATTTACATATTCGATTTTTCAAGTGACGATATCTATGTGTTAGTGGATATGTCAGTTCATGTGTGAGTCTGTGCACGTCAGAGAGGGCTGGGCACATCTTAGATATTTTAGGCATTTTATGTGTCATTTATATGGTGTTTGAAGCATTTATTGCTGGCCGACCAGCATTTATTGCTGGCTGACCTGACATCGTTTATGGCATTGATTTGGCCTATATATTGGGGCTCCTCCTCCTCAATCATTGTTATCATCTGTCATTCACCTCCTCAGGTTTTGGTGGAGAAAGGGAGCCAGTGTTGGTGCCTTCACAGCCAATGACTCACGTTGGATCCGTATTGTCTTATATCTTGATATATGGATTCCATTTCCCGAGCATCTCTTTGCTTCTAAGTTCTTTGTGCACTGTTCTTTTCTTTTGCAATGTCCCTCTTTCCTTTTGGCTCGTGTTTAGCAGTTATTACAGCAGTTTTCCATGCTTCCATCACTACATCCACTCCTAACATGGCATCAGATTGCAAGATCTAGATTCTTCCTGCTGTTTTCTGCTGGTGCAGGTCAGATTTTTGACTTTTTGTATCTCCTTCATCATGGCTCCTCCGGCATCTCCTTCTAATGGTCAGCATGCAAACATTCTTTCCTCATCTATGTGTGCTATGTTGGACACTTGTATTGAGATTCAGATTTATGACTAGAGCATGAGTGCACAATGATGAAGGGTGATGACTCTCTCAGTGAGTCTTCCTCCTCTCTAGGTCCAAGTTTAGGCTCCAACTATGTGGCCTTGGCACTAGCTGCAAGGGCCTCCCTTCCAAGTTGCTAGTACAAGTGATACAATCATCCCTCACAACTCTCCAATGCCAAAGAGGGAATGTGAGGGTGTGGTGAAGTGGACAATTATGCCTCATCTATATAGGTATACATGTGCACAAGTTCCAGAGAGGGATTTCCCTAATGTATCGACCAAAGTCTGACAAGTCTAAATCCTGGAGCTCGGATTAACATCCAAGTTTACGATGAACTGTTTGGCAAAGAGAAGGCTTGGCTCCTAGTCCCAGTTCACATGAGGGGACACTTTGGTGGTTCGGCCAAAGGCACAAAATCCATGGTCACAGATGTTCAGAGGCATTTTTGACAACATGGTCTTGTATACTATTGTGAGACATTGTTGCCAGATATTGAGAGGTGCTATGACTCTTCTCTATTTTCAAGAGTTGATACAATCGACATTGACATCAAACTCTCTCCAAGACATCTACCGCCTTGAATATATTGCCTCAACCTTTGCAAGGTCCATATAAATACCATCAGCCGACACACTGTCCCAAAAAGTGGATCTCATGAGAGAAAATTTCTCTCTTCTTGTCATTAGTAACCAGTCTATGCTTACACAACTTATTGAACACAATGTCCAAAATGCTTTCTATGCTCTGCCTAATTCTTTGAGTAGATAATCATGTCATTAAAAAGGTGCCCACAAACCCCTTATATAGCCTGAAGATGAAAGATACCTTGAAAGCTATCTTAGATACATCCTCCGGTCTAATACGTATCTGATAATATCTACTTTTCAAATTTATATCACTTAATATGGCTGCCCCTTGCAATCTATCCATAACATCATCAATCCAAGGGATCGGAAACTGATTCTTTATCGTGATTTTATTCAAAGCACAATAGTCAATACACATATACCATGAACTATCCTTTTTCTACACCAAAAGTATTGGAGAACAAAAGGGAGATGATCTTGGCTGAATCAACCCTTTTTTCAATAGCTCATTCACCTAACTCATTATTGCCTCCTACTAGGCTGCACTTACCCTGAAGAGTGGCTTATTAGGTGGATTGCTTCTAGGAATAAGATCTATGCTATGATCTTTTAGCCTTTCAGACAATAGCTACCCCAAAAGTAAATGAGAGAACCAATCAACATATATTTTCGGAAATGAAATGAGATCCTTCTCTAACTTTGACGTATTCCCAACATTTAAATTATCAATCTTTTTCTTAGTAAAAACCAAGTGTACTCAAAGGTGGTTTTTCATTGCTTTGAAAATGGCAACAATCAATACAATAGGAACAAATTTCCCTTTAAACTTTACATCCAAAGTATGGACCTTGTTCTTATCTTGAATAGTGATCACTTTACCATGTGAATCAATCACTGCATGCATTCAATGGTACCTAGGTATACCAAGCAAGACATCACAATCCTCAAGTGGAGTAATAAAGAACTCTTCACTGTCCACATATCCCTGAATGTGCAAACAAATCTTTCCAATGAGTGGTGTAACAGCCTCTACAAGGCCCTTGCATGCCATACCAACTTCTCTCATGGGTCCATCTCATCCTCTCTGATACCTAAACAAGCTGCCATATCCAAAGAGATAAAATTGGCTTACGCTCCATTATCAAAGAAAATCAAAGCATGCTGAGCTCTGACTTTACCCATGTTTTACATAACTCGGGAGTATCATCATTGGGCTAATCACTAACAACATCCGACATCAATTGCACTGATGTTTTGGGCTTCTTACCCTTGTTCTCTCCCTAATTTTCTAATTTTCCAACTTGTTGCCTACTAGGACAATCCTTAGCAATGTGACCCTCCTATTCACAAACAAAGCACTTATTTGCAACCCTTAACTCCCTACATTATGCATTTGATTTTCAACTCTTCCATTGCTGTTTTGACCTCTTTTCAAGCTGATTTTCATATCTCCCCCCTTTTCTCAACCTTTCACAGCTACTTATTCCACCTTTCCCCACTTTCTTGGAAGCCCAAATCTTTTCCATACAACAATGCATTAGCTATAGCAACTGCTTATTCGGCTTCTTCCCACTTTCTTAAAAGCTCGAATCTTTCCCATGCAACAATGCATCAACTATAGCAGCAGTCTCTATGAGCTGAAACATACTAGACACAGTGGATTTAACACAAAAATCCTCGATTTCTAGGCAGCCCACATACATACTTTTCCACTTACTCATAAAGAGAAACTAAACAAAAAGAAGTTGCTAGCAACAACGCATTCCAAAACTTATTATTGTATTACTCCAAGTTTATTCTTCTCTATCTAGCTTATTCCAAGCTATTATGATATCCACCTCAAATGTACTAGTCAACCAATTCAATGCAAACATTTGCTTGAATTGTATCTATGTTAACAGTGCTCTACCTTGCATTAAGGCCATGGACCACCACTATAATGCATTCCCCTTCAAGAAAGTGGTTGCCTTTCAAATCTTAGGATTCTGTGAAGTTTGCCCCCAAATAGACTATATCAAATCATTAAATAAAAGTCAGGGCATTCAATCTATCTTGTGCACCACTGAAGGACTCAAACTTCACTCCTTTTCCACCCTCATCATAGTCTTTTGCTGCCCCTTTGGAAGTCAAGTTTTACTATATTTGCATCATGACCAACGCCAAAAAAAGTATTTATATAACCAACACTCGTTCCTTGAGCCCCATAAGCATTTGAGGGTGCAAAGGCACTACCGAATATGGTACTTTGTGCCCCCAGCATCAAACCAATGCTTCCATGCATATGGTTATGCATATTACTATCCATTCCCAAAAAATTTGGGCCTTGCACACCATACATAGGTTGCTACATACCATAAGGAGTCGAGCCATACATTCTCGTATGCGGTCCTTGACCCACCAGAGCATAGAAAATAGTGCCACTACCAAAGTATCCTAGCTGCCCCATCATTGCATGCATGCTCGGCTGTCCAAAATCCATTGAATTGACACTTCCATGATAGCCTTGTTAGAGTGCAGCAATGCAGAAGCGTAGGACAAAGACTAAGAGAGAGTGAACACAGAGAGGAGAGAGAGAGAGAGAGAGAGAGAGAGAGAGGAGACAGTGTAGATGCAGAAAATCTGCGGTGTAGTATGTTGTGTAAGAGTGTAGAAATACACAAGGGGGCAGAGGGAATATCTGCGTATGTCTCTCACTTGATGACCTCGATCTCTGTCAGCCCGAGCACAGTCTATCTCAGCCAACAGATCTCAAGATCAGAATCTGAATATGAATACTGGAGTGAGCCACGAAACCGGCTATAAATAGCCGAAGAATAGAAAATAATTGGAGTAGGTCGGCTGCAGACTGCAGTAAATATGGTTGACTGTACCAGTAAATCTAGCCAACTGTACCAATGCCCTGCCATACTGCTGACGTGGACTGCCGTACTGCTGACGTGGAATCTACTGTCCACCAACCTGTTGACGTGGAACCTGCTATCTACCAACTGTCCAGGAAATGACTGTCTAACAAGCCTTGCATTTGCATACCTTGCCTCATTGATACGAACTCCTTTACTTCGTTAGCAACATTGGGAGCTTCATGAAAAGGCTTTGGCATTTTCTTCGGTATATCTTGCTATCTCAAAGCTATAGAAGATGACTTCCTTTTCTTGCCCTTGTTGTCCTTCATTGGGACATTCAAAAATCGAGTAAATTGAGGATCCCTTGCCAATTCTGCAAAGAGATTTGCTGTTGTCCTCATTCAATTTTTAAATTGATCATTAAATTCCTCTACCCTTGTTGGTCATCAACATCATTTTGCCTTGAAGGCCTTGCATCTTGACCAACAATAATATTTTCAGCTTGTTGTCCATGTTGTAAACCATGTCCAAGATCAGCCATTGCATTTCTTTCTTCCCCATGTAAATGTTCGTACTACAAGGCATCATCATTACTTGATTCCATCTCACTGTATGAAGACATCTTACTCTAATTGCTTAGCTAAGAACAAATTTAGCACCTATACAAAGCTTCTGAATTGCAATCACGTGCCTTAGGTCCACAAGTCAAGGAATTTGATGGTATCTCAGCAATGGAACCATGAAACCAACCTTCCTTCTTGGAAAGGGTGGTGAAGACCTGATTAAGCACTTAATTACAGCAAATGAATAAAATTCACAAAACTGAAAATACAAACTTTAACATACAATCTTAGACATTAGACACCTTGTTGGCCCCAAAACTAGTGCCCTTGTGGTGTTTCTTTAACTTATATTGCAAATGAAAGGAGTACAATTGAGATTCTTCAATCTACACCACTATCTCAAAGCCCCTTGCTGTCATGAATGACCAGCAAGCCTTCTTGTCAGTTTGCCTCTTGATTTTCACCCAAGACTTGTCTCAAATTGATCCTTGGCTCGCCAAATGCAGCCCCAAATCAATTGGGATGGGTTGGCTCCTAAAATCTCACAATTCTTCAAATTCCAACTCTGGATTTTAGTCTTCACAACTTCTAAATGCTGGCACGGGTCCCAAGGTGACTGCTAAGCCCTAATTTCTATTGTAAATTAGGATTTACAGCAGAAATTCCCCTGCTGTCCACCAACTCTGGCTGAGATCTACACCAAATGGTTGAGAATTTCTGAGAATGGATGACCATGAGCTAGAGAAGGTGAGAATATGCTATAGAGAGAGAAATTTCACAGTTTTTTCATGGAGAAACCCTCCGAACGGCTGCTCCCCTGTCAAATCTGCCCAAGAAGCCGTCGCCTATTGCCTGATGACCAAAAACTGATATCACCAGCCATTAAATGCTGTCCTTAGCTCCTATAGGTGTCATAAATGTTGCCGCTTGCTTCTAGAAGGGTAATTGCTGCAGTCGTCAACCTTTGGAAGGCCTCCCACAATAGGAAATTTGATTAGCAGCCTCTTCTCTCTTTCTCTGTCAACTTGCATTCACAGAATGAGCCTCTACCAGCCCAAACAGCCTTCTCCCCTCTCCATGGGTAGTTTTGCCAAGTGGTAGCCTTCTTAATCCATTTTCCAGTAATTTTCAATCATTTAATCAATTTCCAAAATTAATTATTTTTTTAAATTAATTCAACCCTTTGACCCTTCCCAAAATTAATCGGCTAGACCATTTGCAATCCCAAGTGGTCTCGAGCCTTAGTTGACCCATGAACATGCATTAATTAATTAATTAATGCCTAGTCCCTAGTATCACCACTGATACTTATGAGCCAATTAATTGTCCTACGACCAAACTGACACCAACAATCACCTAGAACCTAGCTTACATAACTAGTTATAACTTTTCCTTTGACACCCATTGTTTCCTCGAGGTCCTTGGCCTATTACCATGAAATACTAGCTTGCGCATCACATGTGCATCTCAACATTGCACATTCACTTATTAAACTAGTGAAATGTTAATCTGGCATAAGCAAAGCATCCAAAAATTTCACATCCCTATGATAGCAAGAGTAGAGATGAGCTAGAGGGTGTGTTGTACTTTGAATGGATCTTAAATCCCGGCAACCAACCTCAAAACAATGACCAACTGCTATCAACGTCGGTGCACACTACAGTGTCCAAAAACATAAGGTTGAGATTGAAGATGACTAATCTAATGGAGAAGTTCCAAGATTAGACATTGCATTTCCCTTATTACTTTCTGTTCCTTTAAAAGATGAAGCATCCCGACTTGAACCCAAATTACTATAGGATGGCATGCTTGTTGTACTACACTAAGTTGATCACAATTTCAGCAATGTACCACTTCACTAACTTACACACAAATGCCTCTGGCCCACCTACTTAAGGGAGTTGATGTATCCCGGCAATGGAACCATGAAACCTGATTTAATTCAAATTACAGTAAGCACTAAATATGAAAATCTGAAAATACACACTTTATTACTTAATCTTGGGCAATCAATACCCAATTGGCCCCAACAATTGGTGCCCCTTGTCGTATTTCTTTATCTCATATTGCTATAAGGTTGAAGCACACTAAGATATGGGCTGATCTCCTTCAGTCTTCAATATAATGACTGTCATAAATGACCACTTGGGCACAATTTGCCTTTTGATTATACAACAATCCAAGCTCGGTTTGGTCCTTCAATCTCTTACATGTGAGCCACAATAATTTGCAAGTGGGCTCTCCCTCGCATCAACTGCAAAGTAATGCCTTCAACTACTACACTAATTACCTGGGTCTTCAATAATTTAGCGCAGATCCCAATGTGGCTATGGAAACCCTAATTTTTGCTATAAATTAGGGTTTCAGCAATGGTTTCTATGATTGCTCTTCACCCCAAGCTGGAAATGGCTAAGAATTGCTGAGGGATTGTCAAAGGATGAGAGAGAAAGATGTAGAGAGAAATTTCTCAGTTCTATCAACATGCCCAAGTGCCTGAACAAACTGCCACCCTAATCAAGGACAGCAAATATCCTGTCGCCTACTACTCCGAAGTCTCCTGATGTTGTTGCCAACCGCTGTGGGCAATCCGCCTACTTTCCAAAGGCCAGCCAAGCTGTTGCCTACTGCTCCTTGGCCTCCTAATGGCTGCAACAGGGTGGAATCTCCTCCGGACTGACTGGAAATGCCTTGGGACTCCTAGTGCGCCTGCTGTAGCACCACTCTCTGTCTCAACCTCCACATAGCTCCAAATGGTTGGAATGACCCTCAGCCAGTCCCCCAAACAGTTCTCTCTTGGTTTGCATGGGTAATTTTGACAAGTGACAGCCTGTTTTGCCACTTGGCAACCTTCTAATCTTAATTTCCAGCTTTAATTGATTAATTTTCAGAATTTCATTTAATTATCCATTTGACTCTGCCCAATGATTGCCTAGTGCCCATCCACAATTGATGTGCCAACCCCCATGGGACATTTAATGGTCCCAACATTAATTGGCGTTGGACTAGCATTAATTAATAAATAGGAAAAGTAAAGACTTGATGCAAACTCGGTGAAACGCAGGCAGGCCTTAGGGATCAAACCAAGACTATGTGGTGCTGAAGGAAAAGTCAAATGACGCCATCAAATAGCGCGGTGGAGTATGAATTTTCAAAGATAGGGGACAAGGAAATCAAATTGCTAATATTTAAGGATTGCGTCGTACACACACACTCAAGGCAGCCCTTCCTTCATTCCATTCACACCTGAAAAGCTTCCTCTGGGCTTTGCGTGTTGGCAAGGGATTCTGCAAAAGGCTCCCACCCTTGAGAGAGCATATCACCTCCTGGATCAGCCACTTTGACGCCATTGTCGTGCACGGGGTTGTGAGAGGCAGTGATCATGAGCCCCGTCGCTTGACGCATGTGCAGGGACCGCAGGGCGGCGACGATCCCAGTCCGGAAGGCGACTGCATCAAGCAGGGATGCGTCTGTACGGAACCCGGCAGTGCCGTACGAGAAGCGGATGCCTGCAAAGAAAAAACATCACGAGGCTTGGCATGACGGGGATGGGATGCTGGTGATGCAGGTAATGCTGTAAACAATCTCTTGTGTGTTGATTTACCATGGGGGATCGGGTACCGCGATGCTGCTGCAAGAAACCGAGCTCGGTCTAGATCCATGGAACCTGTTATCTGATGACGATGTAGGTAAGACTAAAGGGTTGGGCTGTAAGAGATGTTGGCCAAAGTGTCAGCAAGCAACTAGCTCTAGCAAGCCTTCTAAGGGCGTTTTCAATGTTAGCCTAGAAGAGATATTGACCAAAGACAAGCAGCACCTAGCTCTTGCAAGCCTTTTAAAGGCCCCTAAATGCATGGCAAACATCTACAAAAGTAGATACCTTTTAAGGGGGTTTTCAGTGTTAGCCTAGAAGAGATATTGACTAAAGACAGCAAGCACCTAGCTCTTGCAAGCCTTTTAAAGGCCCTTACATGCATGATAGACATCTCCAAAAGAAGATGCCTACAAGACATGTTCAAAAATGGGCATGGCCCGATAAAAGAGATTTATGCTCTAAGATGTCTAAGATGCGCTAGTTCAATTGGTTGTTAAAGGTAAGCCTAAAATAAACTAAATAAATGCACTTAGTGTATGTGTAAACGTCTAGACGTTGGATGTTTGCCTCCTATTCACGTGGCTCCCTACCCACCATGGATCTAAGGGCATGAAGATTATGTATAGGGTAGAGGAGCTAGTAGAATAACAACTTACCACAAGAGTGCACTGCTCTTCTTCAATCTATGGAAATCAACTAACTTTTTAGCTCTTTAGTATCATTGATGTATTGGGCCTTTGAAGCAAAAAGAGATTTGTGCCATGATGCTTTTGCAAGCGAAGATAATGATGAAATTTAAAATCACAACTGACAAAAATCAATTGGGATTGAATATCACGAGTAATGAAAATAGATTTGAACCTGCAACCATCAATAAAAAGCCTTCCAATGCTTTCACAGACGAAGACAAATCAATTGGAATTGAATATCACAAGTAACGGAAATAGATTTGAACCTACAACCACCAATAAAAGCCTTCCAATGCTTTTGCAGACGAAGACAAAAAGGCTTAGAGGTTACATGATCCAACCACCACCAATAAAAGCCATTCATTTCATCCTCAGAAACCACTAGCCCAACAGCTTTTGTCATGTCACTAGCTCCAGTAAAATCTTTAAAAGTATTAGCTAGATAGTATCCATTGTTTAAGTAGCTCCTCTACCCTAGGGTATAATACCCATTCAAAAATGGATACCAACACAATAACACTTTTCTGATGCACATTTTGTTTTAATAATACACAAGTGCACTAGTATCTTGATAAAGATAATCATTTTCTGGTTAGTACCACAACTTTAAAGGCTTTCCATTACTCCCCATCACATAGCAACAATTCAATGCCCAATAACCTACTCGTCCATAAGAGTTTTTTTAAATTGGAGCCCCATTGTGATGATTTAAGTGGCTATTTATTATTGTTCTACTTCTCAAATTCATTCATTGCTACAATCATATGCAGTTTTGCCTTAAAATTATTTTAGCGTATGATTATGGGACTACATCAATGCAATAATTGATCACATTTTTACCCAAAACTCTAATTAATTAACAGAGATCTTTGCACTTCTTTTAAGGGTGGTATGCAACTAAGATTGTATCAATGCAACTATTGATCACATTTTTTCCCTAAAATTATGATATATTAGTAGAGTTCTATGGATTTTAAGGGTGACGCACTCCTAAGGTTGTATCAGTGCAACTGTTAATGACATTTTTATCCAAATTTATGATTAATTAATAGAGATCTCTAGATTTTTTTAAAAGGGTGCCAGGCAACTGGGGCATGCATCAATGCAACTGGTAAACACATTTTTATCCAAATTTATGATTAGTTAGTAGAGATCTTTGCACTTCTTTTAAAGGATGTCACACAATTGGCTCTTTTACCCTAGGACAAGAGAGGGGCCAATTGTAGAACAACTAACTTGTGTCACTTGTCCTCAACACATATACTAAAATGCAAGCTCTTGGCACCATAGGGTAAGGGGGTCAATAATATGGCATCTAGAGACCCCCCATCAATTATCCAACTAGATGGTTTATTTACAAATCCCCTTTCACAATCTTTGGCCTCACCAATGCAACATCGGGAAAATAATTTTAGTTGTCTCTAAGTAAAGTTCACAAAGATCAAAGCTTCCAAACTCATTTTAGTTCATCAAAAATTGCCTATAAGAAGAACTGTGCATGAGGCCAATTATGAGACATGACGCATGGCAAATGTTGAATCCCTTACACTTCAAACCACCCAATCATATCCTTCACCTTCTCCTCTTCTGCTCACAAATGCATTCACTTCAACTAGGAGCAAGCAAGGTGCAGAGGACCACAAATCTACTAGCCCCCTTACCTTAGATGATATTCATAGGATGAATAGGGAATAAATGTCCATTAGAATTACTCTAGTGAAGTGAAATGTATGTGAAAGATTTGGCTACATGGTGGAATGTGGACAGGTGCCAATGTTATTTTGATTTTGAGCCAACAAAGAAATAAGGTTTGAACTTATATATGTGTACAGTGGAACATTGCCTTGTACCAATGCACCCATCAACTTGTGTCTTCTAAATAGAGCCAAAATGTTCCATCTTGGGCCCCCAATAGTACCCGCTACATGTACCATTAATGGGGTGGTTCTCCAGTTGGCCCCTTTACCCTAAATGTATGAAATTGGTTTCTTAAGAGGGACTTTAGTGCATGTGCATTGAACAAGGACAATCTTTACCCATAAGTGACAATCACTATAATCAAATCTCCTTAAGAGATGTTAGTAGGTAAGTCCAAAACACTTTCCCTCAAAAAAAAAAAAGAAGGGAGGTCCACTCACTTTCTTTATCTTCCTTCAAACAATCTTGTACACTATAGCTATCTTCCTAACTCCCCTACTAAGAGTTGTCAAGATCTCATCTTTGACCATCTTACTATCCTCAAGTATAGACTTATAGGTAGAGACTTTATTTGGATACCTTACTATTCCTAGGTTTCCATATAAACATTATGACTATTGCTCATGGCATGTTCCAGATCTTGAGGGATTCTTCATCGAAAGGGTCTGCATCTCTAAAAAGAGTTGTTTTGCTTGAAGGGTCTTGGCAAAGTATGCTACCCGCATCTTATTCTTCACTTTCTCTATAGGGTCTTACTTCACGGCAATCCTAGAAGGATGATACATGTTCTCTTACCCTCTTCTGCAGAGAGAGCACACGAGTGGGATTCCATAGGATTTGCTCACTTTGTCCTTATCAGGAAACATATTCATCATAGTCCTCTAAGTGACCAAGTTTAGATGTGTTGAAGGAGTGATCTTCCAAACCTACAAACCCTCCTTCTCCATGTCCTTTAATTAGTTTTCAAGAGTCACTTCTTCCAAAATGTGCATCCTTTATGCATATGACATTTACCAATTTTCTAAAATTGTTTCCTTCATTTGTAGTTGACCAACCTCTTGCTTAAAGAGGCAACCATATAATTGCTATGTTGCCTTGGAAGATCATACTCAAAGTAGTCCAATCATCCCTAGATCTTTGTAAAAGCATGAACATCCTATCTACTTCTTAGGAGTTGAGCTAAAAGTGCTCTCTAATTTTGTTGATTTGTCTAGAGGCAAAAACCCTTCAAGTCCTACATATCTCCCCATCTTCTAATTCCCTCAACATGCAGCTTATTGGCAAGTGTTGGTTTCTCTTTTACTAGGCTAAAATGGGTCAAATGCATGTGAGAAGAACCAAATTGATTGTTTAAGTGATGGATCCCCCCATCCTTTGTCCCCCTGCAAGTTGCCATATCCAAAAGAGATTTCTACAAGTTGATAAGGGCCATCTTAATCAAGATTGTTCACTCCTTGAAGAAGAGGGCATCCCACCATTCAACCCTAATGTTGCATCTCTTTGCCAATTTCGAGTTTGCTAGCTAGTAGCGAATGAGGATTGTTTAGGGCTACTCTTGCATGATCCTTTTGAGGCATGACAAGGACAAGCACTCTACCTTCTCGACCAGTGATCCTACCCTTAGGTTGCTTTCCTATTGAGCAATTACCAAGTCCCAAGGTGTAAAGTGCCATCCATATTTCCTTCTATATTTCCATGGGAATGCATTCAATCCCTTCTCTATCCTTCCCCAAGTCGACTTCCAAGGTTGAGCGTTAAGGCCATAAAAATTATGGTTGATGTAATTATTTTTTTCAAGGGAATTAGTTTGCCCCCAAATTTGATCATCCATTTACCAACCTTTTCCTTGGACTTGTCCACAATCTAGTGATTTTTTGGGCAAACCACTTCTAGAAGGGTATCCACTAATTCCTTTTGAGTGGCCATGACATTATAGTTATTGTTTGGAAAGAATTAAGAGACAAAGGTGTGACTGTTTAGAAGGAAGAGGCCTCTTAGGTCTCTCATTGTAGGTTTTTGTCTAGTTTCCTTAATATAGAATTTTGTTATTATGGTGAATAACAAAGGGGCTAGGGCATGATGTTGCTAGAACAATATGCTAAGATCAAAGGGAGATGAAACAACACCATTAGCACACACTTTACGAATATCGAGTGCATTGTGTGGAAAACATGTGGATGGCTGTCATGATGACAACATTCTATATGGATGGGTGGGCCCGATTAGTCAAGTGCTTTCTTAATGAAATGAACATGCATAAAGTTAGAAGATGACTAGTTAAGGTCAAGGTCTTAGATCTTGATTAAACACCATTTTAGGGGTCCAGAGTGAGATTACACCTTATGGGTAGAGGAATTGAGCTTAACTCACCTTCGTCTCTCACTCTCTTTGAACCAAGTGTAGTGGCTACTCTACTCTTGGTTGGGGTGGTTGCAAACTAACCTTTTCTTACTAGGCACTAGATTGTTATTAGAGAATATTACATCATAGGTGTCTCATGTCAATCCTATTGGATCAAGAACATATGTCCTTGTGCAAAATATACTCGAAAGTCACCTAACTAGCCAAGCCCATAAATCTTAAGGGGTTTGGACAATGCTACTTAGGAAAGGTATCCAAATGACTACCAAACATCCTCTCTCTTAGCTTATGGGTATGTCCCATCTATCCTCCTAAGTCATCCTCTGGGTATGTTCCATTTGTCCTCCTAAGTCATGTATTTATCCCTCATAGAGGTCTAAAAATACAATATGTTCACAAAAAATGTATTCTAGAGATCGAACTCGATTGTATGCAAGGAGGCAATCAAAATGTCTCCCAATGTGTTGTAGGGCGCAGCCTTAAAACTCGCCCTCTTTTGTCATATATTGTATTTCTAGTCGATTTCAAACCTTGAGTCCCATCTAGTCTAATCTTGGAATTTTGTTTTGAAGGTATCTTATGCTAACATCACCAACATATAAGCAAACAAAAGTGTTTGTAGTGGATCCTCTCATATCTACAAAGGCAATTCAAATAAGATGAGTGTTTTCTTGCATAAGGTAAACCTTGGGAAGTCCATTATGTAATCATTCATCACAATGAGAGGTAATTCAAATCTTTTGAGTATTTTATACCAAGAGTTGATAATTAAGAACTAGAAATCTTTTGGCTACTTTTATTGTAAGATTCAATAAGATTTGCCTCATAAATACCCTCCATGGTTTCCATGGAAATGTTAAATTGTAAGTGTAAATCACTTTTGCTACTGTAAGTGTTTGTGTTATTCTAAAACTGGGTCTTGATAAATTTTCCAATAGGTTTTCAAAAAGAGTGTATGCTACACTAGAGGAGAAGAATGTCCCTCTTAGAAGGAATACTAAGTTATTTCTTTATAGCCTTCATGTCCCTCACCAGTCATAGAACCTCCTATGGATGGAGAGTCATTGCAAATTCTGGGAGGCTTTTGGAGGCAAAATACATGTTTGAACATGAGAAGTGATTTGTTTTCTTTATTTCACATAAGAAAGTACATTTCACTATTTCTAATAACATCCATGCAGAGTGGGTGCAAGAAGTGAGCTTTTGGAGCAAGCTTTTTTTGGCAACTCCCCTATTTTTATTTCACATAGTTCACTTATTACACCTTTTGTTGTAACAACCCCTTTATGACCACCTCCACTTGCACCACCACCACCATCTCCTCCTCCTCCACTAGGCACCACCACCACTGCAACCACCCTCACCCTCACCACCACCTCCATTTTCACCTCCACCACCACCATTGTCTCCTGCTTCTCCTCCTCCTTAATACCACCAATGCCAACACCACAATAACCTATCTCTCATTCTCTCCTCCCAACTTTCTCAATGTCCAATTCTCAATCCTCCCTCTTCTGTCTCCCCCCCTCTCTCTCTCCTCTCCTTGCCCAATTCTTTTGCCTCTCCTCCCTCTCTTTCCCTCTCTACCAACCTTCTCTCTCTCTCTCTCTCTCTCTCTCTCTCTCTCTCTCTCTCTCTCTCCTCTCTCTGTGTCTCTCTCTCTGTCTCTGTCTCTGTCTCTCTCTCTCTCTCTCTCTCTCTCTAAATTATTCTATCTCTCCCCCACATCTCTCTATCAACCTTGTCCCTCCAACAATCTCTGTGTATATGTGTGTGTGTGCACATTCCATAAATGACTCTAATAGTTGCTCATTGAATATCAAAAAATCTTATACTATAAGAATGTTCTAAAAGACTACATACCCCCATGTATTTGATTTTAAACCCATCAAGTGATTCACCACATTAAATGCCACCTTGAGTTCTCATCTAAAACATACCTCCATGTATTTGATTTAAAACCCATCAAGTGATTCACCACATTAAATGCCACCTTGAGTGCTCATTTTAGATGTATGTTGTTACAAAGTAATAGTTATCTACAATTAGGTACTAGGACATCCTAAGGTTGCTTTTTATAGAGAGACATGTTATATTGCCCACATATAAGTAAAACAAAAAAAACATACATACACACATAAACACACACACACACGCACACACACACACACACACACACACACACACACACTCTCTCTCTCTCTCTCTCTCATGCTTTTTGTATGTACCTATAGCTAGTATTTATATAATATATGGAGATATTTTATATTTTAGGAATGTTTTACAAAACCACATGTCCCTCTTTGTTTGATTCAAAACCATTAAGTGGTTTGCCTCATCAATGTCACATTAAGTGCTCATTTTTTATATGTATTGTTACAAAGTAGCAGTTGTTTATATCTTGGCATTGGCATTTTTAAAGTTGGTAATATATAACTTAATACCAAAATTATATGTCAACACATATGTAAATATTAATATATGTTAATCTAATATCATCTATGGTAATATATCAAATTTTACTAGTTTGATTACATTATAATGTTAATATACTAATCTTAGATATATTCAAAGCTATATTAATATTAATATTAATACGATTAGTTATAAATATTAATATTATTGATAATTTTATATTAATACCACACACACACACATCTACTAATATGCCTTAATCCAATATCAACTACATTAATATAGATATTAGTTTATTATTATCATTATAGTTACAATAATATAGTAATATTTACTATTTTGATTACATTATAATATTACTATATTGATATCAAATATATTAATATCAAGGCTAACATTACTATTATCATATATATGTATGGGTGTGTGTGTGTGTCTAGGAAATTTTTTTGTTAGGAAAGGCGACGCTAGTGCCCCCTTCCTTGGCACAAAAAAATTGTAGTATTCTCTCTCTCTCTCTCTCTCTCTCTCTCTCTCTCTCTCTCTCTCTCTCTCTCCCCATATTAATATATATTAATAATATTATTAAAATATATTATTAGTATCATAATTTAATTATTATAATTAATATTACTATATTATAATAATGATTGTGTGTGTATGATAATAGTAATGTTAACATTGATATTAATATATTTAATATCAATATATTAATATGTAATAAAAATAATAGAAACTATTTTAATGCAAGGATAATAATAATAATAATACATTAATATCTATATTAATTTAGTTTATGTTAGATTAACATACATTAATATTAACATATTTACATATATATTGACATAGAAATTTGGTATTTAAGTTATATATTAATAAATAATATAAATCTTAAATGGATAATATTGATGTATTAAAATACTATTAAGAGGTTGTAATATAATAAAATACTATTATTATTATTATATACTAATATATCAATATTATTAATATATAAATGCATTCACTTATGCATTAGTTTAGAACTTGAGATAAATTTAGGCTAGAGGGTTTCCATTCAATAAAAACTTTTGTAGCTTTGGTATAGTTATTATAGTGCATATTATTGATAATTGACACCTTTGTAAAAATAGGAGTTAGGAGAACTTATGGATTCCAATGGATATGCTAGATTTCTATACTTGTGTCAGGGTAGCAACACGTATTATTGAAGTATCCCTAAAATAATATATGCTCCATTTTTACTTCATTATGATCCTTCTACGCTTTGATGTCTTGTCCTAAAAAACAAAGGATATGACTTATGTAAAAAATTACACAGCGCAACGAACAGAATTTGCGCGCCTTCGTCTTCCGTTTCACTTTGCCTTGGCTTTTGTCTTCTGCTTTAGCTTTTCCAGATTTTCCAACTTGTTCATCTGACGGTTAACATTACCCCCCTCCTAGACGAGTGCCAGTCCCATGGCACTCACCGTCGTAGGTAGCAGGCTTTGGCATGCACTGAAGAAGTGGGTGGAAGGGACATCGGTGGTTGCCGTTGTCGTGATGTTATGAGGACACAATGTGAAAAAGTATGGAATGCATCATCATCCGACTTCTCTATTGATCTAGAGAGTCAATGTGATTTGAGCCATTAGTACTAGTGTGAGTTGCATGGATTATCCGAAAATACTAGATTTTGGGATAATTTTAGTCTATTTTTGATATTATTTATTGTAAAAATCCAAAAAAGATAGAAAAAGCTTCTAGATTAGGATGGCATGCAAAAAGCTAGTTGCTTTTTCAGCCAATTAGGGGATTTTCACAAAAAGACAGATTGATGAAATCGCGCGCGTCGCGATCGCTATAAATAGGCTGAAAATTGCAGATCAAACTGAAAGAAGAAGAATGAATGATCTGGGAGATCCGTGACTAGGCATCCTGGGGTTTTACCCCCCTTTCGGAGCCAACGGATACATCAGATTTGGGTTCCTGACAACAGAGAAAGAGCTGATTTTTCTAATCCATGTTTTTGGTCTACGAAGGAGCTCCAGGAGAACTAATGCCTGGAGATTGCTTCTGATTAGTGCAAAGATTCCAGGTTCTTTCAATACATATTGATTCAATTCATTGTGATTTGTTTTTGTCGTGTTTACCACTTGGGTATTCTCTATCTTCTCTTCCATCTCCTATCTCTACTTCCTTCTACTTCTGATCCCCGGTGGATTCGACCTTTTGACAAAAACCCCTCCGACATTGGTGAACCCGACGTGAAAGGTTGTCAGAAGAAGGAAAGACAAGATGGGAGAATCTTCGAATACAGTCTCTAGTGATGTTTTGCAATAGTTGGTGCAAAATATGAATATGCTTATGCAGGTACAACAACAACAATAGGTGATACAAGCTTCAGCTCAAACAGAAAGTGTTGTGATGAATGCTTGGCAAGCCGTTGAGCATGAGGTGAAGTTATTCAATGGCAGGAATGTATTTGTATATGTACATACCTATGCTCAGAAGATGGAATTCTTTGGAGTGGCTCAATCTGCATGGAGCCGGTATTTTGTACGTGTTACTGTTCATGAATTAAAAGCACGGATTACTGAATTATACTTCCAGGATGCAGACTGGGTAGCCTTCAAGAAGACACTCAGGGAAGAATTTTACATTGACGACACCAGTTTGATTACGCGCAAGACTTTTCAGGAGTGGGTTATACAACCTAATAAGGGTCTTGTGGCAGAATTGTTAAGAGAATTTAAAAGTAGATTTGAGCAGTTGGATCTTGTAGAACAACAAGCTCTTGCAAGTCAAAAAATTGGATTGTTTCTACAGGTAGCTAATTCTGAGCTTCAAGAGAAGCTTGATGATTTGCTGGAGGATCAGACTACAGATACAAGTTTGAAAACAGAGTGGAGACATGTCAAGGAAGTTGTTACTGTGCTTGTGAAGAAGCATAGAGAAAGATTGCATGTCTCTAGCTTGCCCACTGTTACGGGTAAGACAGTTGAAGTATCCAGCAAGCCACCCGCTTCTGTGGCTAACCCTATGGCTGTACCTGCTATTGTTACCTCTATTAGGGAAGATGTCTTAGATGAATTGGTCAAAGGGATGCGGGATCTTCAATTGAAGGTTGCAAAATTGGATGAAAAAGGAT
The DNA here is from genome assembly GCF_053477565.2 of Lygodium microphyllum. Lineage (NCBI taxonomy): Eukaryota > Viridiplantae > Streptophyta > Polypodiopsida > Schizaeales > Lygodiaceae > Lygodium > Lygodium microphyllum. Next base: position 76,683,171 of record NC_141144.1, read on the forward strand.
GAGGAAAGGGGACGGGTAGCAGTCCCTAAGCTTGGAAAAAGATGTATGTGGTGTGACAATTTACAGCATGAGAGAAAAGATTGTGCTGCTTATCAGGAGGCCTTGGCACGACAGCTTATCTTTTGGAAAGATGGCAAGATCCATGCACAAGAAACGGGATTGCCTCTTGCTTTGAATTTTGGAAAGGGAGGTATGCAGAAGTTGTTGGAAGACTTGGCTGTCCGAAATGCTTATGCGATGGTACATGCTTCTACTTTTGGTCTATAGTTGGATAGAATGCATGGCCAAGTGATGGTTGGTCCAAAGGCTGAAATATAGACACATGCTTTACATGTAGCTGAAAAGAGAAAGGTCACTGATAGTGAAATGTCTCATGCAGGGCAAGACATTCGTGGCATAACTGGTTGGGAATCATCGGTAGATGCATATTCAGTGTATGCATATTTAGCAAAGGTACAAAACATGGATGTACTTGTGGAAGAAAAACAAAAAAGAGATGAAGATATTGCAGGGACATATAAAAGAATGACAAGAAGAAGTGTGGATCAGCCTAAAGCTGCAAATCAGCCACCTCCCGAGCCTGTTATGGAAGAGGTCAGTCAGAAGCAAAAACAGGATAACAAACAAGAAGGGAAAAAGAAGGGCAAGGAGCCAGGATATAAGTTGCAATCTGACATAGAGACAGCCACAGATCTTAAGAAGGTTCTTGAAGAACAGATCTTAAACAGTCGAGTGGAATTTACCTTGGGAGAGGTGCTTGGCATTGCCAAGCGAGAATTTCATGATGAGATCATTGACATAATTAAAAGGAAGCGTCAATTTCTTGGTGATACCACTAGTGCATTGCTGCAATTTGAAGAGGAAACTGGTTTGTTGGGAATTCGGGTTGAATATGAGCATGGAGTAAGTACTGGATTATCTATGCAGGATGCTACTAATCAGTGGACATCATGTGGAAAAGAGAAAAAAGTGGCTGAAAATGCATTGTCTTATAGCAATATGCATGGTGGAGTAAGGCAAATGCAACAATATGGAGAAGAGACTCTAGGATTTATTCCTCGAAGTCACTACACAAGAAATCATTGAGCTAGAGCTACCACTGAAACGGTAGTGAAAATAGGGGAGCGTGAAACTCCTTGTGTTGCTTTACTTGACCATGGATCTGAGATAAATGTCATTGAGCTGGGATTGTATGAAAATGGTGCATGGCCTGTGGACACTGATCATGGTTGGCATATGAGGGCTGCAAATAATTCTTCAGGGGAGCTCTATGCTGCATGTCCTAATGTAAAAGTGACGATTGGTGATGTACAGGAAGAGCAACACTTCTTTGTGCAAGATAATTCCTCATATGCAGTGATTTTGGGACAGCCCTATATTACAGGAGTGCGTATGGAAACAAAGGTACTTGATGATGGTTCTGCTTATGCAAGAGTCAGAAGCAAAGATGGGAGGAAAGCAGCCCAATTTCTTACTATTTGTGTTAATCATCCTAGAAATCGTGATATGCTTCGAGAGTCTCCTTTGGTTCCAAATGCAAGGGAATTCAAAGACCTGGATTTTCATTAAGCACTGCTGTAATGCGGGGCTACAGTAGTGTTGTTCAGAGGGTGTACTCGCCTCTTGACGAAATGAAGCATGTATTTACTATTGGTAATTCTCAGTTTACAGCAAACAGTTCATGTTGGTTTAAGCCTATGGGAGCTATGTGTAGGGCTGAACGCATATTTATGGAATGGGCTATTAAGAAACTGAGATCATTGGGGCTGTTAGCTGAAAATGATGGCATTTCAGGCATCTTTTATGGGCTGAATATTACTGACACTATGGCTGAAATTTTAGCAACTATACATGCAGAAAATGAGGCTGAAAACAAAGTGTTGTCAGTATGTTCTTTGGATATGTATGATGTTATAGCATTGTTTGCTCAGCAGGAAGGATTACAATGGGCTGAAGCACTTGTGGAGACAAAGCATAAGACAGTTGACAAAAAGGTGTGTGGGAGCTTTCTCTCAACCGCCAAGACCCACGGACCACTTATTGTTTCAAGCGTTCCAAGCCGAGCACTAATGGCTACCTCTCACATAGCCGACGCGCCATCCATATCTATGGGTGTAGTGAGCTTACCTCCTCTCCCGCGCACTCCAGTAGCTCCATGATCCAAGTGTAAGCTTCAAGCAAGCTCCATCCTCAAGCTCCATGCTCCAAGCTCCATAGCCGCGAGCAAGAGAAGAGAAGAGAAGAGAAGAGAAGAAGAGAGGAGAAGATGGAGAGCTTCTCCACCCCACGGTCCCTCACCCTCACACACTCACTCCCTCACACTCTCACACTCCCTCTCTCAAGCACAAGCTCAAGCAAGCAAGAACAAGAAGAAGAAGAAGAAGAAGAGAGCCACTTTTTGCCACACACAAGAATGAGCTTCTCATTCACTTTTCAACTTTATATAAAAAACCTTAAATCCCTTTTGGGTGATCATCCTCTTTTCCCTTTTTTACATGGCCGGCCGTAGCCTAGGCCCTTTTCCCATTGTTTTTCTTTCTTCCTAGCTTCCTTTCTACCACCCGTCTACATTTACAAATTGCATGAGTGAGAGCTTGGCGCTCTTTGAATTAAACCATGATGCGCTTGCGCTTTTTTACAAAAGTTTTGACTTGCGCTTTTCCTTGTGCGCCTTTGTCTTCCGTTTCTCTTCGCCTTGGCCTTTGTCCTTGTCTTTTGTTTTAGCTTTCTGGATTTTCCACCGCTTGGCACTCTTTTACATGGTTTCAGGGTGCGCCTTTGTATTTTAAAATCTGCCTTTCCCCTTTTGCATTTGCCTCGGACTTTTTAAGGTTGCCCTTGTACTTTTGGCCTTTTCTTCTCTTCTTTCTTCAGTTGAGCTACCTTTTTTCTGCCTTTGCCCTGCGTCTTTTTTATTTCCTGTTGCTTTCTTCGTGTTGGGGTTAACACTACCCCCCTCCTAGACGAGTGCCAGTCCCATGGCACTCACCGTCGTAGGTAGCAGGCGTTAGCATGCACCGAAGACGTGGGTGGCAAGGACAGTTGTGGTTTGCCTTGGGAGAGTTCTGATGTTGGTGCAGATGAAGGTCGTTGGGGGCACTGGCTGTTCTGATTGGCTAGTGATATGATTGTTGTAGGTGGTGATAGGGTGACTCTTAGTTGGGAATGGCCACTCATAGCTGGCACGGGGGTTGGTGTGCGTGGGATGCTCCTGGTGGAGTTTGCATGTGATGATTCTCTGGTGATTGGCATGATGGAGTGAAGGACAAGAGTTTAGAGTTGAGCATTGATGTAGAGCTGACGGCGCTTTCGTTGGAGTCTTTAATACCTGCAATTGGAAAACCTCTCAGGTGGTCTCTCCCTAAGGGGTAGTGCTAGTCGTCTTAGCATGCACAAGACATATTTTGATGAGTTTGGGAGACAGGTCGAACTCTAAGCAAGCCTGGAGTATTGTCTTGCACTTGAGGACCCAAACTGTGTATAGACTTTCGTGCAGATATTATGTGAGTGCTCGTGCATACTTAGATATTATGTAGATAGAAGACCGCGGCCTGGTGGCTCATAACATCGTGTGGATGAAGCAAAGTGGTCCATGGTGGAAAGAAGTACACGTGAAGGTGGGTGCGACATCCTGTGCATTGTGATTGCACGACGTAGTAGGATAGGACACAGGGGTAGTGTATGAGCCGTAGGTGGGAGACATTGGGCCTGTGGATGAGGACGATGTACTGTTTATGGCCATTCGTGCGGTGCGTGCCCCAATTGATTACCATGGTTTTAAGGCAGAGTGGAAGCGGAAATTTGTGAATGGTTCAGGGTAACAGGTCTAACCATAGGCGAGACAAGCTCCCTAGGACTATTTTGCCCTTGATGTGCCCTGAACTATGGTGGGTGATGCTAGGGGGCTAGGGGACTAGGGACGGAGCCAGCCGACCAAGGTCACTGGACGCACTTAATTTGAGGACCCCTAGGTGCGGTGCTGTGATCGTGGGTGTTTTTTTTTTAAAGCCACAGTACAACCATTGCAATATGCAGAGGCTATGAGCCTTTCAATGGGTCAGAACATGTCAAGTTTCGGAGGCTCAGGAAATGGATATGACCGTGATGATTTGGCCCTAGCCTCATTGTTAGGGGAGCCGTTGTTGCGATATCGGTACGATTGCAGCGTCACCCGTCGTGAGTGTAGAGCGTGGCCCAAGAAGAGAGTGTAGCCCATGACTATGCGTTGGTTCGTGCGATGTGGGCACTCGCAAGGGTGATTGTTCGCGTTCAGCAGCGTGACTTTGTTGCGGTTAGTGCACGGTCGTGGTTTGGCGGTGATCCAGGCGTTGAACACGTTTGCACGAAGACCTGTGTTATCCTGCATCCACTTGTCACGTCGTGAGAGCACATGCTTGATTTCGTTAAGTAATTCAACAGATGTAGTTATGTTAAAACATGACTTTTCGAAATGCTATGATGTTAATTGCAATGCCCATGTGATCGCTTGTCAAAGATGCGGCATACATTAGCGATAAGCAGAAGAAGTTGTACAAGTGGGGAGTTGCCCTTTTACCCATCAAAAGACAAAAAGCTATGTCATGATAACTTGTCAAGCTACTTGTACATCATAGGGGCTTAGTCGATTTGTACTGGGCGGGGCGAGTCCGATTGGTTAGGCGACTGGGCTGGTGCTAGTGCGGGACTCTCGTGAGGTCAGGCAGGGCACATGTCGACTGGGACATGGATGGTGTAGTCCCGGGCCACCACCGTTTCCAAAATGCCTTTAAATAATTCATTGAACTCTTCCCTGTCCCGGGCCGCCTTTTCTGCCCTTGAGCATCTGGTGCTTGAGCGTACGTGGGGGGGTTTGTGCAACTAGTGTTGCCATGGCTTGCACTCTTCGCTGAGCTTCGACTTTCCTGATCTGAGGATTTTTAGGCCTTCGTACGGGGCGGTGCCGTTTAGGTCCGCGTTTCTTTGCATATCTCTTGAGAGTGGGCACATAGCGCACCGGCGGAGGGGCGCATGCTGCATGTTCCCGTCGTCCACAAAGAGCGTCTCTGCAAGCCAGCTGCTCGTGGTTCTCCATGTTTTCCTTGTGGGGGGCCTGCAAGATGCAACCCACGGGTTAGGCCTTGATATGGAATAAGATTGTTCGCATAGGAGGGAATTCAGTGTGGGTTGTCAAACGCATATGACTAGAAGAGAAGGTGTGGAACATGTTGTACTTGTTGTAGAGGGATGGCCCCCGTAATGGTGCCCATTTAGCATCTAGCTACTAGCAGATCTTGACTCACGCCGAGTTACATCGGTTGGTGGACCTGCGTTTGGGCGGGGCTCATCCTCGGAAGGATAGGCCGGAAAGGGAAAAGTGTATAGAGAGGGATTGCGCCCTGCTTACATCATTAGAGATGTTGGTCAGGGCTTTCCATGGTGGCAATGCGGGTGCATGTCCTTCGCCCGGAGGTGGACATGATCATGTGAGAGGGGGACCGGACTAGTCTAGCCTGTTGGCCCCAACTCTTCTATCTGCTCTTGACTTTTTATTGCTTGTGTGTGTTGATAGTGTCTATACAGGGTGACACAAAAATCATTGTTTATATATATACATATTTACGAATCCCTGTCACTTCACGAGGATAGAAACCAATTGTAGAACTCGGGATTGTACTGAAGCGTGGCACACGCATCTAGTACACGTGGCAGCTTACTCAATACTGATAGATATTTTGCCACATCGAGTAGCATGGAACCTTGCCCAAGTCTACTAGCAACATGTAACTCCTCCTCAGTGAGAACCTTATCAAACAGAGAGTTTTCTTGGCTAGGTTCAGCCAAGTCCACACCCCGAATGGTAGTCAGCACTCGAAGGGAAGTTGGTACCACATAGGTTGGGTCTCTTTGAGATCGCCATTTGGCTGGCCAATCGCTCTTCAAAGACTGTCATGATCTGAACTCCTAGTTTGGCCATCACAACGCGGTTTTCACACCAATGCTGTTCAAATTGACTTCGGCCCTCTGACAGTCGCTTTAGTTGCTCTATATCCAAGAGATTTGGTTGGCAGAGCACATCATTGAATGTGACAGTTAAGCGCAGTTTGTCGGCTTCCTCGCCCGAGATGAGTAGCATGCGTTCATGCAAGAGCATGCTATAGTGCTCATCAAGATGTTCTTGCTCTTCCCAAGATAAGGGAAATGGCAAGTATTCTCCGAGCTGCTCTTTAGGTAATGCGTGCATGTCTGCCAGGACATAGACACGTGCAAACACCTTGAGCTTGGCATCCAACTCAGTTAAGCATTCTGCGACACTTCTATGTTCAATGAGGGCTTGCTTGGTTGCCATCTCATGCAAGGTTCTAGGAGTTTGCCTAGGCTTTAGCGTAGCTGGGGGCTCAGGCCTAGATGAGCAGGATCGGTCAACACTAGGATGTCTGACACGCTTGGGGTTTCCATGTTTCTCCTGAGGCTTTGTTATTGTGTCATGGTTTTCCTTGGATGTGACTGGTATAGGTTTGTCACCCTGTTGTGACAACGTTATATCCACTCTTGACTGGTCAATGCAAGTTCCATTGTTGGTGGATTGAGTGTTGCAAGCAGCCATTGATGATAATGACTGCTTTGATTTTTCAGAGCACACAGATGTGCCTGAGGTTTCACCTCTATTAGGGGAGGCGTCAATGGGTCCATTGGTGGGTGGAGTCGATGCTTTATTCATCAACTCTCCAGCGCGCTTTGTCTCAATGTTCTTGGCATCCCCAACCACCTGCGCGACTGTTATTGTTTTTGCTATTTTCTCCTCTTTTTCTTAGTCAGTGAAGGTGTCTCTCTCAAGGACTCAGAACCCTGGACTAGGTTAACCGTTGTTGTGCCTGGTTGGGCCTTAGCATTTCCTTTCTCTAGTGTGTCCTCATGGAACATAGTCGTGGCCCGCTGAATAGCCTTGCTAGGTTGAGTGGTTTGATGCGTCATCTCCTTGGCCACATCTTTGAGAGGTTTCTCCTCGAGCCTAGGCTTTAGGTGCTTTGGATGGGTTGGAGTTGTCAAGGATACTGGTTGCGGCACCTCCTCCGCAGATGAATTGCTAGGGACACGTTCTGCAAGGGGCGTAGTCACGGCCAAGGGCTGTGACTGCTGCGATCCCTGATTGGAAGCAGTGGCGTTTAGTCCAGTGGGCTGGTTACTCTTGGTGGATCGCAGTGTCGAGTCCCTAGGGCGATCGGACGTGGTCGTGTCTTTTGTTGTCCTCTGAGCATTCACCTTTGTAGATCGATCCTGAGTTGATCTAGTCACATTGGGTTGCACGGGCATATCCTTGGGCCAAGAGCTACGGCTAGTGTCATGTTTCCCCTCTTGGATGTTTGGAAGCTTTGATGGAGACAGAGATTGGGAGTGAGCAATTACCATTGACGACTGCTATTGTGCTTCCTGGGTCCATTTGGGAAGAGAGGACGTAGGAGACCTAGGACTCTTAGGCGGATCTGGCACCGACTGAATGGTTTGCTCGTGATTGTGGAGGATTCCGTCATTAGCTTTGCTGAGCAATCAGCCTTATCATGAGTGATGTTGTGCCTATGGTGCTCATTATCCTCTTGGGAAGTCAAAGGTTCCTTGGGCACTAGTGGACCTTGTGCACACTCGACAGATACCTCTGATATCTGCTTGCTAAGCACGCTAGGGTGAGGATCTAGTTTTTGATAAGTCATGTTCGATTTCTTGATTTCAATTGTGAGGGGCTCAATCACTCCAACATTTTCGGTTCGAGACTCGGATTTCCATTTAGGTTTCCTCCCATGCCTCGTTGCTTTTGACATAATTTGGGCTTTTGACCGAGGTGGTTTAGCTTTCTGTTTCAATAGTTACAATAGTTACAAGGATTCTGTTTCAATAGTTACAAGGATTCTGCACTTCCCTAGAAGTGCTCGTGGGTGTTCCCCGTAAGGATTAAGAGTTGCATTAGTCGGTTTGATCTCTGGTTGACCTAGTAGAGTCCATGAGCATCAACACTATGCTCTCTTTTTGCAGTGAGTTTGACCCTAAGATAAGCAGGTGGCACTATGTCTTCATCTTTCGGGTCTTGGTTTACAGCTTCAAGCCTTCTGATACATGCCTTTGAGTTCCTAACTGCACAGTTAGATGTGGATTCTCTACTGAGATCTTGGGTTGTCTGTGCAGCACTGCTCAAGGTACATCTATCATCAAGACTGTCATGTCTAGTCATCCTCGCATTGATAGCTTGATGATGTTGCATTCTGGTTTGACTAGACACAATTTGAACACAATGTACATGTGTTCTTGTAGTGTGGCCTTTTTGCCCTTGATGTAGATTGGCCCGTTGAGGTTCTAGGGTCTCTGTTTGTCTCTTTTCGGGTACGGGCTTTTGGTTGCTCCTTTGCCAATGGGAATTCATGTTCGTGTAGAGCCATTACCATACTAGGGTCTAATTTGGAGGACCTCACTGCACGCGCTTTCTCTCCAGCCTACTTGGGGGAGGTGTAGAGGGGGCAGAGCCCCCTCTGCGGGGGTCCGGGGGGCAGTCCCCTCCTCGGCCCGCAGGGTCGTTACGATAAACACCGTGTGCAGCTTGGAGGACCATTCAGCCAAATCTTGAACTCCTTGCTCTAAGTTTCAGCCCAATGATGGATCTGCAATGTGCCTTTAGCTCCATGTAGCATGTGGGGTCAATTTTCGCGTTCAGAATTTTTCTGATTTATTGCCTCGTTCAGTTTTAGGTCCAATCAGGCTTTTCCACTCAGCAGTTTGCGTCTAGGTCCCTGGTCTCGCACTGCCTACTTCTAGCTGCTAAGCGGCTGCGCCCTACGATTTTGCCTATTCCATGTGCCAGAATCAAGTTCTGAGCATCCTAAGGGCTTTTGATAGTTCGCGCTGCTGATGGGTCAGGTCAAGTTTCTGAAAATTTGGTGAAAATGTACACTCGGCCCAACTGGTCCAAATTGCAGGGTCCGAGTGCCCGATTCGGCCCGTCCGAGAGCCGAATAGAAGGGCCGTATGTAACTGTCCGAATGCCAAACTTGGCCAGTCCGAATCTGGATGTCCGAGGGCCGAGTGGGCTGAGGCTGAGTCAGGCGGACCGAGTGGGCCGAGGCTGAGTCAGACGGGCCGAGTGGGCCGAGGCCGAGTTTCAGAATAGTCCGAGTGCTCGACTCAGACGGGCCAAGCGTGGGCGTCCGAGTGGTCAGGAGGGTCGAGTGGGCCGAGGGCCAAATGGCCGAGTAGTCTGAGGGCCGATTCTGGGCCTCGGCCCAGGATCGCCGTCACTCGGACACGCCGGGCGAGGCACGTTTTTTTATCGAACCTCACGAAATTCACCGTGTCGGGTGTTGGAGGCCTTCCCCCTAGTCAAGCAGCTCCAGATCCATCCTAGTCATGTAGGGGAAGGTGTAGAATTACCTGGGCTGGGCAAATATCTCTTAGGTGACAAGATTGAAGCAGATCCACTCACGAAGCTTCCCTCTTCTCTCCTACTCTCCTGAAACCTTGCAATGTACAATGTGGCCTTTCTTGCCACTTTTGGCTCTTATTCCCCTTCTCGGGTATGGTATTGATGCCTCCAATAACTCACTTGCCGATCTTAGGCATCACAAGTGAGTTTTTAACCATTTTTGCACGATTCTTGCCTTGTTTTTGCCCTGTTTTGCAACAGTAAACCCTAATGCTTATTTTCTTTGTTTTTCTTTGTTTTCTCCTACTCTAATGCATCCAAATCACAAAGTAAATACCTACACTACTCCATCTCATAACATAAATCTCAAAAAGCAAAAAACCTACTTCCCAAGGAGATTGAATACCATCTTCAACCCCCTCACTTCCTACCTATCTCAAGCACCGGTTCGGGAAAAACCCTTACTTCGATGCTCGATTCGAAGCGCAAGCGCTCAAGGCTTGAATCTGTTGTCCTGGCAACGGAACCAAAATGTGGGAGCTTTCGCTTAACCGCCAAGATCCACGGGGCTTATTGTTTCAAGCGTTCCAAGCCGAGCACTAATGGCTACCTTTCACATAGCCGACGCGCCATCCATATCTACGGGTGTAGTAAGCTTACCTCCATGCCGATCGAGTTACCTCCTCTCCTGCGCACTCCGGTAGCTCCACGATCCAAGTGCAAGCTTCAAGCAAGCTCCATTCTCAAGCTCCACGCTCCAAGCTCCATAGCCGTGAGCAAGACAAGAGAAGAGAAGAGAAGAGAAAAAGAGAGGAGAAGATGGAGAGCTTCTCCACCCCACGGTCCCTCACCCTCACACACTCACTCCCTCACACTCTCACACTCCCTCTCTCAAGCACAAGCTCAAGCGAGCAAGAAGAAGAAGAAGAAGAGAGCCACTTTTTGCCACACACAAGAATGAGCTTCTCATTCACTTTTCAACTTTATATACAAAACCCTAAATCCCTTTTGGGCGATCATCCTCTTTTCCCTTTTTTACATGGCCGGCCGTAGCCTAGGCCCTTTTCCCATTGTTCTTCTTTCTTCCTAGCTTCCTTTCCACCGCCCGTCTACATTTACAAATTGCACGGGTGAGAGCCGAGAGCCCGGCGCTCTTTGAATTAAACGATGATGCGCTTGCGCTTTTTTACGAAAGTTTTGACTTGTGCTTTTCCTTATGCGCCTTTGTCTTTCGTTTCTCTTCACCTTGGCCTTTGTCCTTGTCTTCTATTTTAGCTTTCCGGATTTTCCATCGCCTGGCACTCTTTTACAAGGTTTCAGGGTGCGCCTTTGTATTTTAAAATCCACCTTTCTCCTTTTGCATTTGCTTTGGACTTTTTAAGATTGCCCTTGCACTTTTGGCCATTTGCTCTCTCTTTACCAACATATACACTGCCTCAATTACATTATCCCAATCTAATTTCAGTCCTGTTTCAAAAGAGACATCTTCTAAATGATCAGTCAGCTTCTCCTGCAAGATAAGATCTGCAACCTTCATAAAAAAATCAATTTTTTGACTCTCCAATTATTGTTGCTCATCGACATCCAACTGTGTATACCGGCTTTCAAATTCACTAAGCAAAGCTATAGTAGAGTCAACCCTTTATTGGACTTTTCAATCCAATCTATAAATGTCTTTTTAGTTATTGCTGCTTATTGGCATCCAACTGCGCATACCAACTTTCAAATTCATTGAGCAAAGCTGTAGTAGAGTCAACCCTTTATTGGGCTTTTCAATCCAATCTATAAATGTCTTTTTAGTTACCAATCCTGCATCTTCCAAGAAAAAATATTCTCTCAAAGCTTTCTTAAAACATGCCCAATCAACATCTCTTATATGTAACTCATCAATTCGATCATGCAATGCATGCATGGCCAAACGGGAGAAATACTAACTCCATGCATACTATGGTACCCCATGAAACAACATCTTTTCTTCATATAACTGAATGAAGGTCGAAACATTTTGACCCTTAAATTGCTTCAATTCCTATCCCACTACCTGCAATGTATTCATAGCTAAGGAATCAATTCTTTCTACTTCCTACCGAGTTTGTATCTACTGTTGTAACAACAACTATTGTTATTGTTGTTGGGGATAAAGGCGCCTCCGCCTAGCCGCCCATGTGTTACTACATTGACAGTCACCGCCACTGCACACTGCAGGTGGCAGGCGCCCATCACCATCACTTTATTCTTTATTCTTTTAGTGACAAGGCCTGATCACACATTGTGACGGTTGGAGTTCCCATTTCTAGTCTCTCCCTTTCTTGCTCTTGCTCTCCCGCCATAGCTCTCGAGTCTAATCTTCGATCCGTCGCTCCCTTTTAACTGGTATGAGAGCTTTGCTTTCCGACTCTTGAGCTTGGTTCATGGCATTCTCAGCATCCCGTCGACTCCCTACTTGCATTGGGTCTCCTTCCTGGCAGCCATATCTGACTCCTTTGAGCTCCCGTCACTCCCCGGCTTCCCGAGCACCTTCTCGGCATTGTTGGGCACCTTCAAGGCATTACATCAGAGGTATTTGATCATTTTCTTCAGGGTTTACTTTAGTTCTCAGGTCTGACAGGCTGTAAACAAGATTGGGGCAGCAACCATTGAAGCTCCCTTGCTTCATATCTCACTTGCCTTTGAACAAAACTTGCTGGAGCTTGTTTGAGGCCTTCCTTGGCTTTAATCGGACCCCTCCGAAGCTTGGCCACCATTTTTTGCAGCCCTAGGACCAGCATTTACAGTTGGCGGAATCACGCAGCCCTCCCATATGTGTCTTCAACATTGACAGTCACAACAGTAGCTCTCCCCCTCCATTGGCACTTGGAAAGGCTCCATTTCGGGCATATGAACATACTTTGATGCTTGGTTTTGATGGTTGATGTGTTGGCATAGCATTTGGATTGATCTAACACTGCTTTGGGACTGTCATAACAGTCCACAGGCAGTTTATGATAGTGTTACACTGACATTTGATGCTACAGCTTGTTTGGCATTGTCATTTGATGCCCGATTGGTCTCGTTTGATGCCCGGATGTTAGGGGAATATATGCATATTGTTTGGCAACCATTTGGAGCTGATTTTGGTGCTGAAATTCTCAGTTTTGAACAGTAAATCACTACTGTACACAGTTGGGCTGAAGTCATTTTACTCATGTATGCTTATGCCTATGCTTTTCGGGCTATGTTTCAGGCATATATGGTGATGTATTGACACTTGGGGCTCGACATAGAGCTTGGTTTTGATTCGGGATCGTTGGTTGAGCTTGAGCTCGCTTTGCAAAGCATTTGGATGCTCCGTCTTGGATGTACTTATGGCATGTATGTTGCTTATGTCTGACTGGTCTTGATAAGCTTAGCTTATGCCATTACTACATGCTAGTTACATTGTTTGGAGCCTATTGCTACTGGAGCTCAGTCTTGGCTTGACCTTAGATTCTCGGCTTACTTGAGCTATTTATTGGCTTTCTAGAGTTGTATCTTGGGATGTACTTGATGTCTTACATGCTTATGGATGCTACATACGGATGCTGTACCGCCTACATGTTCGGGATGTACTATTGATGTATTGTCTTGGACTTATGTCATTGGCACTGTGTCTTGCCTTGACTTGAGCTCTTGAGCTTGTACATACGGCTTTTGTGCCAGTGGGAGCATTCTTGAATGCTTATCAGACATTGAGCAGGTGGTACTTTTATGCATTGAGCCGTTACATGCTATTGAGCAATTACAGACACTTTGGGACTTCTTACCTTTTGGGATGGTACATCATATGTCTTGGTTCACTGTATGCTTATGAGCTAAGTCTTAGTTTTGGATCCGTATCTTTGTGAACTGACACCTACTTGTGTCAAGTTTTGGTAGTGGCAGGAACACTTTGCCCCATTGCCTGGGGGGTGTGCCTACTCACTGGCAGATATTTGTATGACATACTTGGGTGTTGGATTCATGCTTATCGATCGTCATATGCTTATGCTATGCCCGCATGATGCCGGCTTTGGTCTTGGCAGTATCTGATTACCTTGGGATCCGATTTTGGCACTGTTAGCTCTCTTTACTGAAATCTGAAATTTATTACAACAAGCATATATGTATGGACTGACATGGATTTTTCATACTGAAACACTTTGAAATGATGTACTTTCACTTGTACTTGGTGGGCCGCAGCTTTGATTCCACTTTCTTCGCCATTTTTCCTTGATTTTGGTGATTTTTTGGTCATTTTCTACAGTAAACAACAAGTAGTTTTGAATTGTCTACAGTCTTCCAACCTGCATTATGGCGAGTTCGTCCACTGATCATGCTATTTTCAACATCACTAAGCTTGATGGTACGAATTACTCTTATTGGAAGAGCCATATTTGGAAGGTGTTGGTGCAGAAATCGCAGATCAAACCTTTGAGGTTAAGCAGGCATTCGCTTGTAACTATGCCAGATGAGGAATGGCTTGAGCTTGATGAGTTATGCAAGTCCACTATTGTATGTCTCTCACAGAATAGGTTCACTATAATGTCTTTGAGGAAGAACAAAGTGCATGGCAGTTGTGGGAAAAGATAAAAAAACTCTGACAAGAAAAGTCCAGCGAGTCAGATGTATTATCTGAAGGAGCTTATGGATCTGCGCATGAAGGAGAATGTGACTCTGTCTGCTCACTTGAGCCAGTTCCATGCTATACTCAAGAACTTGACTTCGCAGGACATCACTTTTGCAAAGGATGTCACTCCTCTTTTCTTGCTTGGTACTCTTAATGAGTCATGGGATGTATTCCGCACTGCATTATGTGCCTCTATTGCTACCTTGAAATTATCTGATGTTGAGAGTGCTCTTTTGCAGGAAGAGGTTAACCGTAAGAATTTGGATGCCTCTCGTGTGTCTCATGCTATGACAGTTAGAGGTAGGAATGATGGATATGGAAAGCATGGCAGTGGTAGTGGCCGTAGACGGGATTCTCAGAAATCTCGGTCCAAGTCTCGTGGGAAGTCACGTAGCAAATCCCGTGGCAGGAATGCAGATGTTACTTGTCACCATTGTGGGAAAAAGGGCCATATTAGGCCACAATGCCATGAATTGCGCAATGAAAGGCGCAAAGATAAGGGGAAAGACAAAGTGCAGGATAAGTCTTTTGATCGCAGCATAGTACCTGCAAAGTCGAGTGTTAAAATTGAAAAGATCAATGTTATGCAACCTGAGAATGTTGATGATGATGATTATATCCTAGCAGCTTCTTCTAGTGCTTTGCAAATGACAGAGATACACTCTATGTATGCACAGTGTTGGCTCTTGGACTCAGGTGTGTCCTTTCATGTGACACCTTACCGAGAGTGGTTTCATTCATACCGTACTGTTTCGGGTTCTATGCGCTTGGGCGATGATAGCTCTCTTGATATTGTGGGCATTGGTGATGTTAGGCTGTAGTTTCCTTCTGGTAGCAGTTTTGTTATGCAGGATGTGCGTCATGTACCTGCTTTAACATGCAGTCTCATGTCAGCTGGATAGCTTGATGATGCAGGATATCATGTATGTTTTGGAAACTCTACATGGAAGATCACTTGTGGCAGACTTGTGATTGCGAGAGGTGCCAAGGCTGGCAGTCTCTACCCCTTGATTGTATCGGCTTCTTCCCTTGATCATGTTTTGTCTGTGGGTTCTATCCCACATGTATCTCTTTGGCATGCCCGTTTGGGCCATATGTCTTTGAAGGGAATGAAAATCCTTTTTGGTTTGCAGTACTTACCGCCCCTTGATTATGCATGTTTTGATTCATGTGAGCATTGTCTTTATGGCAGGCTGATTAGGTCTATGCATAAGAAGTCTGGTAGGCCATGCATGAGTGAGCCCTTGGCATTGGTACATTCGGATGTCTGTGGGCCCATGCCTTGTCAGTCTATGGGTGTTGCAAAGTATTTTGTTACATTCATAGATGATTTTTCACGGAAAGTTTGGGCTTATCCCATTAAGCTGAAATCCGATGTCTTGGCTGTGTTTCAGAGATGGCTTTGGTTGAGAACCAGTCTGGGTATAGGCTAAAATGCCTAAGGACAGATAATGGGGGTGAGTATGTCTCACGTGCTTTTGAGCAGTTATGTGATGAGAGGGATATTAAGCGTTAGTTGACCGACCCCTACACCCCCCTCGGAAAGGTTTGGCTAAGCGGATGAATAGAACCATCCAGGAGCGTATACGCAGTATGCTTAGCCATGCAGGCCTACCACAGAGCTTTTGGGCTGAGGCAGTTAGTACAGTTGTGCATGTCATAAATATATCACCCTCTAGTGGTTTGGATTTCCAGGTTGCAGAGAAGGTATGGACTGGAAAACCTCCCTCTTATGCGCATCTCCGTGTCTTTGGATGTGAGGCATTTTGCCATGTGCCCAGGGACAAGAGAAGTAAGCTAGATCCCAAGAGTGTCAAATGCATTTTCCTTGGTTATGGGGATATAGGCGAGATGGGTTACCGTCTCTGGGATCTGCAGGCGTGGAAAGTCATCCGCAGTCATGATGTAGTCTTCCATGAAGACAAAATGCATAGGCAGCCTGAGAGAGTTGTTGAGATCCGCAGGGTCATATTTCAGGAGGAGCCGAGAGCTCCCACACAGCCAGTTGGATAGCCTACAGTTGCAGCAGATGCTCATGGTCAGGGTGTTGGACATGCAGCTGGGCAGGCAACAGAGCCTCCCGTGAGACGGTCTACTAGAGACAGACATCCACCTGATAGATTTCAACCCTCGATGCATTATGTCTTGGTTACAGATGTGGGAGAGCCTTTCACCTATGATGAGGCTATACGCAGGGGTGACAGTCACTCATGGGAGAGGGCTATGCAGTCTGAGATAGACTCCCTGCATAAGAATGACACTTGGGATTTGGTTTCCTTGCCTACGGGCAAGAAGGCTTTGCCATGCAAGTGGGTGTACAAGCTAAAAAGTACCCCTGGACACCCCAAGCCTGCGTACAAGGCTAGATTGGTAGCAAAGGGTTTTAAGCAGGAGCATGATGCGGACTTTGACGAGGTCTTTTCTCCTGTGTTTAAGATGACCATCCTGCGCTTAGTCTTGGATTTGGTTGCTCAGCTTGACTTGGATTTATACCAGATGGATGTCAAGACGACTTTCTTACATGGGGACTTGCATGATGAGATTTATATGGAGCAGCCTAAGGGCTTTGCAGAACCTGGCAGGCAGCACCTAGTGTGCAAATTGAAGAAAAGTCTTTATGGCTTGAAACAGGCACCTAGGGAGTGGTATCATAAGTTTGATGCCTTTATGCAGTCACAGGGCTACAGCCGGAGTGCTATGGATCCGTGTTTTTACATGAAGAAATCTCGTGATGGTTCTTTATTGGATTTGGTACTCTATGTGGATGATATGCTGATAGCAGGGAAAGCTCATGATGAGCTAGATGCTCTTAAGGCTCAGCTCAAGAAGAGCTTTGAGATGAAAGATCTGGGACAAGCCGCTCACATACTTGGTATGCCCATTAGATGAACATGCATCAGGGACTCCTCTACTTGTCACAGAGGGAGTACATTCATAAAGTCCTTGAGCGCTTTCGCATGCAGGACGTAAAGCCTATTGGCTGTCCATTGCCTTCTTATGTGAAGGTATCACTAGCTGATTGTCCGAAGACAGATGAGCAGAGGGCCGAGATGTCCAAGATTACCTATGCATCTGCAGTGGGCAGTCTTATGTATGCCATGATAGCCACTCATCCAGATATTGCCTTTGCAGTTGGGTGTTGGGCACGCTATATGGCTACACCTGGCAAGAAGCATTGGGATGCCGTGAAGGCTATCATGAGGTATCTAAAGGGCACATTAAATATGTGTATATGCTATGGCAGCCAGGATACAGGAGTCATAGGGTACACCGACTTTGATTATGCACGACATGCAGATAGTAGGAAGTCCACTTCCGGCTACGTAATCATATATGCTGGAGGTGCTGTTTCTTGGATGTTGATGGGACCTGAAATGGGCCGGCACTGGCTATAGCACTAGTCGGACCTCATGCTCATGACACACAAACACCCTCACAGCCTCGCGGACGAGGAGCGTCAATCTATTGCTAAAGGACACCCTGTCCTAAAGCTTAATTCATGCGGACCAGGAGCGTCAATCTAATGCTAAAGGACACCCTGTCCTAAAGCTTAATTCATGCGTTTATAGTTTATAGTCCAACGTTTCCCTTAAACTCCTCAAAGGGAGAACCCTTACACATTGGCAATGCCACGATCACACACATATGGAGACACTCCACCGACTAATAGTCAGAGCCCCACTGCAGCTCTCCTACATCGCAGGGATTGGCCCTTTGATGCGCTGCTGAACATATAACACAAATGAACACAAACTCCTCTCTTTTATATTTCTCGTATTTCTAGGAGATATACCATGTTGCCTCACTTAATAGTCCCTTAGGAAACTGACCTACCCTACGGCAAGGGATAACCTCACACTCTCAATCGTGGGTCAAAGTCCTAAGAAAACAATTGCTATGCAGTCCAAGAGATTTTCCTTTGATACCATGAACCATGCATAGTGCATAATGTGAATGGTTTAGTGCACAAATAAAAAAAAATCAGCATTGTGCATCGTGCGAAACCAATCTTTCCATGATTTCCATACTAGCGTTTATATATCGAAACGAGGAGAGACACCGAGCCTTACGCTCATGCTGCCTTTTCCTTTATTTTAAAACAACGTCCTATAGGCATGATGCAACACATAAATCAGATTTAAAATCATACTTTGACGCTCAAACTCCCCTCTCACCCTGCCGTTTAATGTTTTGCATTCGTTGATAGGTGTAAGAGTCATTTTATGTGTATTTCTTTATAGAGAAAGCGATAAATACGGACAGAAACATAGATATGAGGGTAAACCGAGGCAAAACTCGTGCTCTACCTTCATTATACATTTCACAAACACTTATGTGATTTTCTCGAATTTTTCTTTTATCGTTTCCTAATTTTCTCCCATTTAAAACCCATTTTTCACCTTTTTTGGTATTTTTTCACTATTTTTTTCAATAAAAAATGGCTAGAAATTAAGATTTGATTATGGGCTGTGGCCCTTAGGTTCGTTGACAGCAAAATTTCAGGTTTTGCTGATGCTATATCTCATATTTCCCCTTTATTTTGCAAAAAATCCCCATTTTACCCCTTAAATGCGTGTTTTTCATGTATTTTGACACTAATTCCAGCCATGTAGCCTTATATTTTTTGATTTTCAGGTTGCAAACAGTTGAAACTCATGGCAAACAATATCATAATGAACTTATATCCCATATGAACAAGGTTTCATAAAGCCAATAGCATAAAAAACATTTTTTTTCCTTGTAAAAATAGCATTACCGCTTATTTTCGGGTTTCGATTTTTTGTTCTTGGTTACAGGACTGATTTCCAGCATGCCTTTAATGCTCAGCATGACCCCGCATTGCCGACTCCAGCCCCTCTTCATCCATGGAGCAATCCGATCTTCGCCGGACGAGCATCCGCCATTCCTTCTTCTTTCTTCTTCCCGCGTGCACCACCCCTTAGAGGAGAGAGAGGGAGGAGAGAGAAAGACTGATTTTCTCTCTCTCTCTCTCTCTCTCTCTCTACAGTCAGTCATTTGAGGAGTGAAGGGCAGCGATACGGAGCGAAGAGATTGTGCATCAGGCCTGTAGTATCATTGCCATGGCTTACTCTCAGCCAAAAAATCACATCGTGGGGGGGGGGTCGTTTTGATAAGCGTCGCCTCAGTTCAGAACACCCCGCAGCCATTTTTTGAAAAAAAAGGGGGTGGGGGGGTCCCAAGAGGCATCCCTCTTGACCCCTTGCATGTCCACCTTTTTATTTCTGGCCTTTTTTTTCGGCCTTTCCCGCGTCCGGTGTTCGAATTGCATTCCGAAAAATCCTGGGTGTTCATCTCGGCATCCTGCACTGGGCGGCAGCTCCCGCAACTCGATCCGTTGGATGGAAAAATTACTTAAAATCTGTAAGTGTCACACGGGCGCCTTTAAAGCACTTGACGCTTAAAATCGTCTTAGGTCGAGGCGCCGCCTTCGTGATTGAACATTTTTCTGCTGAATTCCACATTTTTCCCCAATTTTTAGACCCATTTGCCGCCCTAAAATCCAGCTTTCATTAGCGACCATGGGATAGGGCGACTCAGCCCGTCGAATCCCACAATAGATTTGCACAAAACAACCAAAGGAAGCATCAAGCTGATACAAAATAGATACATATTAAAACACAGCACAATGCTCACCCTACCCCCTGACAAAACCAAGGCATGACATCCACAAGCAGTAGGCCTAGCATAATTTGATAGAAAGTCCGAAGCTAGTCACTAACCAACTGCTCCAACACAGCCAAACTAAAAAGAACTATCAAAGAGGTTGCCCTAAGTGGTGGTCCGAACTACCTACCTAACTAAGGACAACACAACCAGGAGCTCCTACTAGGCGAGGATTCCTATAGCCTGATCAAGAAGTATTTTCTTTTAGCACATTTCTTCTTTTAGGGTTTTATGTTTCATACTCGGGCGTGTAAAAAGGAGGGAGCTGAGCGTAGTGACTCAGGGAGAACGAGGCATCGGCCTTAGGTCATGTCTCGATACCCAAGAACCTACCAAGCCCTCGCAAGGCGACACTTAATCCTTTTCTGACGCTCACTTTTATTTTCGCTCCAACCTTCCTTACTTTCTTCTTTTCCAGTAAGACGCCACCCCTAGGAAGACAAGGCATCAGCCCCGGGTCTGACTCGTCCCTAGGAACCTACCAGGCCTTCGCAAGGCAATGATCAACTGCATATAAATTTTTCTTTCTTTTCTTTTCTATTTTATAGGGTTTAGAATCCCTTTTTACACACCTTTGTATATATTGATCGCCTTTAAGATATTCAAGGTTTCTCTTCCTTTTTATCATCATCATTTTTCTTCTACAGGCTTCTCTAACTGCCTCACAACTAAGCAAGAACTCCTAGAACGGCCACCTAGCAGGCTAGCAGAACAGGGTCACTAGAACTCCCTTCTAAAACAGGTCTTTCGATGCCTGGCAATGTCTTTACAGGAGGCAACGACTACTCAGACCTCCCTCAGACATACCGAACCTAAAGCTGGGACTTCATGCCTTGGACTCCGATCCCCAATAAGAAATGAAAAACCCCTTAACAAGTACACAGACACATATAGCATAAAACACGGTACTCATAAAGGAGAGATATCACCTGGATAGGGCCACGAGAAGCTTCCGCGCAACAAAAGGCTCCTTCCAAGCTCTTCTTCCGAACCTGTCTAGCACAGAACTAAAATAAGAAACCATTAACCGCACCTGCACTAAACAGACGACTGGCCCTCTTGGCCTAATGAAATAAAACAGGTAAAACCTCGCAAAACGGGCCCTCTTGGCCTAACGAGATAAAACAGAATAGTACCTACACATCCCTCCTTGGAATAGTACAGATATACAATAATAAGCTTCTTTTCAAGGAGGAAAAAAACTAGGGCTTGTAGCCCTAAACTAAATGCATAAGGTTATGACCCATCCCTCCTGCATATATAGCAAGTGGTGTACGCATAACATGTTGTCTAATCAGCCTATGGGTCCAGGATAATAACGGTAGATTGGTCTCGACTACTCTTTGCATCACCCATATCAACCATCGTCTTCCATATATTGCATGCTCTGATAACATTCCCCACAAGCGACTGGGTCCTGTCTCATCATTGATAACAATATCCAAACTAGGACCACAATTGATGAAAAGGTCTTCTTCATAAGCAAGATTTGCCAGTGAATCCGCAAACTGATTCCAATGATGTGGAATCAGTTGAAAAGACACTCTCTCAAACTCCTCAAGTAGGGTCATCGCAGTTCGATGATACATACTAAGAATGGGATTCCGCACTGTGTATGTCCCATCTAGCTGATTCAGGATCAACTGGGAATCCCCTTTTACTAACAACTAACGAATACCACCTTGTTTGGCAATATGCAGTCCCATAATCAAGGCTTTATACTCCGCCATATTGTTACTGAATCATACCCCGAGATAAGCAGCTAGCTTCACCGTAACTCTACGTCGGGGATCACGGATTACTACTCCAACACTCCCTTTTTTATTAGGGCCCCTGGATGCTCCATCAAAATATAATGTATACATCCACAATAGGTTTACACAGCCTGCCATCACGAACTCCTCTATTCGTAATTATAGTAGTCAAAATTTAACATGTTGAGAGGATGAACCGACGGCTCCATCCCACCTTCTTCATTGAACTCAACAGGGATACTTGTCAACAGTCGTAAGCAGTGATGGTAGAAGACTTTGATCTCCCACACAAAGGTCCTGTCTTCTTGCTCAATCACTTTATATCCTTTGCTCCACCAGATGAGTTTCCTATAATGGTATCTCTGCTCCAGATATGGGTGCTCCAAATAAGGAATTAACTGACCCATCAACCGGCTTTAAAGCTCTTTTGCAGGTCTCAAATCATCCCCAGCATGGACCTGCAACGAATTTTCTTTGTATTAGCATACTTAGAAATAATAAGGTTTAATCTTATTAAGATTAACCTTATTTTTAAACTCTACTCCCTGCAAATCAGCTAATAGAGCCGTAGACCTATTTTTCTCTATCCTAACAATCTTGTAGGGGCCATCCCATTTAGGTTCCAGCTTCCCTGGAAACAACTCCCTACGCGCATCATAATATAGAACTAATTGCCCTTTCTTAAAGGTATACTTCTTCGCTCTAAGGTTGTGCAGCTGCTTCATCTGACGTTTAGCTACCTCCTGGTGTAATAAGCTCTGCAACTTCAGCTCATCCAAGTGGGCTATGGTCAAGAAACATTCAAAAAGGGAAATTTCATCGCCCAAAGAGTGGTTAATTGCAAATCGTATGGTTGGCAATTCGATTTCGAGGGGTAACACACACTCTTCTCCATAAACTAATTTAAATGGAGTATGGTCAGTAGCTCGCTTGAACGTTGTATTGTACGCCCATACTGCCACATACAACTTCCTGTCCCAGTCCCGTTTCTTCTCAGAGACTATTTTAGACAAGATCCCCACAAACTTCTTATTAGTACTTTCGACTTGCCCGTTTGCTTGCGGATTATAGGGGATCGTTTTGTTGTGCTTGATTTACCAAGCTTCAGTCAAGCTTTTGATCACTTTATTCAAAAAATGGGTTCCACGATCCGACACTAGTTCCTTCGGTGGACCGAAACGGCAGATAATCTACTCTAAAAGGAAACTTGTAGTCTCTTTTGCATTGTCTTGCCTCGTCGCCCGCGCTTCTGACCATTTTGTAAAATAATCAGTTGCTACTATAATGTACCTCTTCTGAGTAGTAGACGACGGGGTAATAGGACCCACAAAGTCAATGCCCCACTTCTCAAATGGAAGGATAGCCATGATAGGCGTAAGTGGGCATTTCCTATTCTCTCTACTGTCATGCCATTAACAAGTATCACATCTCTTTACATACTCAAATGAATCTTGAAAGATGGATGGCCACCAATATCTAGCTCGTAAAGTTTTCTGCGCCATAACCGTCCCGCAAAGTGCCCTCCACATGCAGAGTCATGGCACTCTTCCAATATGAAAGGAACCTCATCAGGCATCACACATCGGTGATAGATATCATCAACACCCTGCCGATATAATGTCCCTGCGATCAAGGAAAACTTCAATGCCTGTTGTTTGATTTTCCTCTTTTCTGACTTTGACAAACCAGCTCCAGTCTCTCCTGTTGATAGATAATGCGTAATAGCAGCATACCAAGATGGGATAGATGGTGTATCAATTTTAAACATTTCTTCAATATCACTTCCTTCAGCCAAAGTCTCTTTCGGCTCCCCAAAATCCAGAAGGCATTCCACAATACCCTGCAACCTTGGTGGCTTACTCTTAATCTCATAATCAAACTCCTGCAAAGTGATTAACCACTTTGCCAAACGATCAGGCGGCTGCAGCTTGTTCATAAGCAATCTAAGCCCTTCCGCCTTCGTATACAATACTACCTTCTCATAGAGGATGTAGTGCCTGAATTTCTTAGTCCTAAAGACCATCGCAAGACACAACTTCTCCATGTAGGTATAATTGATCTCTGAAATGCCCAATTTTCGACTAGCAAAAGCTATCGGATGATACCACTTTTCCTCCCAGATTTGGGCTAAACAGCAGCTTATACTATGCATGGTGGCTGCTGAAAATGTATAGAACACCTCGCCTCTTTTAGGTGCTTTTAAAATGGGTGCTTTTACTAGCTCCTGTTTCACATCCTCAAAAGCTACCTTACAAGGGTCACTCCATTCAAATGAACAGCTAAAGGATAATAAATTCGTTAATGGCAACATCCTTTCTGCCAAGGCATTTATAAACCTCCGATAGTACCGTATCGATGACAGAAAACTATGAACCTCTTTTGGAGTGCGTGGTGGACTCATAGCAACTATGACCTTGATCTTTTCAGGGTCAGTTGCGATCCCTACTGAACTGACCACATGACCTAGCAATAGCCCATAAGGCACTCCAAAGACACACTTCCGTGGGTTAAGAGCGATACAAAATTGTCTGTAGCACTCAAAGCATTTTCTTAAAATAATCAACATCCTTTCCCTTACAGTGGCTGCCCCCAAGTCATCGATAAACACTTTCAACTCATCTGGGGAGACGTCACCAAAGGTCTTGTCTACTGTTCGTTGCCATGATCCAGGTGCATTGCATAAACCAAAGGCCATCACATGGTACGCAAAAGTACCAAAGACAGTAATAAAAGTTGTTTTCAACTTGTCCTCCTCTGCAATTACCATCTGGTTGTATCCTGCAAAGCAATCCATAAACGAATATATTTTCCTACCCGCTAATTGATCCAAAATTTGGTTAATAAATGGCAACGGGTAGTAATCCTTAACCGTCTGCTTATTCAGCTCTCTAAAATCTACACATAGTGGGATCTGGTTGTTTTTCTTCTTCCTGATAACAACTGGTGAATACCATTCTGTGTGTTATACAGGAAAGATTAAACCAGCTTTCTGTAACTTCTGTAACTCCTCAAACAACCCATCCCTCAATTCAAAAGGCACATGTCTTACTTTTTGACGCACAGGACGACTGCTTTCTTTTACAGGAATAGTACGAACAGCCAGGCTGGGAGGAATGCCTCTCAGCTCATCATAACTCCAAGCAAAGATATCGCGGAATTCTTGAATCAAGGACACATAGTCCTCCCTTTCTGCTGAACTAAGCATGGAGCCTAATTTAATTGGCCGTGAATCATTCGGCGTGCCAAGGTCTAACTCAATCACATCTGCATCTCTTATCCTATCTTGCAGCTCTATCGGCTCATTTAGAGTTATCTGATAGATATCCTCTGTAGTGGACCCCTCTTTAGATTCATCACTGGATGATGTCTCACTACCAGATGGATCGTCTGCTATTTCTAATTCAGTAGAAGATAAAGGAGCTCTCTCACTTTGAGGAGACTCAGGGTAAGCATCGACTATTACTCGATTGGCACCTCTACCTAGAACCACACAACCAGCGGGTATATTGACTTGACAGTCTGTTCGTAAGATCCAAGGCCTCCCTAGCAAGACTCGATAGCTAGGACGTCCTGCAAATCTTATCACCCTAAAGTCCAATAAACATTCTACACTCGCAACTGTAACATGGACTCTAGTAACGCAACCTTCTGGTTGTCTCAAACTATCATCAGCCATTCTAAGAAGGGTGGAGCTGTCTTTCTGGATGCCTAGACCCAACCTCTCCATCAACTCTGAACTCATGATATTGACGGAGGATCCAGTGTCTACAATAGCATGTTCCACCAATATTCCATCCACATAAGCTGGAACCTTAGGGCAATTCTTTTCAGCATGGTCAAACCAATCTTCCTCTACTCGTGCTATGCCCAAAGGTTCTACAATATACCCAATACGCAGGATCTTCTTAAATTCCTTGCATACTCCTGGAGATAATTTAATCAATTGCAAGAGGTTCACATCTGGTTTGACTTCGCAAAGAGAACTTGCCAAATCAAAGTCATGATAAGTAGCCAAAGCTCTCTTTTCTCACCAAACCATCCTCTCTTTTGGTCTTTTGACCGGTTTGGGTGCTTCTTTCTTAGCTCTTGCCTTCTTTCTTGGCACTTCTTCATCCTTCTTAGGGTTGCCTTTTCTGTCAACCATCCTTAGCGGTCCACCTTCCATGCTAGGATTCTGGACTTGCGTCCCCTTGTCCCCTTGTTTAGGGTTTCCCTCAATCGGTTTTGCATTATCTTTGTGGCAACTCTTCTACAGTTGTTTTTCCCCTCTACAATATTTGTCTTGGTGCATCATTTTGCTGCAAGTTATTTCCTTGCGCTCTATGATTCACTGGGCCCGGCTGTTTATTCCCTTGTTGGAGGGAACTAATCTTACTCCAACAGGTAGCAGCTAAATGGCCCGACTTCCCACAAATATCGCATTTAACATTTGGACAGTTTCTAGGGAAATGCTGTCCACCACACCACTTACAACTGAATCTAGAGGGTCCACCCTCTTCAGGGTGTCAACTCCCTATCAGATTCTGCTGCTTCTTCAAGAAATTAACGTCGACAGCTATTTGTCGATATTGTTCGGAAATCATATCGGTATAATGCTTCATCATGTCCTTAACTTCCCCAAGGACATTAGATGCACTCGACTCGTAGCCTCGATCGTCTACCCGTTGTTCCATTGGCCTAACAATCTGATTTGGCATTGGCTGTTGACCCACAGGAACAACATTAGGATTAGAAACTTGGCCTCCAACATTTGGTGGCGCCAACTGACTTGCCATAGGCATAGTCACACTGGGAGGAGCTGGCAGCAAAGGTATATTCTGAACCATGCTTCCTCTCCCATTAGGGTTAGTCATATGTATCCCTTGACTTCCATTCATCAATGGTAGATTGCCTCCAGGTACTAAACCCGCATTAACATTCATTCGAGAGGAGTAGGCCGTTTGTAATCATGCTTCTACTCCCTCTGCCTGCGTAATAGCAGTGTCTATTTCTGCCAAGGCCACACTGCTCAATTGTACTTGGATATTAAAATCCTACCCATGCAAAAAGTATTGCAATTGGGTAGCCGACGGAATAGGAATGTAAGTTTGTAACTTACGAAACACTTCTTTCAGCTTCTTGGCATAAGCTTTCACATTCTCATGAGGGTCTTGGCGTGTTACATTCAAGACACGCAACCAATATTGGCCACCTCTTTCAAAGGCATATTCTCCTCGGAAAGCTGCATAAAATTGATCAATTGTGGTTATGGTTCCAGACTCTATGCTGTGATACCATACCACAGCCCTTCCTTTTAACGTCATATTAAAGAACATCATGAGATGTTCCTCATCTTGGATGCGATAATTGAACATCAATATTTGGAACTCACAAATGTGAAATTTCGCATCCTCTTCTACTAACCCATTAAAAATGGGCAAGGGAACTCCTAAAGCTGGTAAATCTGACGTCCCTGCAGGAATTGCAATGGGTTGTGCCATGCCGACAATCGGATTAATAATAGGAGCTTGAACAGGTGAATTCACCCCCCCACTTGAAGTGGGTAGACTTGGTGGAGGAGAGGAAGAACTTACGCTTCCTCCTGTACCTAACAGACTATGTGGAGCAGTTGGGTGACTAAGACCACTGCCTCTTATACGTACCGGGCTACTCCTTTGAGGAGAATAACGACTTACAATCTCTAACCGCCGTCTAGCCCTCTCAGCACGTTCTGGTTTTTGGATTTTGGCTTGACGGTCCTTGTCAGAGGACATAAATCAACTTCCTTTTGGTCCCTAGAAACCCTAGATTCGAGAACCACCACTTATTGGTAGCTCCCGACAGACGCACCACTGATGGGACATGAAATGGGCCGGCACTGGCTATAGCACTAGCCGGACCTCGTGCTCATGACACACAAACACCCTCACGGTCTCGCGGACCAGGAGCGGCAATCTAATGCTAAAGGACACCCTATCCTAAAGCTTAATTCATGCGGACCAGGAGTGTCAATCTAATGATAAAGGACACCCTGCCCTAAAGCTTAATTCATGCGTTTATAGTTTATAGTCCAACGTTTCCCTTAAACTCCTCAAAGGGAGAACCCTTACACATTGGCAATGCCACGATCACACACATATGGAGGCACTCCACCGACTGATAGTCGGAGCCCCACTGCAGCTCTCCTACATCGCAGGGATTGGCCCTTTTGATGTGCTGCTGAACATATAACACAAACGAACACAAACTCCTCTCTTTTATATTTCTCGTATTTCCAAGAGATATACCATGCTGCCTCACTTAACAATCCCTTAGGAAACCGACCTACCCTATGGCAAGGGATAACCTCACACTCTCAATCGTGGGTCAAAGTCCTAAGAAAACAATTGCTATGCAGTCCAGGAGATTTTCCTTTGATACTATGAACCATGCATAGTGCATAATGTGAATGGTTTAGTGCACAAACAAAAGAAAATCAGCATTGTGCATCGTGCGAAACCAATCTTTCCATGATTTCCATACTAGCATTTATATATCAAAACGAGGAGAGACACCGAGCCTTACGCTCGTGCTACCTTTTCCTTTATTTTAAAACAACGTTCTATAGGCATGATGCAACACATAAATCAGATTTAAAATCATACTTTGACGTTCAAACTCCCCTCTCACCCTACCGTTTAATGTTTTGCATTCGTTGATAGGTGTAAGAGTCATTTTATGTGTATTTCTTTATAGAGAAAGCGATAAATACGGACAGAAACATAAAAATGAGGGTAAACCGAGGCCAACCTCGTGCTCTACCTTCATTATACATTTCACAAACACTTATGTGATTTTTTGGAATTTTTCTTTTATCGTTTCCTAATTTTCTCCCATTTAAAACCCATTTTTCACTATTTTTTGGTATTTTTCCTCTATTTTTTTCAATAAAAAATGACTAGAAATTAAGATTTGAACAGTCAGTCATTTGAGGAGCGAAGGGCGGCGATACGGAGCAAAGAGATTGTGCATCAGGCCTGTAGTATCATTGCAGGGCTTACTCTCAGCCAAAAAATCACATCGTGGGGGGTCGTTTTGATTAGCGTTGCCTCCATTCAGAACAGCCCGCGGCCGTTTTTTGAAAAAAAAGGGGGTGGGGGGGGGGGGGGGGGTCCCAAGAGGCACCCCTCTTGACCCCTTGCATGTCCACCTTTTCATTTCTGGCCTTTCCCGCGTCCGGTGTCCGAATTGCATTCTGAAAAATCCTGGGTGTCCGTCTCGGCATCTGCACTGGTTGGCAGCTCCCGCAACTCGATCCGACGGACGGAAAAATTACTAAAAATCTGTAAGTGTCGCACGGGCGCCTTTAAAGCACTTGACGCTTAAAATCATCCTAGGTCGAGGCGCCGCCTTTGTGATTGAACATTTTTCTGCTGAATTCCACATTTTTTCCCAATTTTTAGGCCCATTTGCCGCCCTAAAATCCAGCTTTCAGATGTCCAGGGTGCAGAAATGCACGGCCCTTTCTACTACAGAGGCCGAGTATGTTGCAGCCCACTGAGGCTTGCAAGGAGGCCATTTGGTTGGGTCATTTGGTTATTGGCCTTGGTATTGATGCTATCCCTACACTGGATTCAGATTCTATGAGTGCTACTCAGTTAGCCAAGAACCCGGTCTTCCATGCGAAGACGAAACACATTGAGGTGAGGTATCACTTCATATGTGGGGTCGTTGAGGACAAGTCTATGGATCTTGTCAAGATCTCGACTGACCAAAATCCTGCAGATCTGCTCACGAAAAGCCTCTCTATAGAGCACTTTGCCTTCCTCAGGAGGTTGATGGGCGTGGGATGAGATGACGTCTTTCCTCATCCTGTTGTACATGTGTACATGTTGTACTGTCTTTTTCTTTTTCTTTTTTTCACTCCTCACTAGGGCAGATTCACCTTTAAGTGGGAGGTTGTTGGGGGTAAAGGCGCCTCCGCCTAGCCGCCCGTGTATTACTTCACTGACAGTCACCGCCATTGCACACTGCATGTGGCAGGCGCCCATCACCGTCACTTTATTCTTTATTCTTTTAGTGACAGTTTGAATAAAGGAAGGCCCGGTCACACATTGTGACAGTTGGAGTTCCCATTTCTAGTCTCTCCCTTTCTTGCTCTTGCTCTCCTGCCATAGCTCTCGAGTCCAACCTTCGATCCGTCGCTCCCTTTCAGTTATTGTTGCTGCAACAAAGCAATCATTTATTGTAAAGCATCACCACCACTTGAACCTGCAGAATCCCCCATCTTCACACACCTGCTGCTGTCGACTTTCACGCCGGGTTTACCACTTGCTGTCGAAGCATTTGGGGTCAAACTTCTACCACGAGGGTAAGAGATAGTAGGTTGAAGGGAGATTTAGGAAGAGGAGTAGACGGAAGAGAAGGGGTTTAAAGAAATAGAAGATGTAGAAGAATACTCATAGAGGTGAAGCCTGTCAATTTATTTCTGCACCTTGAGAATATAAATCTCTTATAGACCAAAAAGTACATAAAACGATAGCTTCCTCTCTACTACTCAAACTGTGGCTCCAAAAGGGGGGTAAAATATCAGGACACCTGCTCAGAATCCTCCCAGATCACTCCTTCTTCTTCTCCCAATTCTGAGTGTTGTTTACTGCCTATAAACTGTGATGGCGCGTTGTGTGATTTTGCCAATCCCAATTTTTCAATAAAATCCCTCAAAAATGGCCACCTCCTGAAATTGTCAACCTACTCTAGAAATTGTCTACAGATTTTGGATATTTACAAGAAATAATATCCAAAATATTAAAAATAGGCGAGTGGGTTGAACGGGAGCAGGTGGCTCCTCCTGAAAGATAACTCTGCGTAGCTCAACCACTTTCTCAGGATGCATATGCATTTTGTCCTCATGAAAGATGACATCATGGCTGTGGATCACTTTCTGCACCTGTGGATCCCATAGATGGTAACCCATCTCTCCTGCATCTCCATAGCCAATGAAAATGCATTTGGCACTTTTAGGATCCAGCTTATTGCGTTTGTCCTTGGGCACATGGCAGAATGCCTCACAACCAAAGACACACAAATGATCATAAGAGGGGGGTTTGCCTGTCCATACCTCCTCTACAACCTGAAAGTCAATGCCACTCCTAGGCGACCTGTTAATGAGATGCACTGCAGTAGTAACTGCCTAAGCCCAAAAGTGCTATGGTAAGCCAGCCTGTCTAAGCATGCTACGGTCCTAAATGGTCCTATTCATGCCTTCAGCCATACCATTTTGGGGTGGGGTGTAAGGGGCAGCCAATTGACGCTTAATACCCCGCTCATCACAAAACTGCTCAAAAGCATGTGAGACATACTCACCCCCATTATCTGACCGTAGGCATTTGAGCCTTTTCCCAGACTAGTTCTCTACCAATGCAAGCGAACACTGAAATGTGTCTAAGACATCGGATTTTCTCTTTATGGGATAAGCCCAAACCTTACGTGAGTAATCATCTGTGAAAGTAACAAAGTACTTTGCCCCACCAAGTGACTGACACGGCATGGGCCCACATACATCTGAGTGCACAAGAGCCAAGGGCTCACCCATGTGTTGCTTACCAGACTTTTTATGCATATTTCTAGTATGCGTGCCATACAAACAATGATCATAAGAATCAAAATGCGAAGAGTCAAAAGGCGGAAGATACTACAAAGCACAGAGCATTTTCATTCCTTTAAGAGACATATGCTCCAAATGAGCATGCCAAAGGGATACATGGGGAATAGAACCCACAGACAAAACATGATCCAATGTAGCTCTAGATACAAGTAAGGGATAGAGGCTACCAGACTTGGCACCTCTTGCAAGTACAAGCCTCCCGTGAGTCCTCCCGTGAGTAATCTTCTATGCAGAGTCTCCAAAAGACACAAAATACCCTGCATCATCAAGCTGTCCAATTGACATAAGGCTGCGAGTCAATGCAAGTACATGGTGTATATCATGCAAAACAAAAGAGTTTCCAAAAAGAAACTGCAGCCTAACATCTCCAATGCCCACAATGTCAAGAGACCTGTCATCACCAAGGCGCATAGAACCAGACATAGTACGATAGGTATGAACTCAATCTCTACAGGGTGTCACATGAAATGATGCACCCGAATCCAAGAGCCAACAATACGTATACATAGAGAGTATCTCAAAAGTCTGTAAGGCATCGCAGGAAGAAGCTGCAAGTATGTAATCGTCATTTGAATCAGTGGCCTGTGTGACATTAACCTCTTCTATCTTCACACTAGACTTTGCAGATACTATACTGCGCTCAAAAGGCTTTTCTTGCACTTTATCTTTTCCCTTTTCCTTGCGCTTATCATCGTGCATTTTATGGCACTATAGCCTAATATGTCTTGCTTTTCCACAATAATGATAGGTAAGATCAAACTTCCGTCCACGAGACTTACTGCGACCATATGACTTGGACCTAGACTTTTGAGAGTCCCTGCCCTTATGATCATTATCATGCCTGCCATTTTTGCCATCTCTAACAGTCAATGCATGTGAAGAGCAGGAAGCATAATTGTTTCTCCTGTTGATTTCCTCAGTCAATAAAGAACTCTCAACATCTTTGATTTTCAATCCGTCAAGTTTGTTCGTGCATATGGCAGTACGAAATACATCCCATGATTCAGGCAAGGTGCCAAGTAGAAGCAACGGGTGCAAGTTGTCTTTAAACTCAATACCCTGTGACAACAAACTCTTCATGATAGCGTGAAACTGATTGAAATGAGATAAAAGGGAGGTCCCCTCCTTCATGCGAAGGTCCATTAACTGCTTCAGCCAATACACCTGTGATACAAGACTCTGCTGCGCATAGAGCTCTTGAATCTTCTCCCATAAATTCCATGCACTCTGATTTTCATCTTCAACAACATTATGATGGACTTCTTCTGAGAGTGACAAAATAATGATAGACTTGCATAGCTCATCAACTTCCATCCAAACATCATCATCCATATCCTCAGTTTTGACACCTTTGAAACGCAAGGGTTTAATCTGCAACTTCTGCACCAAAACCTGCCATATTTGGGATTTCCAATACCCATAGTTGGTACCATCCAACTTGGCAATGTTAAAGAGAGCTGTGTCTTTCAGATGACCAACCATACTATCCCAAATCAATGCAAAAAGGCAAAATTGCACGTTGCTGTAATTAGCAAAAAATGCACTAAAACCACTGCTAAAGCTGACTGAAAGAGTGGATTTTACCAAGAGAAGCACATGTCCACCAAATATGACCAAGATAACATCAAATAGTAAGCATTATCCTCAGAGAAGTGCTCAAAATCTACAGATTTCAGCTCGCTGTAATAAATGACAGATTTCAGTAAATGAGAGCTAATTGTGCTAGAAGCGGATCCCAAGTCAATCATATACTGCCACGACCATAACCAACATCATGCGGGCATAATATAGGCATATGACAGTCGATAAGCATGAATCCAACACCCAAACATATAGTGAAATATCTGCCAGTGAGTAGGCACACCCCCCAATCAATGGAGCAAAGTGTGCCTGCTACTACCAAGACTTGACACAAGTAGGTGTCATCTCACAAGGAAAGGGACCCAAGTCAAAGAGTCAGCTCATAAGCATCGGAAGGAACCAAGATATATGAACCATGCATCATCCCAAAGGGTAAGAGATCCCAAATAGTCTCAAAAGCTCAAATAGCATAAGATCCACCTGCTCAATGTCGATAAAGCATACAAAGACGCTCCCACTGGCACAAAAGCCGTAAATATCAAGCAACAAAGCTCGAACAAAGCATGTACAAGCACTAGTGAAGTGTCCAAGATCAAGCATCAATGAGACATCCCAGACATGGAGGCAGTGTGACATCCATATGTAGCATCCATAGACATGAAGTATATCCCAAAATAAACTCTAGCAAGGCAATAAATCTCC
Source organism: Lygodium microphyllum (assembly GCF_053477565.2). Taxonomy (NCBI): domain Eukaryota; kingdom Viridiplantae; phylum Streptophyta; class Polypodiopsida; order Schizaeales; family Lygodiaceae; genus Lygodium; species Lygodium microphyllum. Next base: position 76,716,524 of record NC_141144.1, read on the forward strand.
AAAATATGATCCAGACAATCAAATGTTAAGCCCAAGTAAAGATCCAATAGCATCCAAGCTCAAACAATGTAACTAACATAGGTAGGTGACATGAGCATAAGTGCATGTCCAAAGCGGTCAAGCATAGACTGATAAGTGCCAAGATACATCCAAGATAAATATCCAAATGCTATGGAAAGCAGAGCTCAAGCTCAACCAATGATTAAGAAGCAATGTCGAACTCTTTTACAATCCCCAATGGTCAATACATCAATGTACATCTCCAAGAAATGACCTGAATAGCATAGGCATAAGCATACATGAGGAGAATAGCTTGAACCCAACTGTTTACAATAGACATTTAAATCAGTACCAAAATGATGGCAATCAATTAACATAGCATCTCCATATATGTAGACATCATTCGGGCATCAATATGCATCAAGTGATCAATCCCAATAAGCATAGACTTCAAGAGATAAGTGCTGCCCTATTTTGGCATGTCTGTGGATTGGTTATACAGTCCCAAATCCAAGGTAAATCAACTCAAACTCAGCTCAAGCTCAATGCCAATGCTCAAGAGCTCAAAAAAGGGTCAAGACAAGTGAAAATGACTTGTGAAGCTGCCTTAAAGTGCCAGGGAGGAAGGGGGGGCTACTGAAGAAGATCACAAACAGTTGGGGCTGGGGGGTCCTCTTGACCACATGGTAGCAGATGGCTTATGGGGAGGGCCACAAAGGGGCCAAAGAAGCCAATGACAAGGCCTCAACAAAGCCTGATCAAGCCAAGTTGAAGGGGGAGCTTCAAACTCCAAATGGGAGCTCACTAATGGCTGCCCCTTTCCTGCATGACCTGTAACCAGCATAAACCCTGAAGAGAGTGAGTGTATACCTTTGATACGATGCCTTCAGGGTTCCCAAAGGGGCCAGGAAGGTGCTTGAGAAGCCGGGGAGTGATGGGAGCTCGAGGGAGTCGGCTATGGCTGCCGGGATGGAGACCCAATGCGAGTAGAGAGTCGATGGGAAGTTGAGAATGCCATGAGCCAAGCTCAAGAGTCAGGAAGCTGATCTCTAATAACAGTTGAAAGGTGAGAAGGATCAAAGCTTGTGCACGAGAGTTATGGCGGGAGAGCAAGAGCAAGAAAGAGAGAGACAAGAAATGGGAACTCCAACAACCAAAATGTGTGGCCGGGCCTTCCTTTATTCAAACTGTCACTAAAAGAATAAAGAATAAGTGACTGTCATAGGCGCCTGCCACACTGCAGTATGTAGTGGCAGGTATTGTCAGTGTAGTAATATACGAGCAGCTAGGTGGAGGTGCCTTTACCCCCAACAGTATGAAAATGAGAATATGGAAGAAAAAGAGGTAGAAGATGAACCTGTTTTGATTGACATTTTTGAAGCTTGGTTTTTGGGTCATGAGATTGAGGATCATACATAGCATTCGAGAGTTTAGGCAACCACAATAGGGTGTTACCCTCATAGTGTTCTTGGACTCGTAGCAGGGCTTTTGGAACCTAGTGCTACTTAGTCACATGTGAACTATAGGAGCACTGACTTCATTGTTTAGGCCTAGAGCTTGAGGCATGGAAACTATGTATTCCCGATGATTGACGTTTGTGAGACTATGGTCTATGCTTAGGGACCCGCTTGAGTGTTTGGACCGTAGCTTTGGATGGATTTTCCAGACGTAGTTGTGAAGGTACTATGGGAGTACATTGTGATGTACTACCCCCTCCTTAGGTTGGACACTAGGTTTAGCTATCGGTGGCACTATAGGCTTTGGGACAATTGTGGTGCCCTTGTTAAAAGATTTTACTATTCTAACGTGATCGATGGTAAGACGCATGCATTGTGAGTCATAGTCACATTGCATTGAACTTATTTTTTGAATGCGCATCTTGGCAATGACTCCTTACCAACACTTTTCTTGTTAGGTAGCATGTAGAAAATGATGGGTAGGCTCTCATTCTTGATAGAAACCATTACTTTACATTTTTCCAAGAGTGGATGGGGTTGCCTCCCAAAAGGGTAGGGAGTCAACATTTGCATCATTTTCTGAAACAACTAGACGTTTTCCTTTTTGGCATATTATTGCTACATTGGGTGTCCTAAAAGGAAGGGATCAACATGAGAGAGAGAGAGAGAGAGAGAGAGAGAGAGAGAGAGAGAGAGAGAGAGAGAGAGAGAGAGAGAGAGAGAGAGAGAGAGAGAGAGAGAGAGAGAGAGAGAGAGAGAGAGAGAGAGAGAGAGAGAGAGAGAGAGAGAGAGAGAGAGAGAGAGAGAGAGAGAGAGAGAGAGAGAGAGAGAGAGAGAGAGAGAGAGGGGGGGTGTGTGCTCTCTTTGTCTATTTTCAAGGTTAATAAGTTGTACCTAGGATTTTTGGAATCGACTTTATTTAATGAGCATTGTTAACTCGTTTCTGGAGGTGAGCCAGAGGAATGTGATGGAAACATCAACTATTATTCTTTGCAGGGCTATATCGCTCCCCTGGTCACCTAAAACTTGCCTGTTGTAATGCTGTGACTTACAACCATTCAAGTTACCACATTGCTTGTTTGTACTTTCTAGGTATATCTCGTGTATCACCTAACGATGGCTTGGAATCTCCCGCTATCTTTTTGTAACTTCCCACCATTGGAAGTCCAAAGTGTGTATGTAGCAAAGTGTGTAAGTAGATCTAGTAAGGATCATCTATCTTCGAGTTTAATTGTGTGCATGTTGAATTCTGTGAACATGAGTTCCATTTATTTCATATCTATTTGTGCATTGGATCCATTTTACAGTAATCTTCCCTAGATTTAAACAAAAATGGAATATTTTGAAATTAGTCGGAGGCACAAGAAGACAGGCGAGTGTATGATGAGAAGGGTTGGGTTGGGTCGCAAGGTAAAAGGAAGGAGAAGGAAGGAGTCATGGATGCCTTCGTCGACTTGCATCATCCTTCAGCCTCCGAATTATTGGTGGCACTTTATTTTGATGTCTGTGTGTTGGTGGCACTTTGTTACTTTATTTTGATGTTTTTATCAAGATTAACGAGAAAAATAATAATAAAATAATGTTATATAGGTGCATTTGTAAAAATTGAAATAATAATAAAAAATAAAACTATAACCTACTAATCCTAAACCTGCTAACCTACTAATACTAAGTTTACTAACCCCCCTTACTTATTGATCCTAAACCTACTAACCTACTAATAGCAATAGTACTAACCCTTTAAAAAATATATTAAACAGAAGCTAACTTACTAACCAACCTACTAACAATGAGCTTAATAAGGGCCACTAACCAAACAAAGAGAAAGAATTAAAAAAAAAGATAACACTAAGGGCCTTTCCAAGTTCCCTTTCCTTCAAATCTTAGCCTTAGACTCAAAATTGAGGCACATAATCAAGCATGAGAACACAACCCTTAACCACTAAAAACCATTTTGGAGTTGGCAACGTGTATCCCCTCTATTTTGTTGTACAAGACATGCAAGCAACCACACGCTCAAGTGTCCTTGGTCTTGGCAATGAAACCAAAATATTGGGCAACATGCGCTCAATATTTTGGGATGTTGGACACCCTCTTATTGATTAAAGAGATTTGAACACATAGTGTGTCAGCTAGATCTCACCTAACCTTTTGTACATTGTGAAAGTTAGATCCCTTTGTAGTGATCTCACTTAGCCCACCTTCAAGCTTGAAGATCACACTTGGCAATAAGCATGCATTTCTTTCTTTCTTTACCCTCTACAACCTTCACATGTAAGGAAGTAGCATGGGCATATGCATGAGAGAGTAAACAAGAGGAACATGGAGCTTTTACGCTTGGTCTCTCACACTCACACACTCCCTCTCTCAAGATTTCTCAAACTCTCCCTCACTCACAATGGAAAGCAAAAAGATGGGCACAAGAAATTAGCACACACATGAATATCCTTTTCCTTCTGTTTCAACCTATCCATACAACTTTTAAGGGTTAGGGTTTTCCTATCCCCTGTGGGCATCTAGGCCACTTTTTGGAACAAAGACCGGTCTTCCCTCCATGCATACACTTAGGGCTACTAATTTTTACATTTTTAAATCCTAAGTGTTGCTTCCCCATGAGCGATTGATTTCCCAGCCAGTGCACCAAAAATGGAGCCATGGAAGGAATGACTCTCCCAGGAACACGATCAAAGCAAAATATATGCCGAGATTTCATCTCTCTTGCTCATGGAACATAAAGGAAAGAACACATATCTGCATCATTGTCCTCTTCATCCTCATCGCTCTCCATAATTATCCTTTCAGAAACACACGAGAGAGAGAGAGAGAGAGAGAGAGAGAGAGAGAGAGAGAGAGAGAGAGAGAGAGAGAGAGAGAGAGAGAGAGAGAGAGAGAGAGAGAGAGAGAGAGAGAGAGAGAGAGAGAGAGAGAGAGAGAGAGAGAGAGAGAGAGAGAGAGAGAGAGAGAGAGAGAGAGAGAGAGAGAGAGAGAGAGAGAGAGAGAGAGAGAGAGAGAGAGAGAGCTTCTTGTTCGACACACAATGGGGAGGCTGTGCATGAGAGAGAGAAGGGGTGTATATAGAAAGAAGCACACCCGTTCATCCCCCACATGCACCCCTTCATATAAAATTTATTAATGAATAATATTTTCTTTCACATTGGCCTTAGCCATTGTTTCCTTGGGGATCTCAAAACTTACAGGCTTGCTTAATGAATACACCATTTTTAAAACCGTAATAAGACTACATTGATATGTGATATTATTAATGTAGATGCGATAGGGTGCTAGATTTTGAGCATATTTAGGCTTCATCAGATAATATCTAAAATATCATAAATTGGCTACACTTGTCCAAAAAGCTAATATGTTTGAACCATGGACACCAACACTAATGTCTAAAATGGCATTAGCTCTCTAGATCAATAAGAAAGCCGCACTTTAGAGTTCTTCACATGGTGTGCTCGTAGCGGCATGACAGCATTCATTTACCATTTTATATCAAATTTAACAACGCTATCAACTATTAACATTTCTCCCTTACTTTGAGACTTAATAATATTTGGAATATTTGTATGAGTGAACAACCATTTCAATGTTTGATCATTCTTGATTGGTATTTGAACCACACCAATTCACCAAATCTCCATCTCAAACTAGAACTTATACACTGGTTCTTAACCCTCACCATTGCTGTAGTTCAATACCTTGTTCATGATACAAATGCTAACTCTTTCCATCCTTTGTACTTTTTGAATATGTGCTTTATCCAACTTCAAGGAAAACTTTAAAACAATGTGACATTCTTCTATTGTGTGTCTATACATGTGAACCATTGCAAGATCTACTCTTCTTAGATCAATCCACGTATTGTTAAATGCATTATATTCAAAAATAGATTTTCTTTTCTACATTTCTTAGGACATAGATCCTTTGATATGAATGTATTCCCTAAAAACATATAAAATCTTATGATTCATGGAAATCCTTCCAACCAAAACTACAAGGGCTAAGGGCAACCCAAATGCACTTACCCTATTAAATCTAAGAATACCATATTAGAGAATTTGGAAATCTCCCAAGTTTCACTTTCAAATAAGGAGTAAAGATTTGACCAAGTGGCTAAATCTTAACCCCATATTTGAGAGTGAAACTTGTGGGGATTACTTATATAGAATCTAGGGAAAATTTCACCTTCAAGTTAAGAGATAAGATTTGACCATGTGTCCAACTATTTATCACAAGGAATTCCCAAACTTTATGAAAATTTCCAAATTCCAAAATATGTGGTTCAAGGTTCTTAAATCATAATCTAGAGGTAGCACAATAACCTTTCAGGCTAATACCCAAAGTATCACATTTCTCTACAATTTGATTTGGTTTTAGCATGCCTTTTTAATTCTTTTATCAATTCTTTGAGAGTTGGGGGTCTCAAATCCACATTTTTAAGTGACATAAGAATCCTCAAAATATCTTTCTTACTCATGGTTTCCTTTAAAATCTTAATTCTCTTCTCACTCTCTTTGATATTAATGCTTGATATCTTAAACATATATTAGTCTCCTTTTATTTACTCTCTCACACAAGTTAGTTATACTTTTTAGTGGTCTCTTCCTTTCTTTTAATCTTATTGGAGTTTCTTTTAAACATGTTAGCTTGTTTTGTAATGAGTAATTATTAGCAATTTCCAAAACTTCAATCTTATTTGTTAGATAAAAAATATTTGTTTCTTATATAGTCATAAATATTGGAAAAAAGTAAACCAAGGGTCCTTGGGATAAATCTTTCCATCCACCCACAAGTCTACATGCACTTTTTATTGGCCTCAATCTCGTCTATCAATACTCAATGATAAATACTTCTCTAAGATGTATAAATTGGATCTAGTTGGATGGTAAGTTTGTACTTCTGTGTGCCTACACCTGTGTTATTTAAAGAGGTATTGTTAAAAATTTTAGCACATCAACCACAAAAGAATCTCACAGTGATAGAAAGCAAGTATAGAGAAAATAATGGAGAAAGAGAATGATATGTGAAAAGAAGATATAGGAGTAAACGATCATTATCTTGGTGCAAATATCTCTAAAAAATACAAAATCTCACAAGTTTTGAGAAAAGAATGATCGAAAAGGCCACCCTTGACATGGATTAAAAGAAGAGAGAAATTAATGGCCGATTCCTTCACAATGAACCAAATATTCTCTCATTAATCACATTCGAGCAACTAAATTTGGAGGTTTCATTCATTCAAATCTCAAATAATTAGCAACTTAATCATTTTCTTACAAGTGCATTTTTGAAAGCCCTTTTTGCCTTAATTTATAATTTCTACATGGTATTAGAGCTTAAGGATATTTGAGGACTAAAGAGTATGCGAGAGGTAAGGGCTTCAATGGCAAAGAGGAGAAATGCCATATGCTACATCAAGTAGTGGTGTTGGCACATCAGGTGGTGATGCTATTGTATTAACCATTCAAAAACTGAGAATTTGTCCACCAACCTTCAGCATAGGTAAGTTATATTATACAAACTACACTTTTTGGAAGGTTAGTATTACAACTATCCTTGGCTTTTTGAGACAGTGATAGGGACACCCAAAATCACAACCCACCCCCAACCCATCAAATTTGAGTGTTATTATTCCACCAAATGTAGATCATTTATAAAGCCTTGGAAATGAAGGAACATGGATACATTGTGTGCCTTATTTAAAGATATTTTGATAATATTTTGAGCCTGATTCAACATACAACCAAGGCATCAAAGGCTTGGAATGTACTGAGGAGTCAGTATAAAACACAAAGTTTAAACAAGGACTCAAAACTTGAAGAACTAACTAGTAGTAGAGGATTTTTCTACTAAAGCAGAGGCATCTAAAGCATTAATCACAGAGATCAAGATTCTACATGATCAAATGGTTGGCACTTGGATACTCGGGGGGGTCACCTATAGAAGCACACTATATAACATGCTTTCAAAGGATACTTAAAAAACCCCTTTTTAAAAAATTTTCACCATTTTATATACCCCTTTTGTGAAATTTGAAGGCAATAGTTATATCCCCTCTGTAAATCTAAAATTTGAGTCGAGACTTTGACTTGATATGCTCTGTGAAAATCGTGTGCAAGTCTGATCTTGAAGGGCACAAATGCAATCATTTCTGATCATACTTTTGCATACAACTCTTACTCTCCCTTTATCATTTCTGATCTTGAAGGGCACAAATGCAATCATTTCTGATCGTGTGCAAGTCTGATCTTGAAGGGCACAAATGCAATCATTTCTGATCATACTTTTGCATACAACTCTTACTCTCCCTTTATCTTTGTAGTCATTCAATGTTGCATCAATAAGCTCAAAATCAAATCCTGTATAATTTCAAGTCAAGGCTCTCACAAATTAATCTCCAAAATGATTAGAAATTAGCCCTAAGATACATATACAAAAGTGATTTTAAAACAAACCCAAACCTTACTAAAGCTCAACTCTTTCATAAACCAGTAATTATCATATATGAAAGTAACATTTTACTAGAGGTTTCAATGGTTAAAAAGATGTCACTTACCATCATGAGTGTTATTAAAAATATCCATCTCCTCTACATGCAGCTAAAACCGCAACCACATTATCTTCATTTCTTTCTTCTACGTACTTTGAGCTAGACGTCACTCCCATCTTCAACCCTTGATTTGTCAAATATCTTATTTGATGCACTTGACCTTCCAATATATGGGTTCTCATGAAATTAGAAAGACACGAGTAAGCAGACTGCTTGCCAATGACTCGCGATCCATAAGGAGATTTTGTTAGGAAGGTGGCTGAAGTCAGGTTTGCACCTTAAAAATAGCTTCTTAACATGAGTGGAAGACAATGATTGGCTTATCTTCTTGCCTTCTATGCAGAGAGGGGGGGTGCTATCCATACTAAGAGGCAATTTACTACTACACCATTGTATCACTTCTATTAATAGTTTACAAGGTTGAGCGATTTGAGCAACCTCTTGATTACCCTCCTCCAACACTTCTAATCTGCCTTGATGTAGCCAATGCCTAATTTTAAGGACTCCCTTTTTTCCAAGATCCACAACTCTTAACTCATAAAATGGGCTACTTTACTCAAGATAGTGAGCCAATTAACTTGAGTAAAGTGTGGCTAAATTTTTGGAGTCATGCACCACCTTGCCATTCACCATTTTACTAGCATATGCCCTAAAGGGAAAGGCTAATAATATTGCAAGGAGAGGAAACAACTATGGATGCTTTGCCTCACCCGACAAAAGCACCTGGTGTGTTGCCTATAATCCTCAAACTTGGAAGTTGTCTGGATTTTAATGTGAACACAAGGTAAATTCATATTGATGAAAAGCTATGATAGAATCCACTCCCCCTCCCCCATGCTAGTTGTAAATATTTGTCTCATGATAACATATATGCCTTTAATTATTGATCCCCTCCCCCCATCTTCCCCCCACCCATCCCCTTCCCACCCCACACACCCCTCGCCTCCCTTAAAAAGTGTGCTTCTAAATTTTTTTAAATAAAAACACCCCTAATGTAAATTTTACATGAGGTGCATTTATAAACCCCTTCTGTTTTTGGAAAACTGTAAGTCAACATAATACAAATACCCTTTCTTTTGAACTCACATGGTATATTACATGTTCTATAAGGTGACCACCTCGAGCTTGGATACCAAAGATTAGTGAGGAGCTAATTCAGAGGTGTCTTTGGATTTGTCCACCAAATTTTGGTGGATTGGTAATTGCTCTAAATACTTAGGTGAGACCCTAAGCTTTAAAAATTGATAAATTTTGTGCACTACTAAAATGGAGGAGTTGTGGCTTAAAGTCTAAGAAGATATGTAGCTACTAAACTAGTGGATTTGCTTGTGGGGGTAGTTGTCGAGGACAATTGTGAAGCTAGATCCTTGGATAATTTGAATATATTCTCATAGCAACATAGATGCTACATTCTCTGCCAATGCAAAAGGCAAAGGTGGTTTCTCTACCACTGTAATAAAAAGAAGGAGGATGGTAAGAAAAATTTTCAAGGAGAGAACTTCTACTACAAAAAGAAATGACATGCAATCGTAGATTATTATATCAAGAAAGCAAACGAAAAGAATGGCAACATGAATACTAAGGGAATGAGATATCTAATGAAATTGAAGTCGAGTCCATTTGAGAAAAAATGTATTCCTTCACATAAGAAATATCTACCACTCACTCAATGGTATTGGATAATGGTGCCTCCTATCACATGACCAATAGGAAAGGTCTATATAGTTCTATAAAGCATCTACAAGAATCCATCATATTGAGAGTTAGGAGTGATGCAAAATATCCTACTAAAGACGTATGTACTATTTTCCTTCTTGCTAGAAATGGTGAACTAAAAAATATTTCAAATGTGTTGTATATTCTAGAGATTAAGAAAATCTATTTATCACTTGCTTCTATAACTCATCTTGGCCATGAGATGAGCTTCACCAAGAGAGTGTAAAAATTATCAAGAGTGCTAGCAAACTTATCGACAAATAAGAAAGAAGGAATCTTGTATGAGCTAAGTACTCTTATAGCCGTTGTTAGTGTGGACACAAGTAAACTTTGGTAAGAAATATTTGGTCACATTGGTTTTGTAGTGTTAAAGAAGATGCATAAGCAAGATATAGCTGCTCACCTACTTGCAATAATTAAAATTAAGGAACCATATGAAGCTTTTATAATGAGCAAGAAATAGAGAAAGATATTTTCACAAAAAAGAAAGAAGAGAGTGAAGGCTCCTCTAGAGTTGATTCATGTTGACTTGTGTGGTAACATATCTACACAAGACCTAAGGGAAAATTTTTAATTTTATATTTATCATCAATGACTACAATAGGAAGATGTAGGTGTACTTCCTTTGTGATAAGGCTCAAGATTTTGGTAAGTTTAAAGTGTTGAAATGTGGAGAGAGAAGATATGTAGAGATGCGATAGAGAGAAAAGAGACACACCATATTCACCCCCAAAGACTATATCATATTGATCACAATCTACAAAAGGAGTATGTACAATAGCACTACAATGCCATAGTAGATTAATTCCCAAAGATTGAAGTTGAGACAAATCCAAGTTCTGAGCGTAGCAAAGTGAAGAGTGCTTCATTGAGTCCTTTGGTGAATATATCTACAGTCATCTGATCACTTGGATAATGTTCAATCATGATCCTACCTATTTTTACTTCATATCGTACATAATGATAATGCACCGCAATATGTTTAGACTTGTTATGTTGAATATAGTCTTTAGCAAGACTAGTAGCACTTTGGTTATCACATCAAAGTGGTGTGCTAAAGCGAGGAGGATGACCAATATCTGTTAGGACTTGTCGAAGACATACTAACTCTCGAGCCGCTAAAGATGCAGCTACATACTCATAGTCTATAGTGGAAACAATAGCACAATGTTGTTTCTTGCTAGTCCAAGAAACAAGACAACCATTGAAAAGAAAAAATTTCCACTTGTAGAACACATAGATAAGTGAGAACTTGCCCAATCTATATCGGTATAACCCAAAAATTGAAGTGAATGTCGAGAATCAGAGTTTTGTTTGCATCGATAAACCAATCCAAAATCTTTAGTGCCTTTCAAATACTTCAAACCTCGGTTAGCTGCAATCCAATTATGTTTCGGTGTAACATGTCCACTTGTTCACTTATAGGACACGTCTTAGCAGCCCATCCGAAAGAGAGTCTAGAAAGCGCCGCCTGGCACTCCCACGGAATGTAACGATGTTTGCGATCTAGGTCTTCACGAGTCTACCACGAAGCAGAAGCATTCCGGCCGTTCCCACTTAGGACCAACCTGAATCACGGTTTTCCTAGTGGTCGAATTCCTAGAACGGTAGCTAGCGTCGAACTACTCTATGCAGAAACGTAAGGGTCAAAGTGGATTCATGCTGCACTTGGTTCAAGGAGAATGGGAAATGAGAGGGATGCAAAGCTCTACCTCTCTGCCCGTAAGGCATAGTCCCATTCCGTTCCCCTAAAACAGCATAAATCGGGACTCTAGTACTCTAGATTCTAGGTCATCATTCCTTGCTGTCAATTTTCTTCGAGAAAAGTTTCCGGCCAACCGGGACCATCCTTCCGTAGGATGGACCCATGGTCACATCCACTGCACTTTCCTCAGGGTTGCTTTAGTTGTCTAATTACCTACTACATTTAGTTTGACAAGTAAAAATAGCTTCCTTAATTAGCCAATTAATCACTGGTTCCTTCACGTAACTTAAGCACTGACATAGAAAAACAATGTCAAACAAGTTCATTTTCAACATTTGATCTTTATTTATCAGTCTTTGGAATACATCATATAATTTAGCCCGAAGGCTATTCCATAATCCGCCCGAAGGCAATCCATAATCCGCCTGGAGGCTATTCCAGCAATCCTCAGGGATTACTAATCCAAGTTTCCGCCCGTAGACTAGTATGCGGGCCTCGATATCCAATCTCGAGTCACGTCGGTCTCTTGTGCAAGACCTGGAGGCAAGGGATTTACGACCAGAGCCCCCCTGGCACCCAAGCGTTCTCCTACTCCAAGTAGCACCCACGGAGAGACCTCTCACGGCGGGTTCGGTCCACATACCCGGCGCGGCTAACAACCCCCTTGGATAGGGTCAGGTAGACAGTCGGGGGTAACTGATGCTGCCTCTCCCTCCAAGCCTTCAACCTGAAGCATTAATTATTTTTCCATCTTTAGTTCCTTGAGCAAAGAAGTACAAATAGTGCTCCTAACTATACAAACACAATCAATCCAGAGTGGTCGTTTGTTTGGCCAACTGCTAAGGTGTGAATCCTTCTCTCCGAATGCATCCAGCATTCGATCCGGGATCGATTGTGAGTTGGCAAGATCCCCAAGGGTTTTTTGTTGTTTTTTTTCCCTTTTATCCTTGGGTTAGGGTTTATACCCTGTTAACCCAAATTAGCCAATACCTTAGGTCCCTTATATTAAGGAAATCCTGACAACCCCGTTGTCGTTACTTGATTGGTCAATTTCTTGCTGGGCAATACATAACTTCCCTAACTTGGCAAATCAGTCTCAAGGAAGGGGGATGTAGCAGGATAACTACTCATCCTCTTGCAAATTAGACTTGTACGTAGAACTTGCCAACCTTGTTCTAAGGAGTGGCAATTCTATTTTGTGATTTAACACAAAACCATGCGACGTTGCAACTTGTTGCATAGGTGTCGCACCTATCTTTTGGGATCATTTTTCCCACCACACGGTATTACTTGGTCAAGAATACATTTGGATCAAGAAGTAGGATTTGGGAGTCCTCTTGACCCAACCCAACCCTAACTAGGCCGACAACGTTTGGCCTTAGGGTTTCTAAATACAAACGGAGTCTAGTATTTGGTCAATAGATCCTTAGGCTAAAACCCTAGATCGTTCTTGCATTTTAACTAACCCTAACATTCCGTGAATGTGGGTAGGATCTCTGGGATCGAAAGTCTTGGCTTGGCATCCGAAGTGTGATACTAGGCAGAATTTTTATCGTAACTGAACCCTACCTAGCACTTTGAGGAGTTTGTCGTACTAACTATTTATGCTTTTATGAATCCCATGTGGGTTATGCCATTACAAGCGATTTACCTAAATCGATCTAATTGTCTTGTAACAAGAGGTGGTCTTTTCTTAGAGATGCAAATACTTTTTCCTAAAAAAATGTAAATAATTTCAAAATGCAACATTCCATGCAAATATGCGGTTCATGGACTTTTTCCTTCTATGCAACTATGAGATTTACAATGACCATTTCTTTTCTTTGCCTAAACTATAAAGATTGACAATTTAGGGCTAACTCGTATAAACCCTACATTGAATTTCAATAAGAACTATGCTCATAACCCTTCGCTTAATGCATTGAATTCAAGCTTTAATATGAAATGCATCTTTTCCTAAAACAACTTCGATAAAAGAAGTTCATGCATGAGCGAATGTCATAGGAATATTATTGACTTAATCCGTCCTATAGCATTTAACCCAACCTAGGATGTAATTAACATCGCATGCAATATGCATGGTACATAAATCCCTTTTATGCAATGCAACTACTTGGACAACATCTAATGGACGCCAATGATTATATCGTATGAATCACAACTAGGAGATTACTATCTAAATGCATTATGCGCTGTTTCTTTTTCGCGAGGAAATCAAGGATGCATTTAGACAAATCCTCCTTTTAACCTATGCAATATGCGTTTGGGATTGCAACTTGGAAGTGCAGCAGTTTTCAAAGGCACGACATGCACTAACTTCGTAAACGAATGGATAATTGCATTTAAAATTTCCAAATATATTAACTTGACTACGTGAATTAAAGACATGCTTAAATGCATTCTTTTCATGCGAAATCAATTTCTAAGAACCTGGGTATTGAGGTTCGGGGTGTTATCCACACGGAACTCGGAGTAGAAGCTCCCACATGTGCGCCTCACATCTTTTGTTTGGGGGCCATTTGACGCATTAATTTTGTTCCAGCAACTCTCCTCTGAGTCACTCCACGTATTGAATCTACTTCTGTCTGTTATCTCCTCCTTTCGCGCAGGACACGGCCTTAGGGACTTGGTTTTAAATTTCCCGGGGAAGCACGTGGGAACCAAGCCTATGGAGGCTTAATATTAGAAGCTTCTAAGCTTCTGCCTCTGTCAGAAACGTGGAGAGAGAAAGAAGTGATGATTGGGAGGGTGAAGGCATCAATGAGGGAGGTTAATATGATAATGATGATTATGACGATGGTGGTAGGGGCAGAGGCGGCAGCGTTGCATAGTAGGGTGGCGGTGATTGTGACTGGCGGTAGCTCAGCATTCTTGGCGGCAGCAGCAGTCGTCCCTCTCTCCCCCTTCTCAAGCTAGAGAGAGGGGGGCTCATATAGTTAGAGGGGGGGAGATAGCCACACATGTGGCTAGTTTGCATTCTTCCTCCACCCCCCCACCCCCCCAACCCCCCCAACCCCCCCACCCCCCCACCCCCCCTCCCCCCCCCTCTCGTGCTCTCCTACTTCCACCCCCCCCACCCCCCCCTCTCGTGCTCTCCTACTTCTCATCACTCCTCTCACATTCCCTCTCCCCCTACCATGCATCGGTTGAGGGGGGGAGGGGATTAAAAAAAATAAAATAAATTTGTCAAAATTTTAATCATTATCCCCTTTTTCCCTCTAGAAGAGGTGTTCTCATGCGGGCTTGCGGTCTTCAAGCCACGGCCTCTTATGCACGTCACAGAGCTGGAATTTATCAATGCGCGCGGGGTAAGCACTTAACCACCACATTTACTGATGCGGGGGATTATTTTAGTTTGCTCTTTGCGCGGATTATAGGTCTTCAATATTTCGAGGCGGAAATATTACATTCTCTCCCCCTTAGAGGAATTGAGATGTCCTCATCTCGAGAAAACTGGGGGTATTGTTGGTTTAGAGTGCTTCCATCCATCCAAGTGGCATCCTCTTCGGGATAATCTTTCCATTGGACGAGGTATTCTCTCAAGGTTCTGGATCTCAAATGCCTCTCCCTAACATCTAAGATCCTGTCAGGCCGTAGCTCAAGGACTCCTTGGCTAGGCATTACAACTTGTTGATCATCAAGCACGTGATTAGGGTTAGGTACATACTTTTTCAATAGACCGATATGGAATACATTATGAACCTTTAGGTTTTCAGGGAGTTGCAACCTATAAGCATTAGGCCCTAGGCACTTGAGGATCTTGTAGGGTCCACAATACCTTGGACTTAGCTTTTTGCATTCACCCAAGGATAGGGAACTCTTCTTTGGACCTATGCAAATGAAGACCATATCTCCTTCAGCGAAGGATCTGTCTTGACGTTTTAGGTCTGCGTAAGCCTTTTGTCTATCCTTGGCGGCTTGGATATCTTGTCTTATTGACTTGATTTGGTCATCCATATCTTCCAGCATCTGCTTTGAAGCTTCAACCCTTAAGGTTGGATCTGAAAAGTTTAAAGGACTTCGACAGTCGTGCCCATACAATGCTTGAAAAGGGGTCATCTGAATGCCTTGTTGGTAGGAAGCATTATAGGCAAACTCAACCAGTGGCAAATATTGAATCCACTTTTTGGGTTCATGGCAACAATGTGCCCTTAGCATATCCTCAATGACTTGGTTGACTCGCTCCGTTTGTCCATCAGTTTGGGGATGGTAAGCTGTACTGAAACAGAGTTGAGTCCCAATGGCTTCAAAGATAGCCCTCCAGAAGTGTGATGTGAAGAGAGAGTCACGATCACTAATGATTCTTTCTGGTAACCCATGCAGTTTGAATATCTCCTTGATAAATAACCTTGTGATATCCGAGGCTTTATAGTTTGTCTTAACAAGGATAAGATGTGCAACCTTGGTGAGCATATCCACCACAACCATAATGGAGTTGTATCCTCCATGAACTTGGGGTAGGCCAACAACAAAGTCCATACTAATGAATTCCCATTTCATTTGGGGAATGTCAAGCGGTTGCAATTTCCCTGGCATTTTGACATGTTCAGCCTTAATGTGTTGACAAGACAAACATTCAGTGACATATTTGAGAACGTCACCTTTAAGCCTCCCCCAATAATAGCTCTTTTTGACTGCATTGAGGGTCTTGGCATAGCCAAGGTGTCCTGAAAAAGGGGAGTCATGAGCTTCCCAAAGTATCTTCTGTTTGAGTGACTGGCTTGCCGGTATACATAATCTCATTCTATAGTAGACAAGTCCACTATCGATAGAGAATTCTTGATACTTTGTTTGTAGCTTCGGGTCTTGATCCTTGCTGGAGATCTTCCTTAGCAATTTCTGATAGGCTGGATCATGGCATGCCTCTTCTTTAGCTAGCTCAAGTATTGGGTTGTTTGGCATGGATACCTTTGTAGCTAGAGATCTGGATCTTGCAAAATCAGAGAATTCAAAAATGCCTTGCGACTGAGTGCATTAGCAACTACATTCTCCTTTCCAGGCTGGTATTTGATCTCAAAATCATATTCCTCCAGCACTTCAATCCATCGATGTTGCCTCATGTTGAGCTCATTTTGGGTAAAAATCCATTTAAAACTTTTATGATCCGTCACTAGTGTAAACTTGTTACCCAGCAAGTAGTGTCTCCATAGCTTGAGAGCATGAATAATAGCTAACAGCTCCAGATCGTGGGTAGCATAGTTCCTTCCATGGCTCTTCAGTTTCCTTGAAGAGTATGCTACAGGATGACCTTCTTGCATAAGCACACATCCTAAGGCAAGTGTGCTAGCATCAGTTATTACTTCAAACTCCTTACTAAGATCTGGAAGTTTCAGGATAGGTGCTAATACCAAGCTTTGCTTTAGTTTATCAAAGCTGGACTGTTCAGTAGGTGACCATACAATTGATGCTTGCTTCTTCAGTAGATCGATCAGAGGTGTTACAATCAAAGCATAGTTTTTGATAAAGACCATGTACCATCCTATCAGTCCAAGAAAACTTTGTATTTCTTTGACAGTTGTTGGTGTTGGCTACTCTAGAGCGTCTCTGACCTTGGCCGAATCTACCGAAATTCCTTCCGCAGATAGTATGAATCCTAGATATTCAATCTTTTGTTTGAAAAATGCACACTTCTTCTTCTTGGCATAAAGCTTGTGTGCCCTCATTATCTCAAGGACAAGGCAAAGCTGGGGTTCATGATCTTCTTCCTGTTTGGAGTAGACTAGGGTATCGTCAAAGAAGACGAGTATGAAATCATCAAGATGTGGCCTAAAGATATCCTGCATTAGCCTGCTGAAGGTAGCAGGAGCTTTTGTCAGTCCGAATGACATGACTAGGAACTCAAAGTGTCCATATCTTGTGCTGAATGCCGTCTTTGGGATATCTTCTTCCTATCTGATAATATCCAGACCTGAGATCAATCTTGGAGAAGATCTTCACACCTTGAAGACGGTCAAGAAGTTCATCTATTCTTGGAATGGGGTATTTGTTCTCAATGGTTGATTGATTCAACCCTCTGTAGTCAATACATAGCCGAAGCGTTCCATCTTTCTTCTTCTGGAATAGCACTAGAGCTCCCCATGGTAAACTACTGGGATGAATGTAGCCTTGATCTAATAGTTGCTTGAGTTGCTCCTTTAGCTCAATCGCTTCCGGGATGGACATCCTATAGGGTCTCTTTGCGATTGATGTAGCTCCTGGTGCTAGCTTGATTTCATGATTGACTTCCCTTTGAGGAGGAAGTTCTGTCAGCTCTTCAGGAAATACATTTGCGTACTCCTTTAGCCATGAAGGTTCTTCCCTAGACTCCTGATTTTGATCTAGCTTATTTAGCCTAATCAAATAGACAGGTAGCCCCTTCCTAACTCCTTTTATTATCCGAGATGCTTTGGCCAGTCGAATTTTTGGCTTCCCAGCCTCTCCTTGAGTTGTGACCAACTCACCTCCAGAATTTCAGAAGGAGACTTGGCCCTTTCCATAGTGAACGTGGGCATCATTAGGTTTAAGCCAATCCATTCCGAGCAAACACTCATGGACACCTAGGTTCATAACCCTGAATCTGACCGAAGTCGACTTTCCACCCAGTAGGAATTTCACCTTAGCAGTTTGCTGGTACAAGTGACCTCACGACCATTTGCTAATTCCACAAGTAAGGTAGGTTCATCTATTATTCCTAATCTTTTTGCACAAACTGGTGAAATGAAGGAATGCGTATTGCCACAATCAATCAAGGTTTTGAAACTTTTACCTTGGTAATCCGATGGAGTTTGAATCACTGAGAACTAGCGATTCGGGCCTTTCTTGTGGAGAGCGGCATGGATCATTGCCCTCTTAATGTCTGCTTCCATGGTTGGATCTTTTTCATCACCGAACTCCTTGTCGGCAACACTGGTAGTCCTCCCTATGGCCCTGACGGCGGCTCCTTGGCCACGGACGGTTCCTTGGAATGGTCCTTGATGTTGTCCTCCGTTAAGCTTGGGACACTGCCTTTTAAAATGACTGGGCTCGTTGCAATGGAAGCAACAGAGATTGCGGCCATTACCTTGGGTAGGAACAAAATTATTGACAGTGTTGGTCCTAGCTTTCTTCCTTTGTCCTGGATTTTGGCCTTGTGCTCTCTTCACCTGGGACCTATACACTCCTTTGTTCCGATCCTTGTAAGACCAAGTCTTTTTATTTCTTGGCTTGGTTTGCATCTCTTGTATTATCAGTGCAGCTCGAATGAGCGCGTCCTGAAGATCTATCGGCGCATTGATTCGAGGCGGGTGTTTATAGGTGGGTTTAATCCAACACAAAAATTCGACACCTGTTGTGTCATATCCATTTGTGGCTCATACTTCAAAAGAGAGATGAACTTTGAATAGTATGCATCAAGGGATAGACCAAGCTGCTTCAGTTCATAGAACTCGTTCATCTTCTGCGTCGTGCGATAGGCAAGTGGTAGATATCTCCCTCACACAGCTCTCTTAAGCTTCTCCCAAGTAATTAACCCTTTTGAGATCCCTTGGTCTCTGCATCATTGCTTCCACCAAAGTCTTGCTTTGCCGATAAGCTTCAGTTTGGCAAGCATTGCTTGGTTAGCAGGTGCAGTACCTGCTGCTTCAAAATAACCCTCCATGGATTCGATCCAGATTTCGGTATCAGTTTGGACGGTCCTTCCCTTACCATCGAATTCTGGTGGCTTGATTTGCTTGAGAAGAAACTTCTTCTCCTGAATCACGGCCGTACTTGGTGTAGGGGTCGGACTAGGAATCTGTACTTGAGGTTGTGCCTGGGCATTAAAATTCTTTACATTAAAAATTTGCTAAACGTTTCTCACATTACATTACATGCCTAGTTTAGCTTTTAGCCAAGTGACCTAATCACTTAACTCCGTTACCAACACTTACAGCCAAGACAGACATTGATTTAAAAAAATTCTATTTCATTCATATGGACATAGCCCTTTCGAATAAAATTATTTTTGGGAAGATGGAACAAGCTGATACATTAATTTGGGGAGAATAAGATTGTGTTACATTCAGCTATGGGAACAGAGTAATAGTATGGATTGGGGTCATGGATTTTCAAGAATTGATAGGTCATAGGAAGATTAGGGTATCCTTTCCTTTGATACCCATTCTTTTCATAACGTCCCAACACCTTGATTCTGTCGGCAAGGATTATTCGAGTCACTTCCTCATACACATACGTGTTCTGCTTGACCTTTCGATCGCCGACATGTAGGGTTGCATTTGCGTGAGCCTCAACAAAGATGAATAGGTTTACGATCTTTAAACCCTCCATCCACTTGATTCTCTTTAAGTTGGTTCGAAGGTACACAAGTCGGTGGAAAGCTATGTAATAAATTCTTGAATCACCCGTCCATCTCTGTTCCACGTACATGGGCGAAGGATTGTAGATGCGGTCTAGGATATTCATCATATCGAGCCTCCGTCGATAAGTTGAAGCACGCATTGTAGTCATAAACATAACCTGGAACACCAAGAATTTGTTCCATGCTTCGCAACTCTGCAAGTCAGCATCGATAACTTAGTAAGGAAATGTTCTTAACAGCAACATTTGCTCTACTTTTCCTCATTAAGTTTTCTTGTAAGTATTAGATCCTCGTTGGTTCACTCTGATACCAACTGTAATGTGTCCACCTGTTCACTTGTAGGACACGTCTTAGCACCCCATCGGAAAGAGAGTCCAGAAAGTGCCACTCGGCACTCCCATGGAATGTCACGGGGTTTGCAATCTAGGTCTTCCCGAGTCTGCCACGAAGCGGAAGCATTCTAGCTGTTCCCAATTAGGACCGACCTGAATCAGGGTTTTCCTAGTGGTCGAATTCCTAGAACGGTAGCTAGCGTCGAACCCCAGGAAAACTACTTTACACAGAAACGTTAGGGTTGAAGCGGATTCATGCTGTACTTGGTTCAAGGAGAATGGGAAATGAGAGGGATGCAAAGCTCTACCTCTCTGCCCATAAGGTATAGTCCCATTTCGTTTCCCTAAAACATCATAAATGAGGACTCTAGTACTCTAGATTCTAGGTCATCATTCCTTGCTATTAATTTCCTTCGAGAAAAGTTCCCGGCCAACCGGGATCACCCTTTCGTAGGACGAAGCCATGGTCACATCCATCGCACTTTCCTCAAGGTTGCTTTAGTTGTCTAATTACCTACCACATTTAGTTTGACAAGTAAAAACAGCTTCCTTAATTAGCCAATTAATCACTGGTTCCTTCACGTAACTTAAGCACTGACATAGAAAAACAATGTCAAACAAGTTCATTTTCAACATTTGATCTTTATTTATCAGTCTTTGGAATACATCATATAATCTAGCCGAAAGGCTATTCCATAATCCGCCTGAAGGCAATTCATAATCCGCCCGAAGGCAATCCATAATCCGCCTGAAGGCTACTCTAGCAATCCTCAGGGATTACTAATCCAAGTTTCCGCCCGTAGACTAGTATGCGGGCCTCGAGATCCAATCTCGAGTCACATCGGCCTCTTGTGCAGGACTTAGAGGTAAGGGATTTATGGCCAGAGCCCCCTTGGCACCCAAGCATCCTCCTGCTCCAAGTAGCACCCACGGAGAGACCTCTCGTGACAGGTTCGATCCACGTACTCGGCGCGGCTAACAACCCCCTTGGATAGGGTCAGGCCGACAGTCGGTGGTAACTGATGCTACCTCTCCCTCCAGGCCTTCAACCTGAAGCATTAATTATTTTTCCATCTTTAGTTCCTTGAGCAAAGAAGTACAAATAGTGCTCCTAACTATACAAACACAATCAATCCAGAGTGGTCGTTTGTTTGGCCAACTGCTAAGGTGTGAATCCTTCTCTCTCCGAATGCATCCAGCATTCGATCCGGGATCGATTGTGAGTTGGCAAGATCCCCAAGGGTTTGTTGTTGTTTTTTTTCCCTTTTATCCTTGGGTTAGGGTTTATACCCTGTTAACCCAAATTAACCAACACCTTAGGTCCCTTATATTAAGGTCAATAAATCCTGACAACCCCGTTGTTGTTACTTGATTGGTCAATTTCTTGCTGGGCAATACATAACTTCCCTAACTTGGCAAATCAGCCTCAAGGAAGGGTGATGTAGCAGGATAACTACTCATCCTCTTGTAAATTAGACTTGTACGTAGAACTTGCCGAACCTTGTTCTAAGGAGTGGCAATTCTATTTTGTGATTTAACACGAAACCATGCAATGTTGAAACTTGTTGCATAGGTGTCGTACCTATCTTTTGGGATCATTTTTCCCACCACATGGTATTACTTGGTCAAGAATACCTTTGGATCAAGAAGTAGGATTTGGGAGTCCTCTTGACCCAACCCAACCCTAACTAGGCCGACAACGTTTGGCCTTAGGGTTTCTAAATACAAATGGAGTCTAGTATTTGGTCAATAGATCCTTAGGCGAAAACCCTAGATCGTTCTTGCATTTTAACTAACCCTAACATTCCGTGAATGTGGGTTAGGATCTTTGGGATCGAAAGTCTTGGCTTGGCATTCGAAGTGCGATACTAGGCAAAATTTTTATCATAATTGAACCCTACCTAGCACTTTGAGGAGTTTGTTGTACTAACTATTTATGCTTTTATGAATCCCATGTGGGTTATGCCATTACAAGCGATTTACCTAATTCGATCTAATTGTCTTGCGACAAGAGGTGGTCTTTTCTTAGAGATGCAAATAATTTTTCCTAAAAAGATGTAAATAATTTCAAAATGCAACATTCCATGCAAATATGCGCTTCATGGACTTTTTTCTTCTATGCAACTATGAGATTTACAATGACCATTTCTTTTCTTTGCCTAAACTATAAAGATTGACAATTTAGGGCTAACTCGTATAAACCTTACGTTGAATTTCAATAAGAACTATGCTCATAACCCTTCGCTTAATGCATTGAATTCAAGCTTTAATATGAAATGCATCTTTTCCTAAAACAACTTCGATAAAAGAAGTTCATGCATGAGTGAATGTCATAGGACTTTTATTGACTTAATCCGTCCTACATCATTTAACCCAACCTAGGATGTAATTAACATCGCATGCAATATGCATGGTACATAAATCCCTTTTATGCAATGTAACTACTTGGACAACATCTAATGGACGTCAATGATTATCTCGTACAAATCACAACTAGGAGATTGCTATCTAAATGCATTATGCGCTGTTTCTTTTTCGCGAGGAAATCAAGGATGCATTTAGATAAATCCTCCTTTTAACCTATGCAATATGCGTTTGGGATTGCAACTTGGAAGTGCAAGCATTTTTCAAAGGCACGACATGCACTAACTTCGTAAAGGAATGGATAATTGCATTTAAAATTTCCAAATGTATTAACTCGACTACGTGAATTAAAGACATGCTTAAATGCATTCTTTTCATGCGAAATCAATTTCTAAGAACCTGGGTATTGAGGTTCGGGGTGTTATCCACACGCGAACTCGGAGTAGAAGCTCCTGCATGTGCGCCTTGCGTCTTTTGTTTGGGGGCCATTTGACGCAGTAATTTCATTCCAGCAACTCTCCTCTGAGTCACTCCGCGTATTGAATCTACTTTTGTCCGTTATCTCCTCCTTCCGTGCAGGACACGGCCTTAGGGACTTGGTTTTAAATTTCCCGGGGAAGCACGGGGGAACCAAGCCTATGGAGGCTTAAGATTAGAAGCTTCTAAAGAAGCTTCTAAGCTTCTGTCTCTGTCAGAAACGTGGAGAAAGAAAGAAGTGATGATTGGGAGGGTGAAGGTGTCAATGAGGGAGGTGAATATGATAATGATGATTATGACGATGGTGGTAGGGGCAAAGGCAGTAGCGTTACGCAGCAGAGTGGCAATGATTGTGGCTGGCGGCAGCTCAGCGTTCTTGGCGGCAGTAGCAGTCGTCCCTCTCTCCCCCTTCTCAAGCTAGAGAGAGGGGGTTTCATATAGTTAGGGGGGGGGGGGAGATAGCCACACATGTGGCTAGTTTTGCATGCTTCCTCCCACCCCCCCTTCGTGCTCTCCTACTTACATCACTCCTCTCACACTCCCTCTCCCCCTGCCATGCATCGGCTGAGGGGGGGAGGGGATTTAAAAGAAAAATTCAAAATTTTAATCGTTATCCCCTTTTTCCCTCTAGAAGAGGTGTTCTTGTGCGGGCTTGCGGTCTTCAAGCCACGGCCTCTTATGCATATCACGGAGCTGAAATTTATCAATGCGCATGGGGTAAGCACTTAACCACCACATTTACCGATGCGGGGGATTATTTTAGTTTTCTCTTTGCACGGATTACGGGTCTTCAATATTTCGAGGCGGAAATATTATATTCGGGCATGGAGAACTAAGATGTTGTCTAAGAAAATTTTTTGCGAAAAGAATGTGAGGGTGAGAATTTAAGTCAATAAATTGAAGACATCCAACAAGATTAGCATAAGGTTGATGTAATGCTAATTTTCCATCATTATGCAAAAAGTGAGAGTTTTTGGTCGAGCTCACAAGACAAGAACTACTAGTAGAATATGCAAAACCCAGACCAAACTTCTAAATAATATATTCAATGAACTTTGTTTGACGCATTAGTAAAACACCCTTTTCTAGATAGCATTGAATATGAATACCAAGACATAAGTGTATGTCTCCAAGATCGACCAAGTCAAACGTAGAGACTAAAACCTTCTTTACTTGTTGAAGAAAGTTGTGATTGTTAGAAACAAGTATGGAAACATGCATACGTAGAGCAAGAATAACAGAACTATCATTGCAGTGCTTGACATATAAGTTAGGATCTAAAGAACAAGAGATAAAACCTTATTTTGTAAGGAAGAGATCAATCTTTTGATACCAAGATCATGAAGATTGTTTGAGACCATAGAGTGGCCGATGAAGTCTGCAAGCAAGATTTTCCTTATGCTTGATTACTAATCCCTCTCATTGCACCATGTATATCTCTTCCTTTAAATCACCATTAAGAAAATCAATTCTCAATTTGGTGAACATCTAAATCAAACTCAATAGCAAAAACTAACAAGACCCGAATACTGGTAATATGAACAACATGTGAGAAGGTTTCCTAATAATCAACTCTTGCAATTTGTGACAAACCTTTGGAAACTAGCCTTGCTTTGAATTTGTCAAATGTTCCATCTACTTTTGTTTTAGTCTTATAAATCCACTTGCATTTAATAATAGTATCTCCAGGTGGTAACTCAGTTAGAACCCATGTACCTTTAGAGAGAAGAGATTCATACTGAGCTTCTAGGGTCTCCTACCATTGTTTCTTTTGTGGGGATGACATGTAATAACTATAAGAGACATCATATTCACATATATTGAGAGAATTCTCAAGAATATTAGCATCATAAACAAGACAAGTACTATTCTCATTATCAATTGGAAGATCAACATAAAGATCAACGCCAAAGGTCATCATCATCAATAATAGGTGCAAGTTGTGAATCCTGATTTGAAGAGTCAATATTATCCCGTGAAGGAGATTGATCATCATACAGAAAAGGAAAAGAAGTGATAATGACTTTGTATCATCAGTGTCCTCTAGCGACCACATCTGCCCAGCATCCTCCTAAAACCATGTGTTTTCCATAAGTTGCTAATTGAAAATAGCATCACGACTTATAACTATCTTCTTGGAAGATGGATCATAAAACTTGTATTCCTTAGGAAAATTTCAATATCCAATGAAAATAACTTTCAAATCAGAAGGATCAAGTTTTCTGTGAGTCTCTTTGGGTACATGAATATAAGCAATACATCCAAAAGTTTGAAAATATGAAATAGAAGGAGTTTCACTTGTCCAACTAGTAATCGGAGAAGAAGCAGTGGTAGGAAGACTGCTTTAGCCCAGAAACATCGAGATAAGCTAGAATGAATGAGCATACATTTCATGGCATTGAGAATAGTCATGTTTTTATGTTCAGCAACAATACTATTTGGTTGAGGAGAGTAGGGAACCATATATTCATGAACAAATACCCTAATTATTACAATAATAATCAAAATCATTTGAAATGTATTCTCCACCATTATCACTGTGAAGTTTCTTGATATGACGACCAATATGAAGTTTTGTGACTTTTTGATATTGCTTAAAAGATAATAAAGCTTTTGATTTGTGTCGCAAAAGAAAAACAGTGGTGTATCATGAGAAGTCATCCATAAAAGTCATGAAATACCAATATTGAGATTTTGATGGAGAAAAAGGTCCACAAATATTAGTATGAATAAGATCAAGCAAATCTCTAGAATGAGTTGTGATGGAAATGGAAAACTGTTTGTAAAAATGCTTTTCAAGTGCACAATATTCATCTCTCTCAATGTGACACTTGATATGGCCAAAACCGGCAAAGAGTCTAAGATCCACAAGTCTTGCAATTGAAAGAAGATTCCTTTGTAAATCTAGAATATGTAAAACTCCACATAGAATTCTTGTTGAAAAAATAGTACCGAGATATAAATCACCTATACCTTTGACTTGATAGGTTGTATCATCAACAAGATAAACCAATATCTTGACAAGAACATAATTATAATTATATAACCATTGGGATTGATATGCCATGTTTCCAGTAGCACCAAAATCAATAATAAAAAGAGATCCATCAGGAACATGAAGTATCCTTTTTGAAGAGATAGAATAACTCACACAATTTGTTTCTCCGATAGTGTTGTCATGTGTAGCAACATATGCTCTATAATGATCTAAATCAAAATGCCTCATGAAACATAGATGGGTTGGATGATCACTCGTTTTGCAGTAGTCACAAGGAGAATAATCTCTGGATAAATGTGGTTGTTTATTTGTAATACCTTGTTCGCCGTCATATTGTTTTTCTCACAGCAATCATTTGTAGTGTGACTGTTCCTATTTCAATAAGAACAATGTCTATTTACAAAACTTGAGACGAGAGAAGGTACCACAACGACGAATCCTACTTGTATAGTGTGGAAAGGAATGCCTTTGAGCAAGTAAAGCTTCGTCAATTTATTTTGACTACGTGTCCTCTTGTGAGATCATAACTATTTCTTGATTTGTGTGTCATCGTTCATGTTGTTGTTGATCCCATTTTTGTTAGATAATATGGTAACAATATTATCCTAAGCACGATCCTTTATAATGTCAAGAAGCTATGTTACACCAATTTCTTTCGTGGAATAGCATCACCAACAGTAGTAAGCTGATTGATAATGTCCTTGAATGATTAGATGTGTGATATCATAGAGGTTTTGATGTCATATTGTAACTGAATGAGCTAACTACAAAGATAAAGTATTTATGCAATAGATTTCTTCTCAAAATTTTCTACCAAATACTCCCATATAGTTTGTGAGATTAAAAAATTATATACATCAAGCATAATAGATTCTTGAAGAGAAAAAATAATATACTGATGAGCTGCTTTGTTGAGTCTCACCCACTCATTATAAAAAAGTTGTCATTCTTCAATAATATGTCCTTCAATTACAAGGGTATTATGATCAATTGGTTGATGCAGACATTCATAATTACCAATATTATGCAATTCATTGTCTTCAAGAATTAGCAATATCTTTACTTTCCACCCAAGGAATCCTTGTCCTTGAAAGTGAGTAATGGAATGTCGTCCAAAAGGAAATCCGTTGACGATTATAGAATTTGACATATTTGACTTAGAGAATATGTACAATATGAGATCACAAAATTTGCACACCATATATGAAATGACAACAAAAGTGCAGCATAACAAATTGCATGCAAAAGTTGTGCTGTAAGGAAAGATGATTAGTTCAAAAAGCATACTCCAAAAGAAAGATACCCGAGATAGATGAAATGTGGGCAAGAATGAAGCAACCCAAAATAGACAAAATGTGTGAGAGAAGAAATAGGTCCAATGTAGATGAGAAATATGAACAATCCTCAAAACATTATCACTTTACTTTTTGGCCAAGAATCGATGATGATCTTGCTAATTTTGCTAGAGATGCAGGAACGCAAGGGTGAGTAATCATAACAAAACCTATATCGTAGAAGTTTGCACGAAAAGCTATTTTCCTGTTTGTTTTCTAGTTTCAAGTCCAATTTACTTGAATTGACATAAATTTTGACATATAATTCCAAATTGAGAAAGGCGTTTCCTTAAGAGTTTTTCAAATAGAAACTTTTAGGGTGTCCAAGAAAGGCATATCTAAAATTCAACATATCTGCAATCTAAATGATTATCGATGATGATTAAGTGAACTTATTCTATGCTTGAAATTCATAATATGAGATGCTCATAACATACACATTACATCAAATGTAAGCATAAAAAGAACATGAATCAAGAATAAAAAAGATGCTACATAGGTATAATTCTTGATTGTTTTCCTTCAAGGAATTGGTTGTAGTCCATCATGATAGCCCTGGTACCATGTTGAAATGCGGAGAGAGAAGATATATAGAGACATGATAGAGAAAGAAGAGACACACTATATACACTCTCAAATACTATATCATATTGAACAAAATCTACATATATATAGGTGAGACCTAGTCTAGAGAGGGTGAGCTATATATAGGTCCAACATAAAGCATGACTAAAACTTATTGAGAATGAAACATGGCAAAGAATGAAGAAGTTTAAAACATATGGTGGTGGTGAGTTTAACTCAAAGATGTTTGAAGAATTTTGCAAGAGCAAAGGAATTAAGTATCAATTGTTGAATGCTAAAATCAGACAATTATCAAAATGGCAAGGTGCATGCTTAAGGAAAAGGGATTGTCTAACCAATTTAGGACAGAAGCTATTAATACTATAAGTTACATCCTCAATCGGAGTTACATAAAGGCTCTAAAGGAAAAAACTCCTCATGAGGCCTATTCTAGTAAGAAAACATATGTCTCACACTTTAGAGATTTTGGATATTGAATGTTATACACATGTTCCAAAGGAAAAGAGAAACAAGTTAAAACTAAAAATCACAAAATGTATCTTCTTGGGTAATAGTGATGAGCCAAAGGCTTACAAGTTGTCCCGGGGAGTCCACCTATACAAAATCATCTATGTAACATGTATTCAAAGGATATTAAGAAATACCCTTTCTTTACATGCTACAAGTTCTGAAAATGATCCCTTTTACTTTACTAAACTTACAATTTTTTTTTCAAATTGTAATTTAAAAATATCTTTTATAAATATAATCTTGAAAATTTTACTAAATGTAATACCCTTTCTTTTGAACTCACATGGTATTTTACATGTTTTATAAGGTGGATCTCGGAGCAAATTCTATGATCAAAAGACAAAGAAGATTATAGCGAGCCATGATGTGATGTTCAAGGAACAACCATATACAATGGAGGAGGAGAACATAAGTTCTTCCACTTTATCATCTAGTGAAGAAGTACTCCACTATGAACCCATAAACATTGTCTTCAGAGATGATGAGGAAAAAGTTTATCAACTTACAATCATGCCACCAGAAAAGCCATTGCCATAATGGGTGAATCAACTCTAGGATTGCTATAATCCTATGCCTTCCACTATTGGGAAAAACATAGATGGATAAAGGAGGTCTCAGTGAGTAGAAAAGTAAAGAATTTCTTCTACTCACATGGTCAATATAGCTTTCATGGATAAGATTATGAGAAAAGTAAAGAAGCTAATAGACTCGAAGAAGTACTTTTTGCCAATCCAACATGGATAGTAGCTATGTAAGTGGAGTATTATAGCATAATGAAGAAAGATACTTGGAAGCTAGTGGATTGACTAGAAAATAGAAAGATTATTCGTACCAAGTGGGTTTAGAGGGTAAAGTATAAGGTTGATGGGAGCTTAAAAAAGTACAAAGCTAGACATTAGGGGGAATATAGACTCTCAAAAGGATCTTGTAAGGATTCAATTAGGAAGAGATTACTTTCTCTAATCTGAAAGGGATGGTGGACCACATTATGATAAAAAAATCTTCAAAAAATACACTTTTGTTAATCACTGGATTAAAGAAAGAGCCAAAGAGAGTTTGCCATGTTTGCAAGAATATGGCATTCTTATCTCCTCCTTTTTGGAGATAATAGAGTCCACTTTGTGATTCTCTCCTCCCTTTTAGCCAAAATCTCCAGAGCCTGACATATTTTGGTAGTCCCGAAGTCCTTATTTACTTATAAAATCTAACAGAGGACATGATAAAGATGTTGTGAAGTTAGTAATTACTTTTTTGAAAGTCTAGAGCTTTTGACGCCCAATATATTTTCATTAGTCTTCTTAGTATTCCTTTTAATTTCATTCACCTTTCGCGGTGAGATTCTTTCTCTACTCATTTACATTTTTTAGTGGGCTTTTTTCTCTGCGAATTCAATCTAAGTATGGCATCCAAAAGGCATCCTTCTGGTTTAATAAACTCCTACGCCGTCTATAGCCAAGGAACTGATACAAATTTGAAGCCCAAAATCTTTTGCATAAACAATTGGGTTACCATGCTGCCCTATTGCAAGGGTTCTCACAAGGTGAAAAGAAGAAAAAGGTAGGATATAAAACATCACTAGAAGGGACATATCATTGCTTTCAAAATTACGCATAAAGGGTGGTTTGTCAAAGTGCAGTATGTTTACATGGCCAAGGATATGCACTTGTCTCCAAATAAATGTTATTGGAGCGTTTGGGGTTGAAAGTCTACCACGAGGGTAAGAGATAGCAGGGTGAAGGGAGATTCAGGGAGAGGAGTAGATGGAAGAGAAGAGGCTCAAAGAAATAGAAGATGTAGAAGAATACTCACAGAGATAAAGCCTATCAATTTATTCATGCATTATGAGAAGATACATCTCTTGTAGACAAAAATGTGCATAAAACAATACCTTCCTCTATGCTTCTTAGACATCCAATCTTATGCTTCCATTGGCTTTGAAAGGGGGGTAAAAATCTTAGACACCTAGACATAGACTTCTGCTAGATTACTCCTTCTCCATGTTATTCATTGCTTGAAAACTGTGATTGCGCGTCGCGCGAGTTCGCCAATCCTTCTTTTTACATAAAATCCTCCCAAAATGGCTGAAAGCTACATGCTTTCTTTTACATGTCATCCTATTCTAGAAGTTATCACCAACTTTTGAATATTTATAAGAGATAATATCTAAAATATCAAAAATTGGCTGAACTTGTCCAAAAATCTAGTATTTTTGGACCATCCACACTATGGACACTGCCATTAATGACTAATATGGCATTGGCTCTCTAGATCAATAAGAAAGCCACACTCTAGAGTTTTTCACTCTATGACCACGCAATGGCATGACATGCACCCCCTCTTAACCTGCACATTCTTTGGCATGTGCCAAAGTCTTACGGATCTACAGTGTCAAAAGAAGTATCCTCTGCCATGTCAATGTCTTCATCTTCTACCTCTTCTTATTCCATATTCTCATATTCATGCTCAGTATCCAACTCATTCAACTCATATGCTGAAGACCCCTACGTTTAAAGAGCTTGATACGTTTTTCGGCCACTGGAATCCTTAGAGCTGTCCCGTCCATCTCATTTAATGCATAAGTAGCATTATCAAAAACAAACCTTACCACATATGGACCAAACCACCACTTTTCCATCTTCTGATTGGCACTATGTTGATTCTCCAAGCTGTTGTCATAAACCAACAGCTAGTCCCCTTCTTGTATAGCTCGTGGTCGAAGTCTCTGTTGCTTGTAAAACCTCTTCTTGTTCTTGATCCTTGCAGTATTCAACTTTTTCATGGCTATCTTAATGTCTTCAAGCCTTCTTTCTAACTGTCTAATGCATAGGACCGGAAACTCTTCTCTATTCAAACCCTCTTTCCATGGTAGAACACTCCAAGTAGCAATAGTCTCCTCAGTAGGCATGATTGGCTATTGTCCATATATTAATTTAGCAGGCATATACCCTGTAACTACACTATGAGTGGTCCTATTAGCCCATAAAGCAAAGGGTAACATTCTTGGCCACTCTTTCATCTTGCCCTTGCATGACTTTACTAATGTCTTAATCATAGGCTGATGACCTCTTTCACTTTTGCCATTTGCTTCAGGATTATAGGTTGAAGTTAAAGCCAACTTGATACCCAATTGTGAAACGAAGTCACAAGCCTCATCCACATCCAATTCTCCTCTATTTGCAACCACTTTACCAACACAACCTTACCTGCAAAAGACTTCTTATAATAAGAATCTGCAAACTGCTTGAGTAGTCTTTGTACACTAAGAGCTCATCCTTCCACTTGATTTCTCAATTCTTCTCATGCAAGCACAATATATCTCGTATTCCAAAAACCTGTAGGCATGGTAACCAAATCAATTATCCATTTGTAATGCATAGATAATGGATAGGTCAGTTGCAATCCATCTCTATGCTTTACCATGGAATACATCTGATAGACACTGTATGATTCCACATAATGCTCCACATCTTTATACATGCTTTGCCACCAATACTTCTCTTTGATCTTGGCAAATGTGCCCCACACTCCTCTATGTCCAACCCATAAGCTTTCATGAAACTCCTACATCACCTGTTGTTGAGAAGCCCTATCTCCTAATACACATGCTGGAGCTCCTCTCTTTTTCTTTGCATGGTTCCATAAATATCAGTCTTTCAAGAAAAACCCATAAGCTTTTCTTTTAATCCTTTTGAATTCAGTTTCAAACCACTCAGCCTTCTTTGTCATGTTATGGTGAATTGCATATATTGCCATATTATTGGCATGCAAGTGAATTGCTCAACCACTCTAACAATTGTCTCTGTTGTAGCACGAGCCCAAGGCGTTCGTGAATAATGATTGCTTGGAATAAAATGAGCATCTTCTTCTTCATGTGCTTGTTGATGGACATCCCCATTATACATGGCCTTCTCTCTATGCTTACTGCTGCCCATAAGACTAATTTTAGCCACAAGCTTGCTGTCTACACTCCCATTTAACCCATTTTCAACATCAACATGCTCCAAATCAGCATTACATGCATCATCGTATTCCCTATGAAGTTTTTTCTCTATGCCTTTGTCAACCTACATCAATGCTTGTAAAACTTTACCATCAAATTGTCTTTTTCGTTTCAGCATATCAATGATTGCATCATGTAATTCATGCTTCACGATTCGAAGAACTTTGCCAAGTGTGAATTCCACTCTACTACCAAGAATGCAATCTTCCAAGACCTTTTTAAGGTTTGTGGCAGTCTCAAGATCTGATTGTAACTTGTAACTGGCAGGTTGCTTGCCCATTTTCTTTCCTTGTTGTTTTTTCTATTGAGATGCATCCTCCATAATATGCTTAAGTATGGCTTTTTCAGCCTCTTTTTGCTACTCCATTTTACTTCGTGTTATGCATTTAGATGGGCCTAAAGAGGAAGGACCAGCAGTGTCCTCATCTCTTCCTTTCTTTTCTTCCACAAGAGCTTCTTGATTATGAAACTCAATCAAATAAGCATAGATTGAAAATGAATCCATTGGTGCACTCCATCTTATTCTTCCTTGCATACTCTAACTTGCATCGGCCAATTCAGACTTTGTTGTTTTCCCCTTTTCCATGCAATCTAATGCTTGCATCCAAATGCGAGATTTTGCTTCAACCATACCTCCTTTACGAGCTTCATCTGTCCTTCCAATTCTCAACCCATATGTGGTTGCATCTATGGCAACAAATGTTGTCCTTGCATCCATATCTTCCAACCCCTTCTGCATGCCACCATTTTTAAAATTTTGGCTCTATTAGAAGACTAGTTTTTGTTGCATGTATTTGCCATCTTTCCAAAAGACTAACCTTTTTGCTTTCGCTTTACGGTAGGCTCTACAATCTAGCTTTTCATGCTGTAGACTGTCACACCAAATGCATCTCCTCTTGTATCCTTCTCTATATGGCCTTTGGGCTATTGCCCAACCCTTCTCTTCTACCTTAACATCCAACTTTTTGACCTTTGCATAGATTTCTATCAAATTTAGCCTCAAATCAGGTATGCCTTTGATTAATTCATCCACAGCATCACCTTTAAGAGCCAAACCAATATGCATACCTAGTTGTTCCGCCATAGCTACATGCGCCTTGGCTGCAATTTCAGCCCCCTTCTGAGCACTGGCAGGTGTGGTGCCTGTACCCCATCTTAATTTCATCAGCTCTCTCTTTACCAATATATGCACTGCTTCAGTTACATTATCCCAATCTGATTTCAGCCCTGTTTCAGAAGAGGCATCTTCTAAACAATCAGCCAGCTTCTCCTACAAGACAAGATCTACAGCCTTCAGAAACAAATCAAATTTTTGACTCTCCAATGATTGCTCCTCACATCGACATCTAACTATGCATAGCGACTTTCAAATTCATGAAGCAAAGCTATAAGAGTCAATCCTTTATTAGGTTTTTCAATCCAATCTGTAAATGTCTTGTTAGTTACCAATCTTGAATCTTCCAAGAAAAACTCTTCTCTCAGAGCTTTCTTAAAAGCTGCCCAACATCTCTTCTATGTAACTCATCAATCCAATCATACAATGCATGCATGGCTAAATGGGAGAAATATCGACTCCATGCATACTGCGGTACCCCATGAAACAACATCTTTTCTTCATAGAACTGGATGAAGGCCGAAACATTTTGACTCGTAAACTGCTTCAATTCTTGTCCCACTGCCTGCAATGCATTCACATCTAAGGAATCAATTATTTCTGCTTCCTACCGAGTTTGCATTTGTTGTTGTAATAACAACTATTGTTGTTATTGTTGTTGCAACAAAGCAACCATTTGTTGTAAAACATCACCACCACTTGAACTTGCTGAATCCCCCATCTTTACACACCTACTAATCCTCTCAAATTGGTTGAAAGCTACATGCTTTCTTTTACATAACATCCTAATTTAGAAGTTGTCTATAGTTTTATGGATTTTTACAAGAGATAATATCTAGAATATCATCAAAAACTGGCTAAAAACTTGTCCAAAAAAATCTAATATATTGAACCATGGACACTAACACTAATGCCTAAAGTGGCATTGGCTCTCTAAATCTAAAAGAAAGCCACACTCTAGATTTTTTTACATGGTGTGCGCGTAGCGGCATGACAACGTATGAATGCCCAAAGCTGGTATGAACTGAAAATGGTCCACAAGGAGTTACATCCAAATGAAATGCGAGGGTTTTCAGTTTTCTACAAGTTCGCGTATTGGACCCACTTACAGATCAACTACTTGTTGGATCCTATGCATATTTTCAAGAATGTGGGTGGCTTACTATGGAACCACATCACAAGAAAGAGAGACACTGCAAGGGCACGAATGGATTTGAAGGAGGTAGGCAAGATGGAAGCTCTTTGGCTGCAGTTGCAGTCGAGTGCTGATGGTCGCTTGTAGCTACCTCATGCTCCTTGGGTTTTGTCCACTAAAGAAGAGCCCATTGCGAAGCAAATGATCAAGTCTATCCGCACTTCGACGGGTATGATGTGTTCTTTCAAGGTCCGCGTTTTCTAAAGACAACCAATTATCAAGGCTAAAATCCCATGATTGGCATAAGATATGTCATGTTTATACTACCAATGGATTGTAAGTGGCATGCATATTTTTCTATTTGGAGTGTAGTTGTTGTTCCTAATGCCTATTCATTTGTGGCAGTTTGTACTAGCGATCATGATCATAGGATGCCTTACTCCAGAAATACACAGGGCGATTTATAAGTTATCAAATTTAGTGCCATGGATCTCATAGAACGAGATCAAGACATCCTCTATTGAATCGGCAAGGCGGGGAGCAATGGAGGTGGTCTGTCTCTTTGAGAAATACCTACCCACCAGCATGCTCACGATACAAATCCACCTTCTTGTGCATCTTGTAGATGAAGTGGAGATTGATGGACCTGTCCATACGCAATGGATGCTCTTCTTGGAGCACTTCATGAAAACCCTGAAAGGCTTTGTGCGACAACGAGCTCGGCTAGAAGGTAGCCTGGCCAAAGGTTGGTTGGTGTTTGAGGTGTTAGTGCATATTTCACAATGGCTACCAATGGTGGATTCATACAACATTATGCTATGGTTGCTGAAGGACGATGATAGACTGACCAGAGATGTGGTGGTTGAAAATGGGACATAAAAAAGAATGGATGCTACAATGGAGGAGAAAGTGAATCACTTTTGTATGTTGCACCATGCCTCCGTGGAGACGTCGCTCGCTAGATATGAGCAACCTAGGAAAGATTGGGAAGAAGCGCGATCTAAATTTTGACGTAGTATGCACCATCGACCGATTCAATATCCTGAGGGCATGGAGGAGATGCCACGGTTTATGTCAACGCGATGGTTGCATGGAACATTGACTGCAACGTCTCGCGAAGGGGTGGATGTCTCAACTGAAGAGTGGGAATTCTCGAGGGGATGTAGTCCAAAGGTGACGACGTGTTTAGGATTTGTCGTATCTACATTTTATATGCAACAACTAATTGACTGTTTCAATGTACAGTACAAAATATACAATGCGGTATGGTTGCACGAATGGCATTTCCGCGTGGAGCATATCGACAAAATGCGCTCCATAACAAATTGTGGTATCATGGAAAAGTTTGACCAAGAGAGCTGATGATGAGCAACAACCGGATCCAAACACCAGTATAGATGAGATGGAGTATTTTGGGAACTTGCAAAGTATTATCACGGTGGATTACTATAGCTTCTTCATGATCCTATTCGATGTGCAGTAGTTCAAAGTGGTACTTGAAGGAGCTAGAGCAATAGTTCGACGAGGTCCATCTAGATTTCTCGAAATAGATTTTGAAAAAAGATGGACGAATTTGTGCGACACGTTTGTATTGCTGGCTCATTGTGAACAAGTGCATAAACTCATGCTTTTTTTAATTTTATTATGACATGGTACATGTCACAAAAGTTAAATCTCTCTAGTACATGATTTTGAATATGTTATTTTCTATCCAAACCCCCGACAACCTCGATGGTGGTATATTATACCTTCAGCTCCCCGAAGTGCAAGAGTATATGATCAAAGCAATGTTCCAACATAGATGAGGACAATATGCAAATAGAGGGATCGATATTGCAAGGGGTGGAGGCCGCCAAAAGCTTGGAGCATGGATAGGAGCTAGAATCGGGTAACAATGATGGAAATATAGGAGTCCAAGAATTCTTTGAGAACAAGGTGGACTCATCCTTTTCTGGTGACCTTTCTATCGACCTTCTAGTGTATATGCAGTTATGTCAGGAGATTGACATAGGACCATAGGGTAGTTTATACTTGGAGCATCCATCTACTCAATTTATTGACGAATCTCTTATAAGGGTACATAAGATATGCATTTTAAGTAAGATCATTTTTTAAAGATTTATATTACCATGCTTTGCTTGATTTATATTGATTATGCTAACATCAATTTTTGTCTATGTAGGTGACCTTTGTGGATATTTAGATCAGTACAATGAGTCTAGGGATGAGCGACGAGGAGCTACAGGAGATCTTCACACATATGTCTCTAGATCAAATGGCTCAATTCAGAGATACGACGGACCAAGAGCTGTCTCGGATACCATCAGGCTGTTCTATTAGATCTACTTTGGTGTGCTTTGATGCTTCAGTTTCCAGTAGACGAGGTTGATGCTCCAGACTTGGGCCACGGAGGGAATGGTTCTGGGGGATGCTGTGGAGATGTGGATGCAGTGAGCCCACGGTCGGCTCAGGATACAAGTGCTACTCCTCGATCTTGTGCAGGTTTGAGAGAGCATGGCTCAAGTGGTTGTTATGGAGGTACCGACGCAGTGTCTCCATCTCGTCGTTCTGTTGGAGTTGTATCACCTATGGGATTTGTCACACCTGTGGGAACGTCTACTCTAGTCACTCCAGCTTTTTCTCAGCCATCTGTAGGTGGCACTCCTATAGGTGCTATGCCGAGAGATACTACCTCCGTAAGTACACCGGATGTATAGGGGTCTCCCAGATATGCCCATGAGTGTGGTCGCAGGTGGGATAGGACGCATCTTAGGCATACCCCAGAGGGGTATGGATACCTTGTAGATGATAGGACATGAGCCATCATCATGAATGATGAGGTGCGAGGAGGGTGATGGCTCGTATGAGAGAGTTGTGCCAACAAGTTTTTCAGCACAACGTCTTGGATCATTGGAAGAACATACCAGAGGGGAGCAAGGACTACATATTAGCATCCTTGCATGAGGAGTTCTCGATACCCGTCATAGCAAATAGGTTTTCCACAGGTTGGATGATGGAGTGCATGCGTGCGTACATGTCACACAGACGATCAGATGCACACAAGGTACCTAAGAGTGGGACCTCAAAGCCTGAGTGGTTAGACGCGGATGACTAGCGTCGACTCAGGGAGGAGGTTATAGATTCTCCAAGACGTTGAAGACAATAGTGCGAGGAGTAGCAGCCACAAGTCTTTTCCGGAGGACTTTGTAAGCTTTTCTTTTGTTTTTCTTACTTATTTTTTTGCAATCGTGTTTCTAACAGTTGTACTTTGTTTTCTTTGTAGCACTCCATTACAAACTATGATCCCACCGGCCTAGATACTTGATATACAAAGAGACATGGTCTCACTACATTGATCGACCGATTGTATGGACGCGATGGCCCTATAAGTCACTCATCTTTCTTGTCCGTAGTTACTAATTAAAATACATTATTGTATGGTGGACTGATGTGTAGTTGTTTCTTTTTTTGCAAAGTCCGTTCAATGTTCCTTTGTGGTGGGACGAGCTTTCGAATGGCGAGGATCTATAGCTTGCTCTTGGATCCGTGGAGCTCACATGCTCTTCTTTTTTGGTCATGTGATTTATGTAGGCATTTTCTATGCACTATGCTATTATCATCCTTTGTATCTTGCCATGATTGAACCGTCACTTTCATTACATGATCTTGTATTTATTTTATGTATCAGTCTTATGGATTCAAGTACACTTTGCCTTCATTTAGATGAGCATTGTACACATTACTGAAACTCTTTTGTATGGCCCAAATTTTTTCCCCTGTTACTGTGCTATTAGCATCGCAAATTTACTGCACACATTGCTATAAGTGTCACAATGTGCGTCGCAAAGCATCGCTATCAACGTGGCATATACGATGCTAATAGTAACGCTTATAGCGATGCTGATAGTGATTGTTCTATGGCGTTGCTAATACCGATGTTTTTTGTGACAACAGGGGCAAATTTATTTATGAACATTTTCGTCACTTTGAACGTCAGTATAAGGCCTATATCTTGTAGTGATGACAGTCCTTGCAACCAATAATTTAAGGGTTCGAGGCAACCCAAATGCATTTATTCTATTACATTTAAGATTTTTAAACCATAATCTTGAGATGGCATGATAACCTTTTCAACTAATACCCATATTATCACATGTCTTTGCAATTTCATTTAGTTTTACTGTATCCTTTAAGTCATTGACCAATTCTTTGAGAGTTGGGCCTCTCAAATCCATATTTTGAGGTGACTTAAGAATTCTCAAAATATCATTCTTATTCATAGTCTCTTTTAAAAGGTTGATTCTCTCCTCACTCTCTCGAATATTAATGCCTGATATGTTAGAGACATATTTCTTTGTAAGATTCAATCTTCTTTTCTTTACTCTCTTACACAAGCTAGTTATATTTTTTAATGGTCTCTTTCTCTCTCTGAATCCTATTGGAGTGTTCTTTAAGTGTGCTAGCTTGTCTTGTAATGACTTATTAGTATTTTCCAAAACGTCAATCTTATTTGAGCTCATAAATGCTTGTCTGTGCAATAAATAATGCTTTTCTCATTTTGTTCATTTGATCCATGTATGTATAAGATGGAGAGTATAACCTTTTACAATAGCCAAGAATCCCATTATAACCTTCCCCAATATATCTCACGTAGTCATGAATATTAAAAAAAGTTAAGAGGTTTACCTATTGAAAGATCCTTGGGATAAATATTTCCATCCATCCACAAATCTATACGTTTATTTCCCTAAGTTTGCAATTTGTTGGCCTCCATCTCATTTGTTAGTACTTGATAATGTATACTTCTCCAAGATGAATAAATTGGATCTAGTTGGATGGTAAGTTTATACTTGCATGTGCTCACATTTGTATTACTTGTAGAGACGTTGCTAAACATTTTATCATATCAACGACAAATGAATCTCACAATGATAAGAAAGTGATCAACACAAAGAAGAGAATAGCAAAAGAGAATGGCAAAATAGCATGTGAAAAGAAGACACACGAGTAGACAAATGCAATATAGGTGGACATTTCTCGAAAATACAAATTCTCCCAAGTTACAAGACAAAAACAATTGAAAAGGTAACCCTAACATAAATTAAAGATAAGGGAAAATTAATGGCTAACCTATTTAATGAATTCAATATTCTCTCATTAATCACATCTGAGCAACCAAATTTAACAATTTCATTTTTCCAAAATTTCAACTAATTAGCAACTTAATCATTTTCTTACAAGTGCCTTTTTTGAAGCGTTTTTTGGTCCTAATGAAGATGTAATCATAACTCTCAAAATTGGTTTCAAGAAAACTAGAATGGTTTTAAGTATAAACATTGCAAAAAAAAGTGTATGGTCTCTTTATCATATTAAGATTGACATGGTCCTTCAGAATTGGCCTATTAGCCAACTGGTTAACTCTCAAAAAATGGTTTCAAGAAAAACAGAATGGTTTTAAGTATAAACATTGCAAAAAAATTGTGTATGGTTTATTTATCATAATAAGATTGACATGGTCCTTCACAATTGGCCCATTAGCCTAGTGGTGGTTACTAGTGGGCATATATATGGTGGGTCTCAAATTCAAACTGTACGTGGGCTAGTGCTAAAGGCTATGAAATGGATGTGTGATTCTTGGGGCTAGTCAGGGTCAACCAATTGGGCCATGTTTCACGTCTAGTGTAATTTCCATTTACATGAGCCCCCTTATTTAATATGTGGTCCATGTTGGGTTCTCCCTTGCATGTGTGATATAATATAAAATATTTTTTCAAAATTGTACAAGGAAATTCAAATTTAAAATTGATCCCTCCACCTTTACAATTAGCAGACAATAAGAAGAATATGCCATTTGAAAATTCTAAAAAGAAGAGTTAGTTATGACAATACCACACTTTTTTCAAAAAAACCATCTTGGTGTTCCCAAGTTGGAAAAGAAAGTGGATAGAATGTGCACACCATCCACTTCCTATTGCTCCACCTTCAATTATTAATGAATTCAGTAACTTGTATACTAAAGGGCCCTTTTGGAGCCCATATTTTCCCCAATGCAGTTCCATAGGGATTTTCATAGATTGAAGGATTTGAATTTCAAGAACCATTTACTCCAAGTGCTATAATGACCACTATTCACATAATACTTACACTAGCCACTCATAAGAAGTGTCTGTTTTATCGAATAGATGCTCAATCAACCTTCTTGAATGGTGACCTTAAGGAGGATATGCACATAGCTCAACCATTAGGGTTTGAGGTCCCCCATTCAAAGAACAAATTTTAAAAGCTAAAAGGCATTGTATGTGTTGAAAGAAACCCCTAGAGGGTGGTATCAGTAGATAGATAAATTCTTTTTAGGTGTGAATCTCAAAAGATTTATCTTAGATGCTAACTCGTATGTTTACAAGGATGGTGGAAAGTTTATAGTGATTTTCCTACATATAGATGACCTTCTTATTACATGTGATTATGAAGATATGATCCATCAAACTCAAAAGGCTTTGAGCTTTGATTTTGAAATGACAGACTTGGGCTTATTGCATTATTATTTGGGAATTGAAGTTTGTGGTAAAATCTTTATCTCTCAAAAGAAGTATACATGAGAGATTTTGGAAGCATTTGGTATGATTAAGTGTAAGGAGATAACTACACCTATGGAGGTCAATGTTAAGTTATCCATTGAGGATACATCAACAGTAATAGATATTGGGAGGTATAAGAGGTTTGTTAGCACTATCTTCTACGGAAGAAGAGTAGAAGGTAGTTTGTTTTACCGCATATATGAAGGAGTATGGTTAAGGAGGATCTTATGGTATGTGAGAGTACATGATAAAAATCTAATAGTGCTAAGATATGACAATCTAAGTTACATCACCATTGCCAAAATTCCATTTTTTCACACACATATCAAACATATTTAGATCTAGTATCACAATGTGTGTGACTTGATCGAGGATGGTGTATTAGACTTACCTATATCTAATACAGGAGAATGGAGCATATATTTTCACCAAAGCTCTTACAAAGGATTTTCTTTGAGTTTATCTTTAGAGACTCGATGTTAGGCCGAGGATGTAGTTCACCTATGGGTGGATATTAATAGGAGGGGGGACATTAGATATTCTCAATATCCCAATCTTGTAAGTTGCCACCAATGATTCATGGTGTTGTAAGTTGTAAGGCCCCCATTATGAGAAAAAGCCGTGTGAGCCTAAATATTTATTGGGTCATCTTGACTTGTATGTCAAATGATGTCTATGTGACCGAATGGTAAAAAAGTGACCTTTGTGGATCTAGCCTTTGGGTTAGATAGAGTAGTTATATTGATGGCAACCCAAGATATAATGCATCAAGTTGCAAGGTGTGGGAGTTATCAAGGATCCCTATTTTGGAATGTGGGAGCTACGAAAGCAGCCCTTGATAGGGGGATGTCATGGATCCCTTGGCCCCCTTGAAGAGAGTGATATCCTACATATGTCAGTTATATCAGTGTGTTATCTCCTGGTTGTGAGATCCTATCAAAGTATGATGGAGACATAAGAGCTCTGATAGTTTAGGTGTACTTTTTAAAATTTTTGACTTTTTGTGTGCATTCTTAGGCCAATAACTACTTTCCACAATCTACCTATACCTACCGGACGTTGTCATTATCATTTGGGATTTTTTAAAGAATCCCTATTTTTGTATTTTTTCTTTAGTGACTAGTATTAAATACTAGTCAGTCAGCATTTATGGCCCCTATAAGAGTAGGCCAACTAATTTTTTGAAAATTTGGCTATTTATAGCTACTATTCCCCACTTGGTAGACACATACACTCTTCAATCTTTAGTCTTCATTTTTCATGTGCACACTTTGACTCTTCATGCTTGGTGATGGTATCATTATCAACCTGATTTGGTGTACTCACTAATGTTTTGGGCTATGTAGGGACTGATTAGTCCATCATCATTGCATCAACATTCTTCTTCAATGAGTGTAATATCTTCCATCATCCTCTACTCTGTGTGTGTGTGTGTGTGTGTGTGTGTGTGTTCCCTTGTGCACTCTCACATGGTATCATTGCCCAAGTGAGGACACAAATCCAAAGATTTCTTATAGAAGAGTAGGTTTTCATCATGGAGAAGCATCCCAAATCTTTAAAATGTATAATTTCAACATGTTTTTATTACATTTATAACTTGTATAGGTGCTCTAGGACTAAGAGACTTTGTCCAGTTATCATCATGTAGCCCTAGCTTCTTGCATTTTGCAAAAAACTCAAATTTGGATCTTGCAAGCGGCCTCTCCTTGGTGTAGGAAACATATGTTACTACATGTAATACTGTTAAGACTTCAAGCTCTTCTATCTTTAGTATGTGTGTAACCGACACCATGTCTCTCTGTCATATGTCCAACTGTATCAGCAGGTGTGGGACATTAAATAAGTCA
This sequence comes from Lygodium microphyllum, assembly GCF_053477565.2. Lineage (NCBI taxonomy): Eukaryota > Viridiplantae > Streptophyta > Polypodiopsida > Schizaeales > Lygodiaceae > Lygodium > Lygodium microphyllum. The sequence continues at coordinate 76,759,543 of NC_141144.1, forward strand.
GTGACTTTATGTTGTGTGTGAACGATCTATAGACCTTAGAGTGTTGTACTCACTTTAGTTATGTGTGCTATGGAAATGAAGGAAATGAGATGAGAGCACACTATGCTTCTCTATTGCTCCAACCCTTCTCTTTGTCTCTCTCAACATGGTATGAGAGCCATGAATGGGCTCTTTGGTGGATAGCATTTTGGAAGAAGACTTGAAGAGTGAAGGTCAAGGGTTCCTATGAATTGCAAGCTGCCTACCGTTGTTATTTTTTCAAGGTATGTATTGATTCATATTCCTCCATTACTTCATGAACTTGGTCAAGGCTTGTTTAAGGATCCATTGAGAATATGTAAGCCATCACAAGGGTCTTCTTCATCAACACATGCTGCAGCACACTCCTGCCAGGTCTGCATGATTATGCTTGCTATCAAAATGGATCTCCATGGCTGCTAATCAAGACAATAATCACTACTCAAGTGATCTATAGCTTGCATACATACTTTGGAAGGTACTTTGATGACTTGACATGCCAATTCTTGACTTGGAGATGACATATGAACTGATCTATAGGTACACAGACATGGAATATAGCATAAACTGCTGTAAATAGTGAATGTACAACGTACACTAACATTGGAAAGAACTTGGAGTTCTTGGACATGCTTGGAAGGTCTCATTAGAGCATAGATATGCTCAAGAAGACATATGTATTGTATCGTATGCATTTGAGTTGCAATTTCTTGAAGAAAATACTTAGATTTGGAAGCATATGGTAGGCTAAAAATTGTCATCAAACTATCAATATCAACCACTCATTGGTCTTGAAGCATTACATAACATCGGTTAGCTTCTGCCAAATGTATGACATGGCATATGTTTGATGAATGTCTGGAGGAGTGAGATGAGCATCAAATGCTCATGAAAGCTAAATTTTGAAGCTGGAAAAAATGCATTGATATTATCTTGGCAGGTTAAAAATAGAGAATGCATTCTATGGCATTGCATGTTAAAGATAGAGTGACTATGGTTGTCCGTATGGTCATGTATTGACCCCTACACTTGATAGCACATGTATGAAGTAATTTGAGGACATTGTGGAGTTGGATAAATTTGGTTTGACAGAGTATTACCTGACTGCAACCTATAAGAAAGGTATTTGACACCTATATGTAACGTGCCCATCTTAGCAGCCCATTGGGAGGAGGGTCTAGAAGGCTCCGCCTGGCACTCGCAGGGAATCACATAGGGTTTGCAATCTAGGTCTTCCTGAGTCTGCCCCGAGCGAAAGTGTCCAGCCATTCCCACTTGGGATTGACCTGAGGTCAAGGTTTTTTTCCTATCAACAAAGTCTCTAGGAAGGAGCTAGCGTCGAGCTCCAGTTGTACCACTTGGTGTAGGAACAACAGAGTCGATGCAGATTCATGTTGCACTTGGTTCATGGAGAATGGGAAATGAGAGGGATGCGAAGCTCAACCTCTCTGCCATATGGCATAGCCCCATTCCTTTCCCCTAAAATAGAATAAACCGGAAATTCTACATATTCTGACATGAGGTCTTCATTGTCTTATCATCTCATTATTTGAGAAAAGTTTCCAGCTAACCGGGACCACCCTTTCGTAGGACGGACCTAAGTCACGTCCACCAAACTTTCCTAAGTTTGCTTATGTTATCTAATTACCTAATACATTACGTTTTGACATGCAAAATCAGCTTCCTTAATTAAACAAATTAATCACGGGTTCCTTCACGTAACTTAGGGATTGACACAAAATGTCAAGCAAGTTCCTCTTTCTCAAGTATCTATTTTTTATTTATCATAATCCCGGATTACATCCAATATCATGCCCGAAGGCCATCCCAGCAATCTACAAGATCCCTGCTCCAAGCTCCGCCCATAGACTAGTACACGGGCCTCGAGATCCCATCTCGAGTCACATCAGCCTCTTGCGGGGGATCTGGAGGCAAGGGATTTACAGCCAGAGCCTCCCCTGGCACCCAAGCGTCCTCCCGCTCCAAGCAGTACCCACAGAGAGACCTCTCGCGGTGGGTTAGGTCCATATACCCGGCGCAGCTAACAACCCCCTTGGATAGGGCCAGGCAGATAGTCGGAGGTAACTGTTCCTGCCTCTCCCTCCAGGCTTTCAACCTGAAGCATTAAGTGTTTTCCTAGAATTAGTTCCTTGAGCAAAGAGATCAAATAATGCACATAAGTACAAGCATGAACATTTCGGAGGTCACTTGTGCGACCGACTGCTAAGGTGTGACTTTTTTTATTCCCGGATGCTCCCAGCACCCGATCTTGGTCTTTCCGCAACTTGGTAAGATCCCAATAATTTCGAACAAGATATGCAAGAAAATGGTCTTGGTAAGTTGACTTATACTTGTCATTTTCCCTTGGGTTTTACCGTAGGGTATCTTAGTCCCTAACTCAAACATTAGCTGGTCAGTCAAGGCAATGGACATGCCTCATTCGCAGTCCAACCAATGGTCTTTTAATCTCTAATTCCAACCAAGCTCAGTTAACACACATGGTAACACATGATTTCTCATTTAAACTTTCAAGATGTTGTCTAGATGCATGTGATCCTTCCAATTCTCTTAGTGCGGTTCTATGCAAGATTTCCCAACCATCATGCACGTTGTGCGTTTAGTATAGTTGTACCCCTAAATGACATTTATCTCTCTTTATTCTTGGCAATGAATACTGATTTCTAATGCACCGGATCACATGTGATTTGTGCCTATGAAAGTCTAGGGTTTTGTCTAATGATGCAAGTGTATCTTATGAACAGAAATTAACATTTCATGTGTTTCTTTTAACCATGATTGTGAAACATGAATTCTAAATGACTATACATGCACTGAACTGGTTAAAAAGCTATCATTTTATGTGAAGTAAGGCAATAACCTTATCATTTTATGTGTGTAGAATCTATCATTAATGTGAGGTAAGGCGTTAACCTTATCATTTTAGGTGATAAAATCTTATGCGAATTCAACCTCTACTGTTTCGCGCATGCAACTTAGTTTTTAGAATAAACAAAACCTTATGCATGACATTAATCCTTTCATCCCTTCCACGAGAAATAATTCCTAAATTATTTTTTAACGCTTAGAACCTGGGCTTGATTCGTGTGTGCTACATTGGTTGTTCCGCTCGCCCCTCCAGCATTACCAGTGGTTGGGGGCCTATGCTTCCCGCGACTTTCTTCTTGGGAGCCATTCGCCTCGCGGAGATTGGGCAGTCCGGACCTTGATGGTTTCGGTTTGACACGTTCGGTTGGGAAAGACCGTTGGATGGGGTTCGTTGCCGAGAGAGTGGTTTGGGTGACTTGTGGCGGTTACTCTCTTTCTCTCTCTTCTTCTTTTTCTCCTCTCCTCCTTCTTTCTTTCTCCCTCTCTTCTTCTTCTTCTTTTCTTACTCTCCTACTCTCTCTCCCTCTCCTTCTCTTCTTCTTCCCTTCTTCTCCTTCTCTTCTCCCTCTTCCTCCTCTTCTCTCTCTTCCTTCTTTCTATTCTCCCCTTCTCCTTCTCTCCCACTCTTCCTCCTCTTCTCTCTCTCTCTTCCTCCTCTTCTCTCTCTTCCTTCTTTCTCTTCTCTCCTTCTCCTTCTCTCCCTCTCTTCCTCCTCTTCTCTCTTTCCCTCCTTCTTTCTTTTCTCCCACTACTTCCCTTTTTTTTCTACCACTCCTTCTTCTCCTCTCCTTCTCCTCCTTCTCTTCTCCTACTTCTCTCCCTCTACTTCTCTCTTCCACACCTTCTTTTCCTCTCTGCTTCTCCTTCTCTCCCTCTTCTTCTCTCTTCTCTCACCCACTCCTTTCTTTTCTCCCCACGGTACGAAGCAACCAGGTGGGGGCTAGAAAGGTGGCTTGTTTGGGGGCCCAGAAAGGCAGCTTGTTTGGGGCCCTGGGAGGGTCCTGTGGCATTTTGTAATGGGGGGGTGACTAGGATCGAAGGCCCCAGATGGCCCGCGCAATGTTGATGGGGGGAGGTGACACGTGGGAAGCTGGGTGGCGGAGCAGCTAGCCACCAGACCGGCAACCTGACATTGCAGCAGGTCATAGGGGGGGAAGAACACTGTTTGGATGGTCGGAGTGATACAGCAAGAGTGGCGGGGTGGCTACGGAGGAGGGCCCAGGGCCTGTTTCGACAGGATGGCGGGGCGGTAACATGCATGAAATGGGGCGTAGCCTCTGTCTCTCTTCAGGGAGGGGAGAAGCCCTCCTCTTATATAGGGGAGGGCCTCCCCTTATATAGGGGAGGGGAGGGGATAGGTGGCATGGCCACCCTCCACCTGGAGGTTGCATGCCTCCCCCCCATCATCCCCCACCCCCACTCTTTCTCCCCCTCCCCAGACTGCTGTCGGCGAGGAGAGAGGGGGGAGTAAAAAAAATTTGAACTAGGGATAATAAAAATTTTCCTTTTCTTAAAAATCTTTAGGGGAGGGTTCCTATGGCCCATTACATTCTCTCCCCCTTAGAGGAATCGAGATGTCCTCATCTCGAGAGGACCTGGGGGTAGTGTTGGTTGAGAGTATCTTTGTCCATCCAGGTAGCATCCTCTTTGAGATAATATTTCCACTAGACGAGGTATTCTCTCAAGTTCCTTTTACCTCAAATGCCTCTCCCTGACATCTAGGACTCTATCAGGCCGTAGCTCAAGGACTGCTTGGCTAGGCATTACAACTTGCTGATCATCAAGTACATGATTTGGATTAAGTAGATACTTTTTCAATAGGCTAACGTGGAATACATTTTGAACCTTTAGGGTTACGGGCAGTTGTAGTTTGTAAGCATTAGGTCCTAGGCACTTAGTGATCTTATAAGGTCCACAATACCTTGGACTTAGCTTCATGTACTCTTCCAAGGATAGTGAACTCTTTTTAGGGCGTACGCAGATGAAGACCATATCGCCTTCAATGAAGGATCTGTCTTGCCGTTTCAAGTCCGTGTAAGCCTTCTGTCTATCCTTGGCGGCTTGGATGTCTTGTCTTATTGATTTGATTTGATCATCCATGTCTTCCAGCATGTGCCTCAAAGCTTCTACCCTCATGGTTGGATCCGATAAGCTCAAAGGAGTATGACAATCGTGCCCATACAACGCTTGAAAAGGGGTCATCTGAATACTTTGTTGGTAAGAAGCCCTGTAGGCAAACTCAAGCAGTGGCAAATATTGAATCCACCTTTTGGGTTCGCAACAGCAATATGCCCTAAGCATATCTTCAATGACTTGGTTGACTCGTTCTGTTTGACCATCAGTTTGGGGATGGTAAGCTGTATTGAAACAAAGTTGACTCCCAATGGCCTCGAAGATAGCCCTCCAAAAGTGTGATGTGAAGAGAGAGTCACGATCACTAATGATTCTTCTGGGTAACCCATGCAGTTTGAATATTTCCTTGATGAATAATCTAGCGATGCCTGAGGCTTTATAGTTTGTCTCAACAGGGATGAGATGTGTAACCTTGGTGAGCATATCTACTATAACCATAATAGAGTTGTATCCTCCCTGAACTTGGGGTAGGCCAACAACAAATTCCATACTAATGAATTCCCATTTCGTTTGGGGAATGTCAAGTGGTTGCAATTTCCCAGGCATTTTGACATGTTCCGCCTTAATGCGTTGACAAGACAAACATTCCGTGACATATTTGAGAATGTCACCTATGAGCCTATCCCAATAATAGCTCTTCCTGACCGCATTAAGGGTCTTGTCATAGCCAGGATGTCCTGAGAAAGGGGAGTTATGGGCTTCCCAAAGTATCTTCTGCTTGAGAGATTGGCTTACATGGATACATAATCTTGTCCTAAAGTAGACAAGTCCACTACTGACAGAGAATTCTTGATACTTCCTCTTAAGCTTTGGGTCTTGATCCTTGATGGGAATCTCCCTTAGCAAGTTTTGGTAGATTGGGTCATGACATGCCCCTTCTCTAGCTAGCTCAAGGATTGGGTTGTTTGGCATTGATACCTTTGTGGCTAGAGATATTGCTGTTGATGGATCTTGCAAAATAAGAGAATTCAGAAATGCCTTGCGATTGAGTGCATCGGCAACTACATTCTCTTTTCCAGGCCTATATTTGATTTCAAAATCATACTCGTCCAGCACTTCGATCCATCGGCGTTGCCTCATGTTAAGCTCATTCTGGATAAAGATCCATTTAAGGCTCTTGTGGTCCGTCACTAAGGAAAATTTGTTACCTAGCAAGTAATGTCTCCAAAGTTTGAGAGCATGGATGATAGCCAACAGCTCCAGATCGTGGGTGGCATAATTCCTTTCATGGCTCTTCAGTTTCCTTGAAGAGTATGCTACGGGATGACTTTCTTGTATAAGCACAAATCCTAAGGCAAGTGCACTAGCATTAGTTACCATTTCAAACTCCTCACTAAGATCAGGAAGTTTCAGGATGGGTGCTAATACTAAGCTTTGCTTTAGTTTGTCAAAGTTGGTCTGTTCACAAGGTGACCATACAATTGCTACTTGCTTCTTTAGTAGATTAGTCAAAGGCGCTGCAATCAAAGCATAGTTTTTGATAAAGATCCTGTACCATCCTGTCAATCCAAGAAAGCTACGTATTTCTTTGACAGAAGTTGGTGTTGGCCATTCCAAAATGTCTCTGACCTTGGCTGGATCTACTGAAATTCCTTCCGCTGGTACAATGAATCCCAGATATTCAATCTGCCGCTTGAAAAATGCACACTTCTTCTTCTTGGCATAAAGCTTGTGTGCTCTCATTGTTTCAAGAACAATGCGAAGCTGGGGTTCATGATATTTTTCCTGTTTAGAATAGACTAGGGTATCGTCAAAGAAGGCGAGTACGAAGTCATCAAGATAGGGCCTAAAGATATCCTGCATTAACCTGTTGAAGGTAGCAGGAGCATTTGTCAGCCCGAATGACATCGCTAGGAATTCAAAGTGTCCATACCTTGTGCTGAATGCAGTCTTCAGGATATCTTCTTCCTTGATCCTTATCTGATAATATCCAGATCTGAGATCTATCTTAGAGAAGATCTTCGCACCTTGAAGATGGTCAAGTAGTTCATCTATTCTTGGAATGTGGTATTTGTTTTTAATGGTTGATTGACTCAACCCTCTGTAGTTAATCATAGCCGAAGCGTTCCATCTTTCTTCTTTTGGAACAACACTGGAGCTCCCCACGGCGAACTGCTAGGACGGATGTAGCCTTGGTTTAACAGTTGCTTGAGTTGCTTCTTCAGTTCAATAGCTTCCGGGATGGACATCCTATATGGTCTCTTTGCGACTGGTGCAGATCTTGGTGCCAGCTTGATTTCGTGGTCGACTTCCCTTTGAGGAGGAAGTTTGTTAGCTCTTTAGGAAATACATCTGCGTATTCCTTTACCCATGAGGGTTCTTCCCCAGATTCCTGATTCCGATCTAGCTTATTTAGTTTAATCTGATAGACAGGTAGGCCCTTTCTAGCTCCTTTTATTGTCCGTGTTGCTTTTGCTAGCTGAATTTTTGGCTTACTAGCCTCTCCTTGAGTTGTAACTAGTTCCCCTTCAGAATTTTGGAAGGAGATTTGGCCCTTTCCACAGTGGATGTGGGCATCAGTAGGTATTAGCCAATCCATTCCAAGCAAACATTCGTGGACACCTAGGTTCATTACCATGAATCTCACCAAAGTCGGCTTCCCACCCAGTAGGAATTTCACCTTAGCAGTTTGCCTAGTACAAGAGACCTCATGACCATTTGCCAATTCCACAAGCAAAGTAGGTGCGTCTGTTGTGGCTATCCCTAGCCTTAATGCACAAATCGGTGAAATGAAGGAATGTGTACTGCCACAATCGATTAGGGTTTTGAAGCTTTTACCTTCATAATCTGATGGAGATTGGATCACCGAGAATTGGCGATTTAGACCCTTCTTGTGAAGAGCGGTGTGAACCGTTGCCCTCTCAATGTCAGCATCCATGGATGGATCTTCTTCATCACCCAGCTTCTTGTTGGCAACACTGGAGGTTCTCCCTCTGGCCATGACGGTGGCTCCTTGGCCATGGGCGGCTCCTTGGAATGGCCCTTGGCGTTGTCCTCTGCTAATCTTGGGACACAACCTCTTGAAGTGTCCAAGCTCGTTGCAATGGAAGCAACGGAGATTACAGCCATTACCTTGTGTAGGAACAGAGTTGTTGACAGTATTGGTCCTAGCTTTCTTCCTTTGTCCCTAATTCTGACCTTGCGCTCTCTTAGTCTAAGCCCTATACATTCCCTTGTTCTGATCCCTGTAAGGCCAAGTCCTGTTGTTCCTTGGCTTGGTCTGCATCTCCTGTATTATTGGTGCAACTTGAACGAGTGTGTCTTATAGGTTCGTTGGGCGCATTGATTCTAAGTGGGTGTTTATGGGTGGATTTAACCCATCACAAAACTTTGACACCTGTTGTGTCATATCCATTGGAGGCGCATACTTTAAGAGAGAGACGAACTTTGAATAATATGTATCAAGGGATAGTCCAAGGTGCTTCAATTCATAGAATTCGTTCATCTTCTATGTGCGGTAGGCAGGTGGCAGATACCTCCCTCGCACAGCTTCCTTAAGCTTCTCCCAAGTGACTGTCCCTTCTTAGATCCCTTAGTCTCTGCACCACTGTTTCCACCAAAGTCTTGCTTTGCTTGTAAGCTTAAGTTTGACGAGCATAGCTTGGTTAGCAGGTGTAGTTCTTGCTGTCTCAAAATAGTCCTCCATGGACTCGATCCAAATCTCGGCATCAGTTTGAATAGTCCTTCCCTTTCCATAGAATTCAGGTGGCTTGATTTGTTTGAGAAGAAACTTCTTCTCTTGAATCATAGTTGTACTTAGTGCAGGGGTTGGACATGGAACCTGCACTTGGGGTTGCGCATGGACAATAAGATTCTTTATGTTAAAAACTTATCAAATGTTTCTCATGTTACGTTAACATGACCAACATAGCTTTTAGCCAAGTGACCTAATCTCTTAACTCCTTTGCCAAAGATGAACAGCTTCACGATCTTTAAATCCTCCATCCACTTGATTCTCTTCAAGTTGGTTTGAAGGTACGCAAGTCGGTGGGCTGCTATGTAGTATATTCCTGATTCTCCCGTCCACCTCCATTCCGTGTACAGGGGTGAGGATTGTAGATGAGGTCTAGAATATTCATCGTGCCTAGCCTCCCTCGATAATCCGAAGCATGCATTGCAGTCATAAACATAACCTGGAACACCAAGAATTTGTTCCATGCTTCGTGACTCTGCAACCCAGCATCCATAAGTGAGTAAGGAAATGTTTTCAACAGAAAACACTATTCTATTCCACTTACCTTCCCCTGGCTGTCCCCTTATTCCCTTTACTTTCCTCCATTAAGTTCATTTGTAATCTTAGATTCTGTTGGTTCGATCTGATACCAACTGTAATGTGCCCGTTTGTCCACTTGCGGGACACGTCTTAGCAGCCCATCGGGAGGAGGGTCTAGAAGGCTCCGCCTGGCACTCACAGGGAATGACATAGGGTTTGCGATCTAGGTCTTCCCGAGTCTGCCCTAAGTGGAAGTAACCAGCCGTTCCCACTTGGGATCGACCTGAGGTCAGGGTTCTTTTCCTATCAGCAAAGTCTCTAGGAAGGAGCTAGCGTCGAGCTCCAGTTGTACCACTTGGTGTAGGAACAACAAAGTCAATGCGGATTCATGCTGCACTTGGTTCATGGAGAATGAGAAACGAGAGGGATGCGAAGCTCAACCTCTCTGCCGTATGGCATAGCCCCATTTCTTTCCCCTAAAATGGAATAAACCGAAAATTTTGCATCTTCTGACACGAGGTCTTCATTGTCTTATCATCTCATTATTTGAGAAAAGTTCCCAACTAATTGGGACCACCCTTTCATAGGACGGATCTAAGTCATGTCCACTGCACTTAGTTTTCTTTAGTTATCTAATTACCTAACACATTACGTTTTGACATGCAAAATCAGCTTCCTTGATTAAACAAAGTAATCATGGGTTCCTTCACGTAACCTAGAGACTGACACAAAAACAATGTCAAGAAAGTTCCTCTTTCTCAAGTATCTATTCTTTATTTATCATAATCTCGGATTACATCCAATATCATGCCCGAAGGCCATCCCAACAATCTACAAGATCGCTGCTCCAAGTTCCGCCCGTAGACTAGTACACGGGCCTCGAGATCCCATCTCGAGTCACGTCGGCCTCTTGCGCGGGATCCGAAGGCAAGGGATTTACAACCAGAGCCTCCCCTGGCACCCAAGTGTCCTCCCGATCCAAGCAGTATCCACGGAGAGACCTCTCGCGGTGGGTTAGGTCCATATACCCGGCGTGGCTAACAACCCCCTTGGATAGGGCCAGGCAGACAGTTGGAGGTAAGTGTTCCTGCCTCTCCCTCCAGGCTTTCAACTTGAAGCATTAAGTGTTTTCCTTGAATTAGTTCCTTGAGCAAAGAGATCAAATAATGCAGCTAAGTACAAACATGAATATTTCGAAGGTCACTTGTGCGACCGACTGCTAAGGTGTGACTTTTTTTATTCCCGGATGCTCCCAGCACCCGATCTTGGGTCTTTCCGCAACTTGGCAAGATCCCAATAATTTCGAACAAGATATGCAAGAAAATGGTCTTGGTAAGTTGACTTCTACTTGTCATTTTCCCTTGGGTTTTACCGTAGGGTATCTTAGTCCCTAACTCAAACATTAGCTGGTCAGTCAAGGCAACGGACATGCCTCATTCGCAGTCCAACCAAGGGTCTTTTAATCTCTAATTCCAACCAAGCTCAGCTAACACACATGGTAACACATGATTCCTCATTTAAACTTTCAAGATGTTGTCTAGATGCATGTGATCCTTCCAATTCTCTTAGTGGGGTTCTATGCAAGATTTCCCAACCATCATACAGGTTGTGTGTTTAGTATAGTTGTACCCCTAAATGACATTTATCTCTCTTTATTCTTGGCAATGAATACTGATTTCTAATGCACCGGATCACATGTGATTTGAGTCTATGAAAGTCTAGGCTTTTGTCTAACGATGCAAGTGTATCTTATGAACAGAAATTAACATTTCATGTGTTTCTTTTAACCATGATTGCGAAACGTTTGGTAAACTTCTTGATAGGTAAAGGATCATGGGAATTGGTGACAAGTGTTGAAGCTGAACCTGAAATAATAGAGAGGAATCCTACAGCTGATCAAAGATGAGCACACCGAGCTTGGTTGGAAAGAGCTCATAGGGTGCTACACTTCCTATCTTTGTGTATCTCGGATGCTATGGTAATGCAAATCATGAACTGCAAGTCACTAGCAGATGTATGGAACATATTGATCATGTTCACTGCTAGGAAGTCTACTAAGAATGTTGTTTGGTATATTGATTTCGGGGCATTGAATCATATGACGCCTCATGGTGAATGGTTTATTGACATGGTGCTTGAGAGGAATGACTATGTATGCACAGGGGATGACATGCAACATAGTAGTGAACATAAAGACAAAGTGCCTTTGGTAATCCATGATGGCAAGAAGAAGAACTTACATGATGTACTACATGTCCTGTCAATTACTAAAAATTTATTATATGTGGGCCAGATGACTAAGCAAACTTTGTAGGTTAGGTTTAATAAGCATGGTTGCTTCATTGAGGAGTTTGGGAATGGTTGCAAATTGATTGCTTGCGGTCATAGGAATGACATGATGTTTACTCTTGATGTAACTTTTCCACATCTGAAATGAGCCATGTTTGCCCATGACTTTGGTACAGTTCAAGATTTAGAACTATGGCATAAAAGAGTGGGGCATGTTAATCTTCAATGGCTGCAAATGATGTAGAAAAAATAGCTTGTTACAGCTCTACCCAAGTTTGCTTACACAGATATTGGTCATATCTGCGATGCTTGTTAGTTTGGTAAATAGTCAAGGTTGCCATTTGTCAAGCATGTAAGAAATAGTACGTGACCATTGTAGTTGGTTTACTTTGATGTGTGGGGGCCAACCCATAATGCATCTATGGGAGGCTCTAAATATTATGTGACATTCATTGATGACTTCAGTTGCTATACTTGGGTTTATATATTGAAAACAAAGGATGAGGTGTTTGCTATTTTTTAGTAATTTAAGCATCAGGTTGAAAAGGAATTTGATTGCTATATCTCTTGTTTGAGATCTAACAGTGGTGGGGAGTATGTGTCAAATGAGTTTTGACAGTTTTTTGGCTAAAAATTGCATACATAGGCAGCTTACATGTAGCTATACTCCACAGCAGAATGGGGTAGCTGAATGGAAGAACAAGGTCTTAATGGAAGCTATACATGCAATGATGAATGAGAAGAAGATATCACTCTATTATTGGGCTAAGGTTGTTATGACAACCATGTATATCTTGAACATGACTCCCATTGTAGGTATTCATGATATGACACAATTTGAGAAGCTGTATGGCTACAAGCCTAATATTAGTCATATGAAAGTATTTGGATGCCTTGCTTATGTGCACATCCCTGATGAGAAGAGGAAGAAGTTGAATTCGAAAGCACGTAAGCATTTCTTTATTGGTTATTCGCAGGAGAATAAGACATATATATGCTATAATCCCTCTACTTGGGAGACACTAGTTAGCAGAGATGTTGTCTTTGATGAGATGGCCTCTTGGTATGCATCACTGGCTGTAGTGCCATGAGATATGTCTTCTACACATGCTTCTATAGTCAATTCATAGCAGAGTACTGCATTGACAGGTCCTTGTGGTACGACAGTATCTTCTTGGACATAGAGGTTGTGGAGCTCTAGCTCACAGTCTCCTAACACCATTACATAAGTGAGGGGGAGATATGATGTGGTGGACAGCAAAGGAAAAGAATAAGCTTCTGATGATACATCTGGTGTGATAACACCTGGTAGGATGACTTCAGCCTATGACTTAGGTGATAGTCTAGACAGTGATCTTGGTATTCCGACTGTGTATACGCCTGGCACTAAGCAGAACAGGTACATTCTGCCTCATGAGAGAGGGGAATCAAGTAGTGCACCACAACTTAGATGCTCACAGAGAGTCAGGTACCCTGTGGATAGGCTGACTTACAATGGTTATTCTGTAAAGCATTATGCTTATATGACAAAGGTAACGTAGGTCAAATGACCTGCTACATAAGTTGAAGCAGTGATGGATAAAAATTGGTGCACATCTATGGATGAGGAAATATCTGCCTTAGCTGAAAATAGAACATGGGATCTTGTGCCACTATTAGAAGGAAAGAAGACCATTGGCTACAAATGGGGAGCATAGAGAGGTACAAAGCCAAGCTGGTTGCTAAGGGTTATGCCCAGCAGTATGGCTTAGACTATGAGGAAACATTCAGTCATGTTGCCAAGATGGCTCCATATAAACAATGATCGCATTGGTTGCTGCTAAAGGCTAGAAATTGCAACAAATGGATGTTAAGAATGTGTTTCTCAATGGTGATTTAGCAGAGGATGTTTATATGGATCAGCTTGAAGGGTATGTACACCTTGGTTTTCAACATTATGTATGCAAGCTGAAAAAGATGTTGTATGGCTGAAGCAAGCTTTGAGAGCCTAGCATGGATCACTAGTTACTTGCAGAGTTTGGGAGTCATTGTTGGCAGGGCTATTGTTGTGATTGGTTATGTATATTGATGAGTCATTGTTGGCAGGGCTATTGTTTTTACGAGAAAGACAGACAAAGGTCTGGTAGTGATTGGTTATGTATATTGATGATTTGATAATCACAAGTGATGATGACTTAGGGATACAACATATTATGCAAATGCTAAAATCTAAATTTGTTATGAAAGACTTAGGTGAACTTAGGTATTTCTTGGGTATTGAGGTGATCAAGACTGAAAATGATTTATGACTGATGCAGAAACACTATGCCATGGAAATGCTAAAGAAATATGGGATGGCTGAATGTAAACCATTGGATACACCTCTTGATCAGAATGCCAAGTTGGACATTAGTATTGGAGCTGAAATTGTTAATGTGACTATGTACAGGCAGATGGTCTACTTGACCATGACCATCACCAAGCCTGACTTGAGTTATAATATTGGGCTCATAAGTCAGTTCATTCAGAAGCCCAAAAAGCCACACGTGGATGTTTTTAGGCGGATTATGAGATATGTAAAGTCCACTGTAGATTACGGGTGGTTTTATGTGAAAGATAAGTCCTTGACACTGGTTGGATACATAGATGCAAATTGGATAGGATGCTCATATGATCGTAAGTCTACGAGTGGTTATGTCTTCAGCTTTGGAAGTGGAATGATCAGTTGGACTCATAAGTCAGTTCATTCAAAAGCCTAGAAAGACACTTGGATGTTGTTAGGCGGATTATGAGATATGTAAAGTCCACTATAGATTATGGGTGGTTTTATGTGAAAGATAAGCCCTTGACGCTGGTTGGATACACAGATGCAGATTGGATAGGATGCTCATATGATCGCAGGTCTACGAGTGGTTATGTCTTGAGCTTTGGAAGTGGAAGGATCAGTTGGAGTAGCAAGAAGCAACCAACGGTTGCATTGTCTAGCACTGAGGTAGAGTACAGGGGTGCTGCATTGGCAACATGTGAGACTGAATGGCTGCTCAAGCTTATGGCTGATTTGGATATACAGGTGGATACTTCCATGACTTTGTTATGCGACAATCTTAGTAGTGTACTTTTGGCAATAAATCCAGTATACCATGTCAGGACTAAACACATTGAGATACAGTACCATTTTATCAGAGAGATTGTTCTTGTAGGGAGAGTAGATCTTATGCATGTAAAGATTGATGAATAGGTTGCAGATATCTTTACCAAGTCTTTGGGTAAAGATAAGTTTAGTGTTTTCCGACAGCTACTTGGTGTACAGAGGCTGTCTTGAGCTTGAGGGGGAGTGTTAAGACTTCAAGCTCTTTATCTTTAGTATGTGTGTAACCGACACTCTGTCTCTCTGTCATATGTCCAACTATATCAGCAAGTGTGGGACATTAAATAAGTCACTGACTTAAAGCTATGTGTGAATGGTCTGTAGACCTTAGAGTGTTGTATTCACTTCAGTTATGTGTGATATGAAATAATGAAGAAAATGAGATAAGAGCACATTGCTCCTCTCTATTGCTCCAACCCTTTGCTCTGTCTCTCTCGACAAATAGTTTCCTAGGTATAAGTGAGAGCTTTATATATAGGTGATAGCTCCTTGGTGACAAGTGACAAATGTTTCTTTGATAAAGATAGATTTTTGGGTGATTGCAGGATTGAAGTTGTCTTATCAGTTGACGAGCGCTTTGATGACTTAGAGGAGGAGCTTCTTTTAAGACACTCTTTTGAAGGAAGATGCAATTATCACAACTATAGTCGGCGAGAGAAGTTTGCCACTTTACATCCATTTTTCTTTTATTTATGTTTCATAGAGGGCTCACACTTTGAGCTATGTATAGGGATTGATATGTCCATTATCATTGTATCAACATTCTTCTTCAATCAATGTATTATTCTTCCTTTATCCAGTGCTTTGTGTGTGTGTGCTTACACACACACACACACTTCTCTTTATGTTCGTGTTTCTCTTTCGTTGCGCACTCTCACATAGGGTTAGGAGACACTACTCCCAATTGGATGGTAAAGACAATATTTCATAGAATATTCTCTAATTGACTAGGAAAGGTTTGTCATATGGTCAGATATGCTAACTAGACTACCTTACTAGGCTATAAAAGGAAGACCCTTCAAAGCCATCATCAATCTAGTCGGAGTTGTTTTAGCTATCCTTAAACTCTTTGCCTATTTGGAGCCCCAAGGGAGACACCAAGAAAAGGAGGTTTCTACTGCAAGAAAATATATCTTGTATCATCAACAACCATCTTTTTCATATTTGATATGATCTCAACAAAGAAAAGAATAGCAGGAACACGAAATCTTCATGCAACTTCATAGAAACAATTCTCCCACGGCTTTAACTTTAACAAAATACATCATATTTTTCATAGAATTCTTTGATAGATATCAAAAACACAAAATACTAAACCACTTTGAATGGAAAGATATCACATATAATTCATCTTCAAAGTTTCCATAGCTTTTTCTCACAATCTCTCATATGTAGATACATTGTTTGGCATAGAATTGGTTATCTCTGACTCTCTCTCTCTCTCTCTCTCTCTCTCTCTCTCTCTCTCTCTCAATGGTACATCATATCCTCACTAAAATAGTCAATAATTACTTAGAATAATCCTTGTTTGGTCGTGAATACCCATCCCAAGATGTGTGTGTGATATAAAAGGTCACCAGAGCCACTACACTGACTCCTCACAGTTCACTACTATCACTTCACTCCAGTCTTCTCTTGAGTCTTCAATAGCTACTTCTTTCACTTCTTTGAGCTCTTTTGAACTTGCATTCACCTCTTGCCAAGTCTAGAAAACTTTTCCAAAGTCTCACATGCATTCCATAGAACACTTACAAAGGCATACAGAACAGAACAAAATAGGAACATAGGCTCTACAGAAGCTCAACAGAGGGTTACAAAAGGTCAACATAAAGCATCCAACTCAACTTAAATCATTCAAACCCATAAAAAATCATTCAATGAGCTTTTAAACAACCTCAAACTTCATCAATCATTACTCCATACTTTCATATAGAAGAAAATCAGAACAAAATATAAGCTATCAGAACTAATCGGAACCTATAGAATGTAGCAGAACATCACAGAGCCTCATATCTCCACTATAAAACATTATGAGCTTCCAAAACATAACCAACCTCATCCAAAACACTCTCAAACACTCCTAAAACAACTAAACATCATTCAAAATCCATAAGTAATCAACCATTCAGTCCTAAAAAATAACAAAAATCAACTAAAAAATACATGTCATTTTAGCATTTAACACTATTATTTATCTAGATCACTATCTAAGCTAAGTATAAGCTTCATTGTGGAAGTGCACGAGTGGATAGAGCTATCTTTGTATCAATTCATTTGAAATTCATTGTGGAAGTGCATGAGTGGATAGAGCTATCTTTGTATCAATTCATTTGAAATTAAAGAAATTTATTCTCTTTTTGTATTTTTTATATATGTTCTACCCCTTAGATTCTATTTCTACACCATGTAATTTTTATAATTTGGTGATTTTTGTTTACCAAAAGCAAGAGAGTTGCTTAAGGGGACTACTTATCAAGAATCTAAGGGATATCTTATATCAACAAGCTTAGGAAAATATTACATCACAAGGTGGAGATAGCTCCTTTGTCTTACATAGAGAAGGAAAGAGAGATTGAGTTGTGGTGCTCAAGAGAGAGCTCAAAGCTCCAGAACCTACATCATTTATTACAAGAGAACACTACTACTTACTTCAAATACCACTAGTACAAACTACTATCTTATCATTGTCCATGTTGTTTTTTTTCATCCCTATTTGTAATTCTTTACTTTTTAATAAGTATCTTTCAAACTTGATTACTAAGTTTTAGAAAGCCCTCGCTCAATAATCCCTTTCACACTTGTCTTACTCAAACTAGTTCATATTATATCATGTTTACACCTTGAATTGGTTTAATTATGTGCACTGGATGGTTGCAATTTGATAGAGATAAAAAAAACCCTATTCACACTATTAAATATTATCTTAAGCTACATTCAATTATATTTTTTAAAAAATTATCTCAAAATCAAGACCCTATTCATGGAAAATTGAATTTAGACACCGTTGAGAAAAAATAACTCAATAAGATGTCTTTAGAAATATCATGGCCTTCACTTGTAATTGTTATGTAATTATGTTTATCAAGTTATTTTATTGGAATTATGGATTTATATTTGTAGGATATTTTACAAGATGTATGAATTTATCACGATATTTTACCAAAATTTATTATGGATTTTATTTATTTATGATATAATCTATGACTTAGTATTCAAATGTGCTTGTACGGTACTAGTTACATTATGCTTGGCAGATGGATAGAAGGATACTAATGTGTGTTGTGTTGTAATGAGTAGATAATTAGATGAAGTAAAGTTATCATTTTTTAGAGTGCACAATATTACACATAAAATTTATGTGCTCTTTAGTTTGAAAAAAATTTAGCGAAAGCATTATATTTTGTATGCACCTATTAGTGCAAGGACTTTGTATACACACATGCACAATAGATTTATGTTTAATATATTTATTAGAGAAAAAACAAAATTTTAAAATAAGAATTTTAATATAGAGTGTGTTTTAGTTTATTTACACACAAAAGCGAGTCATGCAAAGTGAGGAAAAGCAAGGAATACAAGGGTGCTTTCAATGTATTTTGGGCACAAAAGCTTACTTTAATATTATAAATACATACATGGTGGAGGTACTCTTAAGGAAGATTATAAATACATACATGGTAGAGGTGCTCATCCATGTATGGGGGAAGATTGTATCGAATCTTGTGTCATGCAAGCTCATGGTTCCAAAGGAACAACAATAATGCTAGCATGTAAGAAGAACCAAAATCCAAGAAACCAAAGTACAACAATAAGATGAGCTTACAAGATCGTAAAGCTAGACATCTATAACTAAATAACAAAAATGTCAGCATCTTATCAATTTAGAATGAATCCAACACAACATCCATCTTGCTACATGCAAAAATAATAAACAAAAAATTGAACTACAACAAAACAACAAAAATATCAACATCTTGTCAATCCAGAAAAAATAGAACATAGTATCCATAGACTTCTTGATATGTATAAAAAAAAGAAAGCAAAAATTGACCCAATTGAGAACTAAATCAATTAAGAATCATACTAGGATACTTCATCATAAATACATTTAACAAATCAACTCCAACCACTAATTGAGTATTAGAACAAGTAGAAGAATTATCTTTCAAACTTGTAAATTCCATGCCATCCAAAATAATATATAATTGAATCCTAGATCATACAATAGAAAAAACTATGCAATTATAGACAACGAAGAGAAATTCATAGAATACAATCTACTTTAACATATAGTACATGAAGAACAACCACAATAGCCAATATAAGAACTCATATGTTTCAAGAAATCATGACCAATACACAAACTATGTGCCTTCAAACAAGTAGAATCAAGCACACAAGCAAGCAAGCAAGCCAACCATCAAGCTATTCCACAACTAAGTGGGACCTAACAAGTCCACTACAAAAAAGAAAGAAAAAATCTAGCATAGGAAAATGCTCTGCCCAATGTGCCCAATTGTTTGTTAGGGAACAATATTACAAATATTAGGAGGTGCTCTTGATAGAGATATCAAAATTGTCTTTCACATTTAAAAATATATATTTGTATACATTAGGAGGCGCAAGTTGCATAAAAGAACACAGGAAGGAGGTTTTGCATGATAATGAAATCTTGGTATGATCTACAGATGAAGAGCATGTGCTTAAATTCCTTTGAAGCTTTTAGAAAAGTGGGAGGAAAATTGTAATCCTGTTTAACAAGGAGGCAACGTCCATCTGTGGTCATTACAAGTAATGAGTGCTTTACGCCTCCGCAGTGAAAGAAGGAATTTCTTGAGGAAAATCGACGCACGTTTAGGCATTTACGTGTTCTAAATGAACACTAACATTGCTTTTAGAGAAGAGAAAGATCAACGCCCGTTTAGGCGTTTACGTGTTCTAAACGAACACGGACACATACCTGGCTTTTGCAGTAGAGAATGCTGCGGGCTAGTAGATATATAAGAAGAGACGACAGCTAGCTCCAAATGTTAGCATCATAGCGAGGAAGCAAAACACATAATACACGCTCACATCCGCGGGAATGCGCTACCGACCAAAATGAAACAATATCATAACCGGCCTGGAGCAATGCTGCTGCTGCTGTTGCTGCTGCTGCATGTCGCAGCCGATGTGCCGATGATGGTGTCGGCAGCCAACTGGGGCAGCTTCAGCCGAGATAACTGCGTGCTTCCAGGGTATCGCAAGTACTATGCTAGGCTATGGAACATCAAGGGCGACTGGGGCAAAGCATGCAATAGCATGGCAGCCACAGTCCAAGGGACCTATTTTGGCCGCCCGGACAACTGCGTAGACAAGGGGATAGGGGGGGAGTGGGGGGAGTTCTACGTGCTGGACAGCAGCTGCAATCCTAACTGGGGCTCGTTCCGGGACGATGGCTGCAAGGGCGACGGGCGGCGGCAGTTCTCCAGCGTGCTGTGGGACGTGCCGAGAGGGACGAAGTGGGAGGACTGGTGCGCGCAGTCGTGGGCGGAGGTCGACGGAGTCTTTTTCATGCAGCCCTCCCGCTGCGTCAACAACATACTCAACATCTGGGGCCAGTTCGACGTGCCGGACCCCTGCTGCGGGAACGGCAAGGCCAGCGGCTCCATCACGGCGCCCCTCCACGACCAGCTGCGCCGACGGAGGCTCCTCGCCGATACTTGCGCGGCCGCCGGCGGCAGCGGGGGCATACCTCCTCACGATAGGAATGGTTTGCCGAAGACCCCCGCCGACGCGGTCGACGCCTTCGCCGACGATGACTTCGACGCCGACGAGCTCGCTGTCTACCTAATCGAACAGTCTAAAGGCGCCGGGCCGGCGGGCCAGTTCATCGTCTCCGGCGGAAGCTCTGGTGGCATTCAGTCATTCGACGTCTTTCTGCGCTCCACGGGCTCCCCCATCCGCTTCTTCCCCACCCGCTCGCGCGCGAGTTTCGGGGCCGTGCGGAGTCACTCCATTCAGGCGCTGGTGGTGCCGGTCACGCGCGCAGGGGGGCTGACGTCCAGCGGCAACATCCCGTCCGGAAGCTGGTACTCCGTCAGCCTCACCAGAAACGACAATGCCGACCACCCCGTGCGCGTCATTGCCACCAGCCAGCTCTCTGGGTGTTGCCTCTCACTTGGATGGGACAGCAGTAGCCGCACGCTGTACATGGGGCACGTGCAACCGGACCCCGGGGCATCCCAGCCCTACCAGCAGAGTGGGGAGAACCTCGCCAACCATATGAGGCAGCAAACCCAACCCTTCGAAGGAGTCACTCTCGACTCCGGACACATCTACCATATCGGTGCCAACAGTGAGCGCTATGGTGGCTATGGCGCCACGGGCCTTGTCCGGGCCAATGTCATTGGCCTCCTTGGCCGCAACGCCATCCAGATCGTCGTGCAGTTCGTCAATACTACGAGTGGGCTCGTGGAAAGATTCCGCGATATGCCGTTCTTCTAAGGTACTCGTCCAAGCAAGATGAAGTGAGAGAGTCTATTTACTAGAGGAGATTTTACAAAGTCTACTGCGAGCTCACTAAGGCTACACCTCGTGCCCCGGTATTTATGTATGGATCTCACGATTGAATCGTAGCCTCGTGAGCTAGAAATAATACGTCACATTTGAAATTTTCCTTTAGCCACAAAATCCCCATAGCAGCAGCCCGGAAGAATATTTGCATTATCTACTTTTTCTTAAGTTTTGCTCGTTGTTCGTAAGACTTCGCTACCATAGCATACATATTATTCACCACAATATAAATATAGCATGCTCATCAAGATGTTAGAATAGTGTTGAATAAGTTTTACACATACACAACACCCCCTCTCTCTCATCCCTTTAACTATGACAACCTACACTATGTATAAAACACTTGACCTTAAAACACAATAATTAGTAGACTTGAGTTTTTATCTCTCTTTTCATGCTTCACAACCAAACTACACTTTTGCATGCTAATCATGCTACATGTGGCAATAAAGTAGCATCCAAGATTATAGAACTTGATTGCTTGCATTATCATCACGCTTTCATACATTGGAGGGAAAAGTTCTACTCAAACAACAATTAGCAACATGTGTCACTACTTATCTTAAGATTATGGATAAAGGTTAAAACAATCGATTCTTCTTATTGGCTACCCTATGATAAAATTGTTGAAGCTCATTCCAATGTGGAACTACTCCTACATATAGTGTGCAATAGGATTCAAAAGTGGTACATTGGGTGTCCCACAAGTATATCTCATGATAACTTTATTTCAAATTTTCCTCTTCGGCTAATTCGTTTGAGTATAAACCTCCTTATCCATTGCAACCATTTTTTATAGCTGATGATGATTATTGTATAGTAAAAAAGAAGGCTCCAAGTCTCATTTTATTATGTGGCTTTCATTTAATCAAGTTCTTAAGGAGTTGTTATTTTAAAAAATGGATTAAATATTATTACTAAGATGTATTATCTATAAAGATGTTACTATTCAACACCTCTTCTATATATTTTTGGTGGCTTAAGAAGCTAGACTATCTCATGTAGTAAAGATATATTATATTCAATGTCTTTAAAAAGATAGATCCAAACTATGTAATGATAGATAAGAAACTAAGAAAAGAATGGATAAAAAGTCCCCAAGTCTTATAATGCATAAGATGTTTTATGAAAGATAAGAGCTTGAGTAGAAGTATATAAGCAGAAGCAAAGCAAGAGCTATGGTGGATTGAGCAAGAGAGCAAGAGAAAGAGACACAAGATGTGAGAAATCCAACTATCACAATGTGTTATTGACCTTCCATTATTCAATAGTTACTAAAATAATAAAGAATAAAGTGATAGATAGACACTTGCTAGCTGTGGTGTATATATGTGTAATCATGGTGTGTGTATGTATTAAATATAGGGTGGCATAGACACAAGTACCTTTACCCCCAACAACCTCCAACTTAAAGGTGAATATACCTCCAGTGAGATAAAAGAATAACAAAGTGACAAATTACAAATGTACATAAAGTACAATAGTATAAGGAATAGATCTCATTTCATCCTGCAGCCATCATCTTCCTAAGGAAAGAAAAAGTTCCATTGAGAGACTTTTAGTGAAAAGATCTATAAGATTCTTGTCAGTCCAAATCTGGTCAAAGCTCAACAAACTTACATTCTATTGAGAGAGAGAATGAGCACTTGTGGTCTCTACACAAATGGGATTAATTTACTCACATTAAGGGATGCAAAAGAGACACTACTTATAAGTCAAATTGAAAGTAGACTATGACACTTTTATACACGACCAGAGAGATGATGATGTAATAGAGAAATAGAGGAGAAGGTGTGGTGCAATATAAAGCAAATAATTGAATATGCTAATATTTAGGGTCACAACTAATGTATCGCAATCCAAAAAGGTGGGGGAGATAAGCACACATCCTTTTATGGGTACTTGGTTGGATTATATTACCTACTAATCCTAATTAATTGAGCATAATCTTAATTTATTAGAGTCCAAATTGAATGATGCATTAGGTAATGTAAGGCAATGCATGAAATCTGTCTTTTTAATATATTTTGTTGTCTTGTAACACAATATTAGCGATTTTGGGAATCTCCCAATTTCCATTTTTTGAATACTAAAAAGATGGCACCTGGATAACATGTCGATAAGTTTCTCAAAACCATATGATGTGACCTATCATTGGAAAGTGCTTGAAAAATGGAATCTATTGAGCTATAGTGTAATATTTCCGCCCAAAAATATTATAGAACTTGACCCCCACATGCCGGCGTAAAAGCTGTGCAAAGTCATCTTCCGCGTCGACTAATGACGGTGGCTAAGTGGTTACCCCGCGCGTACGATAAAAATCCCCATCCACGATGTGCAATTAAGGCCGGGGTGCGAAGACCGCAAGCCGCGCAAGAACACCCTTCTTGGATAAAGGGAATATGGATAATGGTGAAAATTTAGGCAAATGTTTTTACTAATTATCCCTTCCCCCAGCCGATGCATGGCTGGAGGAGAGGGAGTGTGTAAAGGAGTGAGTTATATAGTGTGGTGTGTGGGGAGCATGAGGAGGGAGAGGCATGCATAGGCCACGTGGTGGCTACCTCTTCCCCCCCCCCCCCCCCCCCCCCCCAAGGCTATATGAACCCCCCCTGTGGCACGAGGGAGAAGGAGTAGCCAGAGGCTGCCATGCTAAGGGACACGAATGAGGAGGGAAGAGGAGGCCGCCTGTCTCCTGCCTGCTGCCGTGTTGTCCTGTGTTGCCGTTGCCGTCATGATCATGCCACGTAGCCGCCTACAGCGCCTGCTGCTGCCGCCCATCTCCCCCCCCTCCCCCCCCGCCATCATCATCAATAAACTCCCCCCCCTTTCGTCGTCATCTTCTCTCCACCAATCATTGCCCACTCCACCCACGTGATTCTGGGAGGCAGAAGCTTCTAAAGGCAAGCCCCTTAAGCCTTGTGCACGCGGTCTTTACCCGAGTCTTAAAACCCACACCTTGCAAAGGGTATTCTTGCGTAAGGGAGAAGCGGACAGATTTTGAGGCTGTTTACCAAGCTTGGAGGGAATTTTCAGCTCGCGTAAGGGGAAAGACAAATCCCGGAGTCCAAACACATTACATCTACGATGGCTCCAAAGCCTAAGTCGCAAGGCGTACGCGCAGAAGCCTCGAACCCAAACTTACACGTGGACATCGCTGCAAGTCCCCATAACCAGGTTCTTAGAAGTTTAATTCCGCGTTGGGCATGCTTAAAGGTTCATAGGAAAGTGGTTGGCAGGTTCTAGCGCAAGACTAACTTGCAAGAGGATGAGCAGACATCCTGTTACATCACCTTTCTTGGGTTGATTTGCCAAGTTAAGGGAAGTTATGTATTTCCTGGTAAGCAAAGGATCAATCAAGTTAGAGCGACAAAGACGCCAGGATTTACTGTCTTAACTTAAGAAACCTAAGGTGTTGGTTGATTTGGGTTGATAGGGTATAACCCTAACCCAAGGATAAAAGGGTAAACAAATGAAGCCTTGGGAATCTTGCCAAGTTGCAATTGATCCCGGATCGAATGCTGGATGCATCTAGAGAGAAGGATTTACTTCTTAGCAGTTGGCCAAATAAAACTACCACTGGATTGTTTGTGTTTGTATAAGTTAGGAGCACTTTTTGTATTGCTTTGCTCAATGAACTAAGGGTGGAAAGATAATTAATGCTTCAAGTTGAAGGCTTGAAGGGAGAGGCAGCATTTGTTACCCCCGATTGTCTGCCTGACCCTATCTAAGGGGGTTGTTAGCTGCGCCGAGAACGTGGACTGAACCTGTCGTGAGAGGTCTCTCCGTTGGGCGCTACTTGGAGCAGGAGGACGCTTGGGTGTGAGGGGGGGCTCTGGCCATAAATCCCTTGCCTTCCGGGTCCTGCATAAGAGGCCGACGTGACTCGGGATTGGATCTTGAGGCCTGCATACTAGTCTACAGGTGGAATCTTGGATTAGTAATCCTGTAGATTGTTGGATTGCCTTCGGGCTAGATTGTGGATTGCCTTTGGGTGGATTATGGATTAGCCTTCGAGCTGCCTTCGGGTTGGATGTATTCCAAAGATAAATAAGATCAATGGATGTAAAGGAACTTGTTTGAAACTATTTTTCTATGTCAAGTGCTAAGATTACGTGAAGGAACCAGTGTTTAATTGGCTAATTAAGGAAGCTATTTTTGCTTGTCCAACTAAATGTGTTAGGTGATTAGACAACTAAAGCAACCCTGAGGAAAGTGCGGGGGATGTGGCCATGGGCCCGTCCTATGGAAGGGTGGTCCCGGTTGGTCAGGAACTTTTCTCAAACGAAGTCGATAGCAGGAAATTTTTCTCGAAGGAAATGATCAGTAAGGAACGTTGACCTAGAATCTAGGATACTAGAGTCCCGATTTGTGCTGTTTTAGCGGAACGGAATGGGACTAGGCCTTATGGGCAGAGAGGTCGAGCTTTGCATCCCTCTCGTTTCCCATTCTTCTTGAACCAAGTGCAGCATGAATCCGCTTCGACCCTGACGTTTCTGCGTAAAGTAGTTTGCCTGGGGTTCGACGCTAGTTACTCTCTAGGAACTTGACCACTAGGAGAACCCTGATTTAGGTCGGTCCTAAGTGGGAATGGTCAGAATGCTTCCGCTTCGTGGCAGACTCGGGAGGACCTAGATCGCAAACCCCATAACATTCCATGGGAGTGCGGGGCGGTGCTTTCTAGACTCTCTTTCCGATGGGCTATTAAGACGTGTCCTGAAAGGGAACAGGTGGACATGTTATAGTTGGTATTAGAGCGAACCAACGAAGGATCTGTCTTTATAAGAAAACTTAATAAGATGAAGTGAAGCAAATGTTGCTATTAAGAACATTTCCTTACCTACTGTCAATGCTGACTTGTAGAGTTGGAAAGCATGGAACAGATTCTTGGTATTCCAGGTCATGTTTATGACCGTGATGCATGCCTCGGATTATCAACACAGGATCGATATGATGAATATCCTAGACTGCATCTACAATCCATCGCCTCTGTACGTGGAATGGAGATGGACGGGTGATTCAGGAATCTATTACATAGCTGCCCACCGATTTTCGTACCTTCGAACCAACCTAAAGAGAATTAACTAGTTGGAGGACCTGAAGATCGTGAAGTTGTTCATCTTTGTTGAGGCTCACACAAACACAACCCTACATGTTGGAGGTTGGAAGGTCAAGTTGAATACCTATGTGTATGAGAAATTGACCCGAATAATCCCTGCCAACAAAATCAAGGTGTTGGGACGTTACGAGAATAACGGGTACCAAAGGGAAAGGATATCCTAATCTTCCAATGACCTATCGATTCCTAAAAGTCCATGACCCCAATCCATACTATTACTCAATTCCAGTAGCTGAATGTAACACAACCTTATTCTCTTCGAATTAATGTATCAGCTTGTTCCATCTCCCCAAGAATAATTGTACTCCGAAAGGGCTATGCCCATATGGATGAAATAAGACTTCTTTTTATCAATGATTGCCTTGACTATGAATATTGATAAAGAGATAAAGTGATTTGATCACTTGGCTAAAAGCTAAAGTGGACATGTAACGTAATGTGGAATTCTTGTTGGGAGGAAAATTGACTTCGGTCAGATTCAGGGTCATGAACCTAGGTATCCATGAGTGTTTGCTCGGAATGGATTGGCTTAAACCCAATGATGCCCACATTCATTGTGGAAAGGGTCAAGTTTCCCTTTGAAACTCTGAAAGGAAATTGGTCACAACTCAAGGAGAGGCTGGAAAGCTGAAAATTCAATTGGCCAAAGCATCTCAGATAATAAAGGGAGTTAGAAAGGGACTACCTGTCTATTTGATTAAGCTTAATAAGCTAGATCAGAATCAGGAGTCTAGTGAAGAACCTTCATGGCTAAAGGAGTACGCGAACGTATTTCCTGAAGAGCTGACAGAACTTCCGCCTCAAAGGGAAGTTGATCATGAAATCAAGCTAGTGCCAGGAGCTGCACCAGTTGCAAAGAGGCCATATAGGATGTCCATCCCGGAAGCGATTGAGCTAAAGGAGCAACTCAAGCAACTGTTAGATCAAGGCTACATCCGTCCTAGCAGTTTGCCATGGGGAGCTCCAGTGTTGTTCCATAAGAAGAAGGATGGAACACTTCGACTATGTATTGATTACAGAGGGTTGAATCAATCAACCATTAAGAACAAGTATCCTATTCCAAGAATAGATGAAATTCTTGACCGTCTTCAAGGTGCGAAGATCTTCTCCAAGATTGATCTCAAGTCTGGATACTATCAAATAAGGATCAAGGAAGAAGATATCCCAAAGACGGCATTCAACACAGGATATGGACACTCTGAGTTCCTAGTCATGTCGTTCGGGCTGACAAATGCACCTGCCTGCCACCTTCAACATGTTAATGCATGATATCTTTAGACCATATCTTGATGACTTTGTAATCGTCTTCTTGGACGATACCTT
The DNA here is from genome assembly GCF_053477565.2 of Lygodium microphyllum. NCBI lineage: Eukaryota > Viridiplantae > Streptophyta > Polypodiopsida > Schizaeales > Lygodiaceae > Lygodium > Lygodium microphyllum. Next base: position 76,787,206 of record NC_141144.1, read on the forward strand.
AGTCTACTCCAAATAGGAAGAAGATCATGAACCCCAACTTCACATTGTTCTTAAAACAATGAGGGCACACAAGCTTTATGCCAAGAAGAAGAAGTGTGCATTCTTCAATCAACAGATTGAATATCTGGGATTCATTGTATCAGCGGAAGGAATCTCAGTGGATCTGGCCAAAGTCAGAGATGTTCTGGAATGGCCAAAACCAACAACTATCAAGGAAATACATAGTTTTCTTGGATTGGCAGGATGCTACAGGGTCTTTATAAAAAACTATGCTTTGATTGCAGCGCCTCTGACGGATCTACTGAAGAAGCAAACATCGATTGTATGGTCAACTACTGAACAATCTAGCTTTGATAAACTAAAGCAAAGTTTGGTATCAGCACCTATCCTGAAACTTTCGGACCTCAGTAAGGAGTTCGAAGTAGTAACTGATGCTAGCACACTTGCCTTAGGATGTGTGCTTATGCAAGAAGGTCATCCTGTAGCATACTCTTCAAGAAAAATGAAGAGCCATGAGAAGAATTATGCTACCCATGATCTAGAGCTATTAGCTCTCATCCATGCTCTCAAGCTTTGGAGACACTACTTGTTGGGTAACAAGTTTACCCTAGTGACCGATCATAAAATTCTCAACTGGATCTTTACCCAGAACGAGCTCAACATGAGGCAATGTCATTGGATTGAAGTGTTGAAGGAATATGATTTTGAAATCAAGTACTGGCCTGGAAAGGAGAATGTAGTTGCCGATGTACTCAGTCACAAGACATTTCTAAATTCTCTAATCCTGCAAGATCCATCAACAGCTAGATCTCTAGCCACAAAGGTATCCATGCCAAACAACCCAATACTTGAGTTAGCTAGAGAAGAAGCATGCCATAATCCAACCTATCAGAAGTTGCTAAGGGAGATCCTTATCAAGGATCAAGACCCGAAGTTACATGCTAAGTATCAAGAATTCTCTATCAATAGTGGACTTGTCTACTATAGTACGAGATTATGTATACCAGCAAGCTAGTCACTCAAGCAAAAGATACTTTGGGAAGCTCATGATTCCCCTTTCTCAGGACATCTTGGCTATGCCAATACCCTTAATGCAGTTAGAAAGAGCTACTATTGGGAGAGGCTTAAAGGTGACGTTCTCAAATATGTCACTAAGTGTTTGTCTTGTCAACGTATTAAGACCGAACATGTCAAAATGCCAGGAAAGTTGCAACCACTTGACATTCCCCAAATGAAATGGGAATTCATCAGTATGGACTCTGTTGTTGGCCTACCCCAAGTTTAGGGAGGATACAACTCCATTATGGTTGTGGTGGATATGTTAACCAAGGTTGCGCATCTTATTCCTGTTAAGACAAACTATAAAGCCTCAGACATTGCAAGGTTGTTCATCAAGGAGATATTCAAACTGCATGGGTTGCCCAGAAGAATCATTAGTGATTGTGATCCTCTCTTCACATCAAACTTCTGGAGAGCTATCTTTGAAGCCATTGGGACTCAACTCTGTTTTGGTATAGCTTGCCATCCCCAAACCGATGGTCAAACGGAGCGAGTCAACCAAGTCATTGAGGATATGCTAAGGGCACACTGCTGCCGTGAACCCAAAAAGTGGATTCAATACTTGCCATTGGTTGAGTTTTCCTACAATGCTTCCTACCAACAAAGCATTCAGATGACCCCTTTTCAAGCATTGTATGGGCATGATTGTCAAAGTCCTTTAAACTTCTCGGATCCAACCTTGAGGGTTGAAGCTTCAAGGCAGATGCTGGAAGATATGGACGACCAAATGAAGTCAATAAGATAGGACATCCAAGCCGTCAAGGATAGACAGAAGGCATACACGGATTTGAAACATCAAGATAGAACCTTCGCTGAAGGAGATATGGTTTTCATTTGCGTACGCCTAAAGAAGAGTTCCCTATCCTTAGGCGAATGCAAGAAGCTAAGTCCAAGGTATTGTGGACCCTACAAGATTCTCAAGTGCATAGGGCCTAATGCTTATAGACTGCAACTCCCTGAGAACCTAAAGGTTCATAATGTATTCTATATTAGCCTACTGAAGAAGTATGTACCTAATCCTAGTCACATACTTGATGATCAACAAGTTGTAATGCCCAGCCAAGGAGTCCTTGAGCTACGGCCTGATAGGATCTTAGATGTTAGGGAGAGACAATTGAGATCTAGAACCTTGAGAGAATGTCTCGTCCAGTGGAAAGATTATCCCGAGGAGGATGCCACTTGGATGGATGAAAGTAGTCTCAACCAACAATACCCCCAGTTCTTCTCAAGATGAGGACATCTCGATTCTTCCAAGGGGGAAAGAATGTAATATTTCCGCCAAAAAATATTATAGAAATTGACCCCCGTTTGCCAGTGTAAAAGCTGTGCAAAGTCATCTCCCACGTCGACTAATGAGGGTGGCTAAGTGGTTACCCCGCGTGCGATAAAAATCCCCATCCGCGATGTGCAATTAAGGCCGAGGCACGAAGACCGTAAGCCGCGCAAGAACATCCTTCTTGGATAAAGGAAAAATGGATAATGGTGAAAATTTAGGCAAATTTTTTAATTAATTATCCCTCCCGCATCGATGCATGGCTGGAGGAGAGGGAGTGTGTAAAGGAGTGAGTTATGTAGTATGGTGTGTGGGGAGCATGAGGAGGGAGAGGCATGCATAGGCCACGTGGTGGCTACCTCTCTCCCCTAGGCTATATGACCCCCCCCCCCCCCCCCCCCCCTCTGTGGCACGAGGGGAGAAGGAGGAGCCAGAGGCTGCCATGCTGAGGGCTACATCTCCCCCCCTGCCATCATCATCAATAAACTCCCCCCCCTTTCGTCGTCATCTTCTCTCCACCAATCATTGCCCCCTCCACCCACGTGATTCTAGGAGGCAGAAGCTTCTAAAGGCAAGCCCCTTAAGGCTTGTGCACACGGTCTTTACCCGGGTCTTAAAACCCACACCTTGTAAAGGGTATTCTTGCATAAGGGAGAAGCGGACAGATTTTGAGGCCATTTACCAAGCTTGGAGGGGATTAGCAGATCGCGTAAGGGCGAAGACAAACCTTGGAGTCCAAACACACTACATCTACGATGGCTCCAAATCCTAAGTCGCAAGGCATATACACAGAAGCCTTGAACCCAAACTTACACTTGGACATCGCTGCAAGTCCCCATAACCAGGTTCTTAGAAGTTTAATTCTGCATTGGGCATGCTTAAAAATTCATAGGAAAGTTATGAATATAAACTACTTATTCATCTTACAAGCTAGTCTCATGTTGCCTTTTTGTGCATTTCCAAAGTCACAAGCCTAAACGCATATTGCTTAGGTTTAAAAAGGATGAAAATTTTGTTTAAATTCACCTTTGTCTCCCTTGCTAGAAAGAACAAGCATACATTGCACTTAGGCAATAACTTCCTTGTTGCGATTCGCATGTGAAAGTCATTTACATCAGTTAGGTGTTGAGCAAAGGACTGCATAGCATGAGAATGAAACCATAGACTTGCATGTGGCATACGAAGATGCTTATAGAATGGATTAAGGTTGCATGGTATATATTCGTGATGCATGAACTTCATTTAATGAAGTTGTATCTAGAAAAGGTTGAATGTTACATATTCATCATGTGTAAATTTCATTTCATCGAAGTTGCATGTAGAAGACAAGGCTGCATGTCATATCAAAGCATGAAAATTCAATTGCATTAAACAAAAGGTTGTAGGCATAGTTCCTTGATGTAAATCTTTGTAGGTTTTATGCAAGTTATTATCCAAATTGTCATTCGTCATGACTTTAGCAAGGAAAGAAAAGGGTTATTGCAAACCTTATAGTACATAGAGGTAACGAATCGCATGTTAACATGTAATGTGATGTCTTGCAACTAATTACACCCTTAGAACAAATTTAGCGTCTCTAAGATGAGATCGTTTCTTGTCGCAAGACAAGTAGACCGATTTGGCTAGATCACTTGTAAGGGTATAACCCTCAAGGGATTCGTATAAGCATAGCTAGTTAGTACAATGAACACCTCAAAGTGCTAGCTAGGGTTTAGCACGTTAGAAATTCTGCCTAGTGTCGCATTTGGACGCTAAGTAGAGACTCTCAAACCCAAAGGTCCTACCCACATTCACGGAATGTTTGGGTTAATTGGATGCCCATGAAAACAACGATCTAGGGTTTCTACCCTAAGGATCGATCGACCTAATGCTAAAACTCAAATTGAGTTTGGAAACCCTAGGACCGAACCTCCTCCTCCTCATCGTCTTCTAGTTTCTACTCTTTTGTTCTAAGTCTCGTGCAATCTGCAAACTAACAAAGAGGGACCATAAGAGGAGCAAGTTTAAGAAGACTAAGACTTTCAAGTCTACAAATAAGGACATAAAGTTTGACTCTTACTCCGGTAAGAGAGATCCTATTAAGGCATTAGCCTTTGTTAGGCAGTTTGAAAGTACTTTTTGTGATGGTAATTTCTCAAAAAAGTCCAAGCTCAGGCATGTAGGCATGCACTTGAAAGACACCACTAGCAATTGGTGGTTGACTCTCATTTTAGAGGGAAGGAAACCTACGACTTGGGAAAAGTTCAGGAAGAAGTTTTATGCTCAGTTCTTGCCTCCTGATTTTGAGAATGATGTAAAGAAAGAGTGGGATTGGCTAGGCCAGAAAGAGCATGAGAAGGTCAATAGTTATGTGGACAAGTTTTGGTCTACTCTTCTCAAGGTTACTCCTTTCATGGAGATTAGCAATGAAGAGAAGAAAAGGAAGTTTGAAGCTAACCTACTCCCTCATTTACATAGAACCATGAAGGTATATCCACATGAAACCTTATCTTGCATGATGGAGTCTGCCATCATAGCTGAAAGTTTGCATACACTTGGTACATCTCGAAAGTTGGAGATGAGTTCTTATAGAGCTAGACAAGAGCATCTCTATGATCAACCAAGAGACATGACTAATCGAAGAAGACCTATCTTTACCCATGACCAATATTCAAAGCCAGAGGGTAACAAGAAGAAGCGCAAGTATCTCTGACCCTATGAGATACAAAAGTACAAAGAGGAAGGAAGGTGCTTTCTTTATGGTGAGTTAGGGCATATGAAGCCCGATTGTCCTCACAAAAGAAAGGAAGCAAATGTGGTTAAAGATCCTCCTCTACCATCCTCAAATTCTATTCCAGATGTGCAAGCTAACACTCATTCAAATGAGAAGAAAAGACAACTCTTAAAGGGTTGGGGGACACTCAACAATCAACGAGTTTTGATACTCTTTGATCCAGGGTCCATAGATAATTTTGTACTAGCATATACTATTGAAAGACTACAAATTCCACCAGATTGATTGGGCACACCAATTGGATCAAGTTCGGCATTTGAAGGACTTACAACCAATTCTACTCCTATCCAAAGGAAGTTGAATCTTAGAATTGGGGATTACCGTGACCAAGAATCTTTTCTACTTGCACCCATTGGTAACTGTGATGTTATCTTAGGCATGCCTTGGCATTACAAGATTAGACCTCTTCTCGATTTTGTTAAGAAGACCCTTGCATTTCAATTCAAAGGTTGGAACATAGTATGCATTGCTGATACTAGAGATTGGCTTGTGCCATTGGTTAGTCATGTTAGCATTTCTAAAGAAATGAAGAAAGCTATTTCTCTGTACATGATTTTTGTGAGAGAGTCAAAAGAAACTAATGACTAAAGGACACTTGATGTCTCTAATGAATACACAATACCAACTAATGCTTCTAAGTCTCAGACTTTAAAAGAACCCCTCTCTTCAATTAATCAAGCTAGACATGATTTTGTTAAACAATATGAAGATTGTTTTAGTGATTCACTCCCAAGAGAGTTACCTCCTAAGCGCCCGGAAGATCACACAATTGATCTTATCCCATGAATTTCACCACCTAACCAATAGCCTTACCGAGTAAGTGCAAGTCAGCAAGAGGAGATCCTAAAACAAGTAAACAAACTGTTGAAAAAAGGGTTAGTTCAACAACCTAGCTCTTCTCCATACTGCTCTCCAGTCTTACTTGTTCAAAAGAAAGATGGTTCTTTCTGTATGTGCATAGAGTATAGATCTTTGAACAAGATCACAATCAAGAATCGTTTTCCTATCCCAAGGATAGATGATATCTTGGATAAGTTGCAAGGGGCTAGTATCTTTAATTGCATTGATCTCAAGAGCGGGTATCATCAGATACGGTGTAATATTTCCGCGTATCCGTACCGTAAATATTAACCTTCCGCACACCGTGTAAACCCTGTGCAAAGGGTATCTCTTGCATTGAAATTATTGACAGTGTAATGTGTGACCCGCGCGCGTGAAATGCGATCCTCCGCTTTGGTAAATCAAGACCGGGAGATCAAAACCGCAAGCCGCACGAAAACACCCTCTTGGGAGGGACAATTTTAATTAAATTAAGGCAAATTTTTTTTACTATTATCCCTTCCCCCAGCGCGGACACGTTACAGTTGGTATCAGAGCAAACCAACAAAGGACTTGTTTTTAGGAAATTTTAATAAGAAGAAGTAAAGCGAATGTTGTGTCCCAAACATTTCCTTACTTTGAATACTGTCTTGCAGAATTATGAAGCATGGAACAGGTTCTTAGTGTTCCGAGTCATGTTTATGACCGCGATGCATTCCACAAATTATCGACAAAGGGTTGAGATGATGAACATCCTAGACCGCATTTACAATCCATCACCTGTGTACGTGGAATGGAGATGGATGGGTGTTACAGGGATCTATTACATAACTGCCTATCAACCTGCGTACCTTCAAATTAACTTGAAGAGAATCAAGTGGATGGAGGATTTGAAGATCGTAAAGCTGTTCGTCTTTATTGAGGCTCACGCAAACGCGACCCTATAGGTTGGAGGTCGAAGGGTTAACCAGAATAAGTATGTGTACGGGGAAGTGATTCAAAGAATCCCTGCCGACCGAATCAAGGTTTTGGGGCGTCGTGAGAAGAATGGATATCGAAGGAAGAGATACCCTAATCTTCCAATGAACTATCGATTCCTGAAAATCAATGACCCCAATCCGTACTACTACTCAGTTCCTGTAGCTGAATGCAATAATATCTTATTCTCCTCGAATTAATGTATTAACTTGTTTCATCGGCCCAAGAAATAATTGTAAGGGCTATGCTGAGATGAATGGAATAAAACTTTTTCCCGATTGTCTTGACTATGAATATTGATAAAGAAGTAAAGTGATTTGGTCACTTGGCTGAAGGAATACGTGGACGTAGTTTCTGAAGAGTTAACAGAACTCCCGCTTCAAAGAGAAGTAGATCATGAGATCAAGCCAGCAAGAGGAGCTGTGCCAATTGTGAAGAGAACCTATAGAATGTCTATATCGGAAGCAATTGAGTTGAAGGAACAACTCAAGCAACTATTTAACCAAGGCTACATTCGGCCTAGCAATTCACCATGGAGAGCTCCAGCCCTATTCCAGAAAAAGAAAGGTGGAACACTTCGACTATGTATTAATTACCGTGGGTTGAATCAATCAACAGTCAAGAACAAATATCATATTCCTAGAATAGATGAGCTTCTTGACCGCCTTCAAGGTGCAAAGATCTTTTCCAAAATTGATCTCAGGTCAAGTTACTATCAAATCAGGATCAAGGATGAGGACATTCCAAAAACGGCCTTCAATACAAGATATGGGCACTTTAAATTCTTGGTTATGTCATTCGGACTTACAAATGCACCTGCCACTTTCAATAGATTAATGCAGGATATTTTTAGGCCATATCTTGATGATTTCGTGCTTGTCTTCTTCGACGACATTTTAGTCTATCCTAAACAGGAAGAAGATCATGAACCCCAACTACGGATTGTTTTGGAGACAATGAGGTCTCATAAGTTGTATGCAAAAATGAAGAAGTGTGCATTCTTCAAACGGCAGATTGAATATCTAGGATTCATCGTATCATCTGAAGGAATATCAGTAGATCCAGCCAAAGTCAGAGATGTGCTTGAATGGCCAATACCAGTATCTGTCAAAGAGATACGTAGTTTTCTTGGCTTGACAGGATGGTATAGGATCTTTATCAAAAACTATGCCTTGATTGCAGCACCTTTGACAAAATTATTGAAGAAGCAAACGCCCATTGCATGGTCAACTGCCGAACAAACTAGCTTTGCTAGGTTGAAGCAAAGTTTGGTATCAGCACCTATTCTAAAACTTCCTGAATAAGGAGTTCGAGGTAGTAACTGTTGCCAGCATTCTTGCCTTGGGATGTGTTCTTATACAGGAAGGTCATCCACTAGCATATTCTTCAAGGAAATTGAAGAGTCACGAAAAGAATTATGCCACGTATGATCTGGGGTTATTAGCTGTCATCCATGCTCTAAAGCTTTGGAGACACTACCTGTTGGGTAACAAGTTTACTCTAGTAACCGATCATAAGAGCCTCAAATGGATTTTTACCCAGAACGAGCTCAACATGAGGCAACGTCGATGGATTGAAGTATTGGAGGAATATGATTTTGAAATCAAGTACCGACCTGGAAAGAAGAATGTAGTTGTTGATGCACTCAATCGCAAGGCATTCCTTAATTCATTAATCTTGCAAAATCTATCAATAGCTAGATCTCTAGCTACAGAGGTGTCCATGCCAAACGACCTAATACTTGAGCTAGCTAGAGAGGAAGGATGCCATGATCTAGCCTATCAAAGGATGCTAAGGGAAGTCCCTATCAAGGACCAGGAACAAAAGCTAGAGGCTAAGTATCGTGAATTCTCTGTCAATAATGGACACGTCTACTATAGGACGAGAGTATGTATACGAGCAAGCCAGTTATTTAAATAGAAGATATTGTGCGAAGCTCATGATTTCACTTTCTCGGGACATCAAAGCTGCGAAGGATAGACAGAAGGCATATACGAATTTGAAGTGTCAAGATAGAATATTTGAGGAAGGAGACATGGTCTTCATTCACGTATGCCCAAGGAAGAGTTCTCTATCCTTAGGAGATTGCAGGAAGCTAAGTCCAAGGTATTGTGGACCATACAAGATCCTCAAGTGTTTAAGACCTAATGTTTATAGACTGCAACTCCCTGAAAACCTAAAGGTTCATAAATGTATTCCATAACAGTCTATTGAAGAATGAAGTATGTACCTAATCCTAGTCATGTACTTGATGACCAACAAATTGTAATGCCTAGCCAAGGAATCCTTGAACTAAGGCCGGAAAAGATTTTAGATGTCAGGGAGAGACAGTTGAGATCTAGAACCTTGAGAGAATGGCTCGTCCAGTGGAAAGATTATCCCGAAAAGGATGCTACCTGGATGGATGAAAGCTCTCTCAATCTTCAATATTCCCAGTTTATCTCGAGATGAGGACATCTCGATTCTTCTAAGGGGGAGAGAATGTAATATTTCCGCGTATCCGTACCGTAAATATTAACCTTCCGCACACCGTGTAAACCCTGTGCAAAGGGTATCTCTTGCATTGAAATTATTGACAGTGTAATGTGTGACCCGCGCGCGTGAAATGCGATCCTCCGCTTTGGTAAATCAAGACCGGGAGATCAAAACCGCAAGCCGCACGAAAACACCCTCTTGGGAGGGACAATTTTAATTAAATTAAGGCAAAATTTTTTTACTATTATCCCTTCCCCCAGCCGATGCATGGCTGGAGGAGAGGGAGTGTGGAGGGGGGGATGGCCAAGTGAAGATTGCATGAGGAAGCTCTCCACGTGGGTGGAGACCCTCTTCCCCACCCCCCATTCCTATATAAACACCCCCCCATCAAGGGGGTGTGCTAGGGAGGAGGGAAGCCGTGCTAGGGAGGAGGGAAGCCGTGCTAGAGAGAAGGGAGGCCTGTGCTAGAGGAGAGAGGAGAGAGGCTGTGATGGAGGAGCTGAGGAGGTCGCCATGTTGTCGGACGTGACGGGGAGGTCACCGTGAGCGACAAGCTGCCGCCCAGACTACCGTTGCTGCCGCCAGCCATGCCGTGAGCCGCCAACGCTGCCGCCACAGCCGCCAGACGACCACCACGCGCCCATCACGCTGATCACGACCCCACGAGCTTCTGTGAAGCTCAGAAGCTTCTTAGAAGCTTCTCTGGAAGCTTCTAAGAAGGGCCTCCTTAAAGGCCCTTCCCACCCCCTCTTCCCAAAGGCCCTTCCCAAAGGTCCTTCCCACCACAACTCCCAAAAATCCACTAATACCCTTCCCGGGATTTTTTAAAGAGGGGACGGTGAAGCCATAAAGACCCCGCAAGATCCATCGAAAGACTTCCGTAAGAAGATTTTATGCCGCAAGCCGTCCGAGGTTAAATTCCGTGCCGGTTCGAGTTCTTGAAAGACTCCTAAAGCCTTCGTCGCAAGCACCATCCCGAAGAGGAACCCTCCCGCATACAAGGATAAAGGCAGAGGTCGGAAAGCCGCATTCCGAGGGCCGTCACTCCATAGTCCACTAAGACGAATCGGAAGTCGAATTTACGTCTTCGATGGCCCCAAAAAGATCCCAAGATGCGACCGCGGGAGGCTCATCTCTGAACGTGCAAGTGGACATCTCCCCGACTCCTCAAGTCCAGGTTCTTTCGAGTTAATTCCGCATAAGGAAATGATAAGGCGCGCTTAGCCCATAAAAAGGAATTGCATTTTACGCTTAAATTTAATGCATAAGGAAATTGGAAAGAAATACATGTGATAGGACATCTCTTGAACGTTAGGTAAGATTGGAATTGTCATGAATTTGAGCGAGTAGAAGGCTAGTTGCATATAGATTGGTACCTTATCAAGGTAATGAGTCTAAACTTAGGCAAAGAAATGGAATTTATAAATGCATTCTCTTTCGTCCTAGACATGGTAGGAATAAGCGGGTGCCGCACATTAGGCAACATGCTTCTCATAATAACTTCATGAGGCAAGGTTAACACCATAAGGTATTATCCCAAAATGAATAATAGAGAACGAAGATAATCTTATGAACTTGTAAATAGCATGTAAGTTGGAATAAGTTAACACTAGCTTTGGATGAGTTTCATTAACTACTTCGTAGCTAGGAGAATGTTGCATATTGCATAGTCATCATGCGATAACGTCATTCATTAGAAACCGCATTTAGGAAAGGTTGCATGGTTCGCCAAAGCACAAGATTCGGAAGTAGATTACAAGGTTGTAAGCATGATTAATTGATGTAAATCCTAGTAGGACCTAGGAAAGTTAGTGTACAGATTATCAAGCATTTTACCTTACCAAGGAAGGATAGGGTTATCGTGAATCATGTGATGCATAGAAGCAATAAATCGCATGTTTACGCGTATTGGTGCAGTTGTAACTATTGTTCTCCATTAGATGTAGTTTATTACCTTTAGAAGGTTCATCCTTGTTGCAATACAAGAATATTGAGTTGACTAAAGTAATCTAAACCACAAAGATTTGTATGGGTATGATTGAGTCGATATGATAGGAATCCCAAATGTTAATTAGGGTAATTCGACCTAGTTTACACTGGTTGCCAAGACAAAAACCGCAAATCTAAAGATCTTACGCACGTTCACGAAATGTCGAAGCAATTGGATGCTCATGCATAAAATGATCTAAGGTTTCATCCTAAGGATCACTCGTACAGATGACGAAACTCCGACTGAGTTGGAAATTCCTAGGGCCATGGGCCAATATAACTAGGAATGGATTGGGTAAGAAGATACCCTAAACCCTGCTACTCATCTGGAGGTAAATTCCGTGACCCGGAAAACACCATTCAATGGGTGGAATGACCCCGTGGAATAGATGCAACACATGTGCAAAAAGCTGCAACTTTGTATAGACTTGAGATTTGCCCACCAGAGAGTTTATCATCTCTCGAAATGAGGTTGGCAAGTTATTGAAAGAATTTAACTTACAAGAGGATGGGTAATCATCCTGTTACGGACTTTTCTTGGGGGATAACTGCCAAGGAGAAAGAAAGGTTAGGTGTTTGCCTTGAAGCAAATGACCAGACAATAGACTAAAGCGACATGGTCGCTGGATCCTGCCACAACAAAACCTAAAGTATTGGTAGGGTATGACCCTAACCCAAGAATGATAGGAATCTTGCTAAGTTGAAATTGATTCTGGATCGAATGCGGGTTGCATTCGGAGGAAAGGAGTCACTCCTTAACAGTTTGCCAGCTAAACGACCATTGAAATTGATTGTGCTTGTAACAGTTTAGAAAGGACTGTTTGCATTGTTTGCTCAATGAACTAAAGGATGAGAATATATCTAAATACTTCAGGTTGAAGGCCTGACCTGAAGGGAGTGGCAGCTTCAGTTACCCCCGACTGCCTACCTGACCCTAACCAAGGGGTTGTTAACCGCGCCGGGAACGTGGACCGAACCCGCCGTGAGAGGTCTCTCCGTTGAGTTCTGCTTGGAGCAGGAGGACGCTTGGGTGCCAGGGGGGGCTCTGGCTGTAAATCCCTCGCCTTCTGGGTCCTGCACAAGAGACTAACGTGACTCGGGATTGGATCTCGAGGCCCGCATACTAGTCTACGGGCGGAAACTTGGATTAAGTAATCACTGAAGGATTACTGGATAGCCTTCGGGCGGATTATGAATACGCCTACGGGCGGAAACTCCTTGTATTTCAAAGATAAAAGGGATAAAATGATAATAAAGGAGCTGTTTGGCATTGTTTTCTTTATGTCCTGTGATAAGATTACGTGAAGGAACCAGTGCATAACAGGGTTAATCAAAGAAGCTGTTTGTATATGTCTAACTAATGTGGTAGGTAATTACATAACTAAAACAAACCGAGGAAAGTGCGGAGGATGGACCATGGGTCCGTCCTACGGATGGGTGGTCCCGGTTAGCCGGGAACTTTTCTCAAAGTCTTCGACGAACAGAGGAGGATCGTCATCACCGAAACAAGTAACGAGAACGATGACTTAGAATTAACTATTACCCGACTCACGCTGTTTTAGGGGAACGGAATGGGACTATGCCTTGTGGCAGAGAGGTCGAGCCTTGCTTCCCTCTCGTTTCCCATTCTCCTTGAACCAAGTGCAGCTTGAATCCGCTTCAGACCGGCGTTTCTACGTAAAGTAGTTCGATCGGGGCTGACGCTAGTTGCTGCTAGCTAATGACCAAACAGGAAAACCCAAATTCAGGTCGATCCTAAGTGGGAACGGCCAGGATACTTCCGCTACGTGGCAGACTCGGGAAGACCTAGATTGCAAAACCCGTAACATTCCATGGGAGTGCCGGGCGGAGCTTTCTAGACACCCTTCCCGATGGACTGCTAAGACGTGTCCGGAATGATTCTAGCGGACACGTTACATACGGATAGCACCTAAAGATGTTCATAAGACAGCTTTTCGTATAACATTTGGACCATACGATTTTTTAGTCATGCCATTTGGTTTGACTAATGCACCTGCCACATTCAATTGAATGATGGAGAGAATTTTTAGACCTCACTCAAAGTTCACATGTGTCTTCTTTGATGACATTCTAATATTTACACTGTCTCAGGAAGAGCATAGAAAACATCTATCTATTGTTTTTCAAGAGCTTCACAAGCATAGACTATATGTCAATGCTAAGAAGAGTGAATTCTTCCTTTCGGAAATTCATTACTTAGGCCATATTGTTTCTCACAATTTGGTGAGAATGGATCTTGAGAAGATTCACACCATTGTTGATTGGCCTACACCTACTTCTGTACATGAAGTTAGAAGTTTTTGGGGCCTATGTTCATATTACAGGAGGTTCATACGAGGTTTTGTGTAAGTTGTATCTCCTCTACATGACCTTACTAAGAAGCAAATGCCTTTTCATTGGGGATCAAGGCAACTAGAATAATTAAGTTTCTTGTGACTCAAGAACCAGTTCTCATAGTTTGAGATCTTCAAAAACCTTTGAAGTTCACTGTGATGCTTTTGGGGATTGCATTGGAGCTGTGCTTAACCAAGAGTATCATGTAGTAGAATCTGAGAGCCGACACCTCAAGGATCATGAGCTACATACTCCAGTATATGAGAAAGAGCTTATGGCAGTGGTACATGCTCTTCAAGTATGGAAACACTATTTACTTGGTACAAATTTTGTTATTAAAACAAATCACTAAAGTCTAAGATACTTCCTCACTCAGAAGAAGCTCTCAGAGAAACAGATGCGCTGGGAAAATTTCTTATCTATGTTTCATTTTCAAATCCTTCATACATCTGGAACTAATAATGTGGTAGTAGATGCTCTACCACGACAACCTCAAGTGAATGCAATAACAACCGTCTACCATAATGAGTTCATGGATTTGGCCAAAATGTGTGCAACTAATTCTGACTTCTCAACCAAATGGGATTAGCTTAACTCAGGTCATTTGATTACACCTTAATTAAAGATGGTTATTTGTATCATCATCAAGCAAATTGTGTAGCATTACCATTGCGACTGTAATGTGTCCACCTGTTTGCTTGCAGGACACGTCTTAGCAACCCATTGGGAAGAGAGTCTAGAAAGCTCCGCCCGGCACTCCCATGGAATGTTACGAGGTTTGCGATCTAGGACTTTCCGAGTCTACCACATAGTAGAAGTATTCCGTCCGTTCCCACTTAGGACCGACCAGAATCAAGGTTCCCCTAAAGGTCAAATTTCTAAAACGGCACCTAGCGTCGAACCCCAGACAAACTACTTTACGTAGAAACGTTAGGGTCGAAGTGGATTCATGTTGCACTTGGTTCAAGGAGAATGGGAAACGAGAGGGATGCAAAGCTCGACCTCTTTGCCCATAAGGCATAGTTCCATTCCGTTCCCCTAAAAAAACATAAATTGGGATTCCATTAACCTCAACTCTAGCTCAATGTTGCCTGCTGTCATTTCCTTAGAGAAGGGTTTCTTGCTGTCCACTTCGCTTGAGAAAAGTTCCCGGCCAACCGGGACCACCCATCCGTAGGACGGACCCATGGTCACATCCACCGCACTTTCCTCGGGGTTGCTTTAGTTGACTAATTACCTACCACGCATCAAGCAGCTTCCTTAATTAGCCAGTTAGACACTAGTTCCTTCACGTAATCTTAGCACTTGACATAGAAAAACACTGCCAAATAAGTTCCTTTTCAATAGGTTATCTTACTTATCTTTGGAATACATCCATAAAATCTAGCCCGTATGCTAATCCATAATTCGCTCGAAGGCTATCCATAATCTGCCCGAAGGCTATCCAGCAATCCATAGGGATTACTAATCCAAGATTCCATAGGTAGACTAGTATGCGGGCCTCGAGATCCAATCCTGAGTCGCGTTGGCCTCTTGTGCAGGGCCCGGAAGGCAAGGGATTTACGGCCAGAGCCCCCTTGGCACCCAAGCGTCCTTCTGCTCCAAGTAGCGCCCAACGGAGAGACCTCTCGCGGCGAGTTCGGTCCACGTTCCTGGCACGGCTAATAACCCCCTTGGTTAGGGTGAGGCAGATAGTCGGGGGTAACTGATGATGCCTCTCCCTTCACGCCTTCAACCTGAAGCATTAGTTATCTTTCCATCTTTAGTTCCTTGAGCAAAAAATGCAAATAGTGCTCCTAAACTGTTACAAGCACAATCAATTCAGTGGTTATTTATTTGGCCAACTGCTAAGGAGTGAATTCTTTCCTCCGAATGCATCCAGCGTTTGATCCGGGATCAATTGCGACTTGGCAAGATCCCCCAAGGGTTTGTTTGTTCACCCTTTTGTCCTTGGCTTAGGGCCATACCCCATTAACCCAACTTAACCGACACCTTAGGTTTCATAAATTAACAGTAAATCTTGGTGACCATGTCGCTCTAACTTGATTGATCCTTTGCTTCCAAGCAAATACCTAACTTCCCTTAACTTGGAAAATCAGCCTAAGAAAGGTGATGTAGTAGGATGACTACTCATCCTCTTGCAAGTTAGACTTGCGCTAGAACCTGCCAACCTCATTCCAAGGAATGGCAAATCAATCTTGTGATTTAACCACAAGACCGCGGGACGTTGCAACTTGTTGCACAAGTGTCGCTCTTAACTCATGGGATCATTTCACCCATTGAACGACGTTTCCTGGTCAAGGAATTTATGCAGGGTTTGGGGTGTCTTCTTACCAACCCAACCCTAATTGTACTAGGCCGACAACATTTGGTCCTAGGGTTTCCAAACTCAATCCGAGTTTTGGCATTATGTCGAACGATCCTTAGGGTAGAAACCCTAGATCGTTGTTTGCATGAGCGTCCAATTGACCCAAACATTCTATGAATGTGGGTAGGACCTTTGGGTTTGAGGGTTTAACCTTGATGTCCAAGTATGCTACTTGGCTGCATTTCTGACGTGCCAAGCCCTAGCTAGTACTTGAGGTGTTTATCGTATCGACTAGTTATGCCTATACGAATCCCTTGAGGGTTAGGTGATTTAGCTAAATTGGACTACTTGTCTTGCGACAAGGGCGATCCTTTCCTAGAGATGTTAACCTTGTCTAAAGGTGTAAACAGATGGTAGATACCACATTTCGTGCAAGTATATGATTTGCTACATCTATGTTCTATAAGGTATGCAATAACCCTTTACTTTCCTTACTAAAGTTACGAAATGATAACTTGCATAAAACCTATTAGTGTTTACATCAAAGAATCATGCGTACAACCCTTTTGTCTAAGCTTTAGAGTTTCATGCTTTGATAAGCCATGTAATCTTTTCCAAATGCAACTCGATGAAATGAAATTTACACATGACTAATATGTAACATGCGACCCTTAGATACAACATTGTTAATGAAGTTCATGTGACATGCATCCTTCAATCCATTCGACAAACATCTTTTCATGCAACGTGCAATGTCCATAGTTTCATTTTCATGCTGTGCAACGGAAGTTAACAATTTCCTCATGCGAGTCATAACAAAGGAAGTTATTGACTAAATGCAAGATACTCTTTTCGTTCATGGCAAATGCACTTAACAATTTCCTCTTTAACCCTAGGCAATATGCGTTTTAGACTTCCACTTTGAAAAATGCACAACAAGGCAATTTGCGACTAAGTTCATAGGGCGAGTAAGTGATTTTCATTCATAACTTTGGAGATGCAAACGATCCAATTGCATGATATGCACCAATCCTTATCCATCATTTACATAGATACTTTCTCAAATGTACTTTTATCACTACTACATGAATTAACGTTAAGCATAGAATGTATTCTCCCTATGGAATTAAGCATGTTTGAAGCATTTCTTATACGTGGGATTAAATCCGAAAAACCTAGGCTTGTGGATCCGCGGTGATGTCCATGTGTAAGTTCAGCGAGTAACCTCCGACGGGTGTGCCTTGCATCTTCTTGGGAGCCATCGTTGACGATTTGAACTCCGTGAATTACCCTCGCTTCTACACGTTCTCTGAACAGCCTCAAGATTTGTGTTCTCCCTCGTATGTAGGAAATTCCTTCACCGAAACGCGGATCTTTAAAAACTCGGGAGGCTTGTGGGAATGGGGCTTATGGGAAGGCTTGTGGGAATGGAGCTTTACGAGCCCGGTTTAAAAACCGAGAAGGTCACGTAAGAATAGGGGTTAAGGAAGCCGCTTAGCATATCCTCGATGACTTGGTTGACTTGCTCCGTTTGACCATCGGTTTGGGGATGGTAAGCTGTACTAAAACAGAGTTGAGTCCCAACGGCTTCGAAGATAGCTCTCCAGAAGTGTGATGTGAAGAGAGAATCAGGATCATTAATGATTCTTCTAGGCAACCCATGCAGTTTGAATATCTCCTTGATAAATAATCTTGCAATGTCAGAGGCTTTATAGTTTGTCTTAACGGGAATAAGATGTGCAACCTTGGTGAGCATATCCACCACAACCATAATGGAGTTGTATCGTCCCTGAACTTGGGGTAGGCCAACAACAAAGTCCATACTGATGAATTCCCATTTCATTTGGGGAATGTCAAGTGGTTGCAACTTTCTTGGCATTTTGACATGTTCAGCCTTAATATGTTGACAAGACAAACACTCAGTGACATATTTGAGAACGCCACCTTTAAGCCTCTCCCAACAGTAGCTCTTCCTGATTGCATTGAGGGTCTTGGCATAGCCAAGATGTCCTAAGAAAGGGGAATCATGAGCTTCCCAAAGTATCTTTTGCTTGAGTAACTGGCTTGCCGGTATACATAATCACATTCTATAGTAGACAAGTCCACTATATTGATAGAGAATTCTTGATACTTAGCATGTAGCTTCGGGTCTTGATCCTTGATAGGGATCTCCCTTAGCATCTTCTGATAGGTTGGATCATGGCACGCTTCTTCTCTAGCTAGCTCAAGTATTGGGTTGTTTGGCATGGATAACTTTGAGAGTTGAGTTTTGAGCTCGGGATGTGCCTAAAGTTTGCCAAAAAATCTGGAATTTAGGGAAAAAATATTTAACATTGAAGGCGGCGGCTCCAGCTAGGATGATTTTAAGCACCAAGTGAAAGATGGCTTTTAAAAGGCGCCCGAGTGACACTTGTGCATTTTTGATAAATTTTCAGACTGCCGTGTGGGTTGTCATGGGTTTCCAGTCAATGCGGGATGTCAAGCCGGAAGCCCAGGATTTTTCGGAGCTTGAATCGGAGCCAGGACGGGGAAATGGCCAACACATGGTCAAGATTTGAAAGGGCTTTGGGCCAAATGGGATGTGCCTTTTGGAGTCTTTGACCCCCCCCCGCCCCCCCCCCCCCCCCCCCCCCCCCCCCCCCCCCCCCCACACCCCCCCTTAATTTTTGGATGAAAAGATGAAGAAAAAATGTGATGAAAGAGTGGAGATGGAGGCACCAAGAAGCGCCGAAATTTGTGCTCATGATCATGGGGATCCATCATGGGGGTTGAATGCAACCCATCGAACAGATCTTGGGCCTTGATTTCTCCCTATGGGTTGAGCATATCGCCACCCTTTGCGCGAGCAATGGTGGAGT
Source organism: Lygodium microphyllum (assembly GCF_053477565.2). NCBI lineage: Eukaryota > Viridiplantae > Streptophyta > Polypodiopsida > Schizaeales > Lygodiaceae > Lygodium > Lygodium microphyllum. The sequence goes on from NC_141144.1 coordinate 76,806,093, forward strand.
GAATGAAGAAATATGATTTTAGTCTTTCTCTCTCCTCCCCCTCTCTCTTCCTTAAAGGGTTGTTCCTGTATGCAAGAGAAAATGAAGAACGGTGAAGGAAAGCTTGTCTGGTTGGGACCGGATTGCTTCCGGGTCGATGTAGACATGAAGATTGCTGATTGTGAAGACGCTAGACATTGAATGTGGGCTGACCCGCAGTCCCGCACCAAAACCGAGATCCCGAAACATGAAACCTCAGCGGTAATTCCATTTTTATGAAGAAAAAATGAGTTTTTATGCTATTTGATTGATGAAACATTGTTCCCATGGGTGATTATGCATTATGATGTTGTTTTCTATGAGTTTTAATAGTTTATAATCATAAAATCAGAAAATCATAAGTGATATGGCTGAAATTAATGTTATAAAACCCGGAAAACATGCGTTTAAGGGGTAATAATGGGATTTTTGCAAAATAAATGGGAAATATGATACATAATGCCTACAAAACCTGAAATTTTGCTGTCAAGGAACCTAAGGGCCATAGCCCACAGTCAATCTTAATTTTTAGTCATTTTTTATTGAAGAAAATAGAGAAAAAATACAAATAATTGGGAGAAAATTAGGAAATGGTAAAAGAAAAATTTCAAAAAATTACATGTGTGTTTGTGCAGCGTATAATGAAGGTAAAGCACGAGGTTGACCTCGGTTTACCCTCGTTTCTATGTTTTCGTTCATGTTTATTGCTTTCTTTGTAAGGAAACACACATAAAATGACTCTTTCACCTATCAACGAATGCAAAACATTAAACGGCAGGGTCAGAGGGGAGGTTGAGCGTCAAAATGTGAACTAAAATATGGTTTATGTGTTGCATCATGCCTATAGGATGTTGTTTTAAAACAAAGAGAAAGGTAGCATGAGCGTAAGGCTCGGTGTCTTTTCTCATTACATAGATGCTAGCATGGAAATCATGAAAAGACTAGTTCGCATGATGCACAATGCTGTTTCTATTTGTGCACTAAACCGTTCACATTATGCACTATGCATAGTTCATGGTATCAACGGAAGAGCTTCTGGACTGCATAGCAATTGTTTTCTTAGGAATTTGATCCACGATTGAGTGTAAGGTTATCCCTTGCCGTAGGATAGAGGGGCGGTTTCCTAAGGGACTGTTAAGTAAGGACACATGGTATATCTCCTGGATAATGTTTTGAAATGAAGAGTGGAGTTTATTCGTTTGTCTTATATGTTGAGCAGCGCATCAAGGGGCTAATCCCTGCAATATAGGAGAGCTGTAGTGGGGCCGCGGTGTCTCTACCGAGAGGTTGCCTCCACGTGTGTGATTATCGTAGTATTTAGTGCCAAAGTGTATGGGTTCTCCCTCTGAGGAGTTTATAACAAAGGGAACGTTGGACTACAAAACTATAAAACTATGAACGCATAGATTAGGCTTTAGGGCAGTTTGTCCTTTAGCATTAGATAGACGTTCTTGGTCCGTGAGGCCGTGAGGGTGTGTTTGTCTGTAATGAGCATGAGGTTCCAGGGGCCATTTCAGGTCCCATCAGTGGTGCGTCTACTGGGAGATACCAATAAGTGGCAGTTTTTGAATTTAGGGTTTCAAGGGACCCTAAATTATCCATAAAATGGGGTTTGTTCAAGAATGGAAAAACTTGTCTTTCCCCATACAAAACTTACTAATGGACTTAGTTAGTTATGTAGAGCATGAGTCCTCTATAGAAGATAATTTATGTGATGAAAAGAGTAGCCAATTAGTGGTTACCCCATCCTCTAATATGATGGCATGGGCCGAGGTTCGCCTTGGTGTGGTCTCTACCCAAGAGAAATCATGTTTAACCATCCATCAACCTAGAGGGCATGAAACAAGCATGTTGGAAACTATGGTAGTCATGGCATCAACAAGTCATCATGCTAAAGCCATAATGCCATGGGAAAGTGCTGATATACGATGGATTATGCTTGTGGTTGAAACATCCCGTGTAATGGGCCACCATGACGACATAGTAGGCATCACAAGGATGTTAGAAGCCCTAGCTGTCAAGGGAAAACCATTGCTTAAAAGGCACGGTTCCTAAGTTTTAAGAAGTGGTAATGATAAATTTGCTTTAGATGAGGACCAAAAGCTCTTATATAAACCTGTTATGGACTTTCCTTTTAAAGGGAAAGGTATGGAAGACCCTCTAAGACGGGATCAAAATGACATGTTGAAACTTATAGGACTCCCTAGACCACTCAGTGAGTTAGCAGAAAGGGATGTCAATGAGGGTATTAACCTCCCTACACCAAAAAGGGTGGGGATGGAAGAGGTTACAGATCCTAAGAGGCTAGACCCAGATCATGATGAACATGAAGATTTTAATGTCCTGGTGTTGATTCCAAAAGGGAGGACTAAATGTCCTCCTCTTTATAGGGATCTCCCAGTGTTTTATGGGTTACCAAATGAGGATCCGATGATTCATTTAAGAGAATATGGCCTAACTTGCATTGCAAGTAGTTTCGATGATATAGATCGGATGCTCATATTCCCAAGTACTCTAAAGGGAGAGGCAAGGAAATGGTATTGGAGCCTCCCAAGAGGGTCGATCCAATCATTTGAGGAGTCTTGTGATAGATTTCTAGATGAGTATGAAAAGAAGCTCCCTATGATTTAGGTCTTAGGGCAGCTTATGCAGTTTAGACACGAGTCTTATCCTTCTGTTAAAGAGTATGCTAGAGCCTTTGATAGTACTCTTAGGCTTTGGCCAAGAAGAGCCAGTGCATTACCAGATGATGTGTTATGTGAGCTCTTTCTGAATGGCTTAGAGATTAATACGCAAATCCAAGTGGGACTGTGGAATCCTAAGTCGTTAAGGGAAGAAAAACTGCATGCCATTGATTATGAGGGTCATATTCAGAGATGTTGGCAAAACTTTTTGAGTTTTCCCCGCTCAGTACAAGTGCATTCTAGCTTCCAATCATTTCTGCAAGAAGACATCTCACTTGTTGATACCAAGGCAGTCTATGAGGGGAACCTTGGTGGCCAAAATCTCAAAGCAGAAAAAAAATGGCAATCCTATGAGTAGTAATGACATGCCTCTCAGTGAAAAGGTTCCAGGCCATGTAAGTCCCATTAGGGCTTGCAACACTTCCACGAGAGGTAGATGTGATGGCAACATGGATAGAACCAATGGGCCTATGAGTGTTGATAAGCATTCTGTGTGTGGTTCTAATTTTGTTGCTAGTAAGGCTCTTGAGAGACCTTTGGTGTCGGAATCCTTCTTCCGGGTGGATGTTGTTCCCTTCAGTGAAAGCATGGTTCTTATGGGAAAAAATTTGCAATATGGACGTAAACAAGTAAAGGCATCTTTTGTAAAGAGGATGAAAAATGCTAAAAGTCCACCTGTGCTTCACAAAGGTTGTAAGGATGTGAGGCCATTTGGCCATAGGGATGAGTTTACATTGAGTTTGTTAGAATAGTGCAGCAAATCGAGGGAATGCAAGAATATTAAGGGAAATGTGAGATGGGTTTGGAGACCCAAAATCTCCAAAAGTATGGCAGGAGTGTCAGATGCAAGGCTAAGGATCCCATTTGGATATATTTTGTCGAACCCCCAAAAGGATAAGACTCGATATACATCTGACAATATACATTGCCTTGGGATACACCCATGTGATGTGCCTAGGCTTGAAGTTCTACCTAGTTTGGGTCGCAGCACTGATTTATGTGAAAACCCAAATAGGGGAGGTTCGAATGAGTATAAAGCTATGATTCTTTCTGCCAAAGGAGCCACTCAGCCGCTTGAACGACTAGTTTATTCGGATGACAATAAATGTAGGACATGCGAGCCCACTGAGGCCGTTCATGGAGCTCATAGTGCCCAAGAAGGGATCGGCCTTATTGATGAGTTATTTGTGGAAAGGCTTGGACTTGTAGCTTTACAAAAACCTAAGATCAAAAAATACAAGATCAAGCTTTTAGCTAACTTGCATGAGTAGCATCGGGCTAGTCGACCTTTGGTATGCTATTCTTGGCGCTCTAGGTAGGCTGATAGGGTGTGATGTATATGCCAAGGACATCAGTATTACGTGGACTAAAATGACCTATCTAGTTTTAAGCTAGGAAGGCTGATAGGGTGTGATGTATCTAGGTAGGCTGATAGGGTGTGATGTATATGCCAAGGACATCAGTGTTACGTGGACTAAAATGACCTATCTAGTTTTAAGCTAGGAAGGCTAGCTGCTTTGGATATTACGTCCAGATTTCATTAGGCCAAGCGGGCCGATCAGTTTTTGTAGAGAAATGCTTTATTTCATTAGGCCAAGAGGGCCAGTTGTTTGTTTAGTGTAGGTGCGGTTAATGATTTCTTGTTTTAGTTCTGTGTTAGATAGGTTCGAAGAAGAGCTTGGATGGAGCCTTTGTTGCGTGGGAGCTTCTTGTGGCCCTATCCAGGTGATATCTCTCCTTTATGAGTACCTTGTTTTTATGCTATATGTGTCTGTGTACTTGTAGGGGATTTTCTTTTCTTGTTGGGGACCAGTGTCCAAGGCATGAAGCCCCAGGTTTAGGTTAGGTATATTTGGGGGAGGTCTGAGTAGTTGTTGCCTCTTGTAAAGACATTGCCAAGCATTGAAAGACCTGTTTCAGAAGGTAGTTCTAGTGACCCTGTTCTGCTAGCCTGCTAGGCAGCGGTTCTAGGAGTTCTTGTTAGTTGTGAGGTACTTAGAGAAGCCTGCCAGAAGAAAAATGATGATGATAGAGAGAAACAAAACCCTGAATATCTTAAAGACAATAGATATATACAAAGGTGTGTAAAAAGGGGTTTTAATCCCCTATAAAAATAGAAAAGAAAAAAAAGAAAAATCTATAAGCAGTTGATCATCGCCTTGCGAAGGCCTGGTAGGTTCTTGGGGACGAGTCAGACCCAGGGCCGATGTCTTGTCTTCTTAGGGGTGGCGTCTTGCTGGAAAAGAAGAAAGTAAGGAAGGTTGGAGTGAAAATAAAAGTGATCTTTAGAAAATGATTAAGTGTCGCCTTGCGAGGGCTTAGTAGGTTCTTGGGTACCGAGACACGACCTGAGGCCGATGCCCTGTTCTCCTTGGGTCACTACGCTCAGCTCCCTCCTTTTTACATGCCCGAGTATGGAAAAATAAAGAACCTAAAAGAAGATATGTGTTAAAAGAAAATACTTCTTGATCAGGCTATAGGAGTCCTCGTCTAGTAGGAGCTCCTGGTTGTGTTGTCCTTAGTTAGGTAGGTAGTTCAGACCACCACTTAGGGCGACCTCTTTGATAGTTCTTTTTAGTTTGGCCATGTTGGAGTAGTCGGTTAGTGATTAGCTTTGGACCCTCTATCAGATTATGCTATGCCTACTCCTTGTGAATGTCATGCCTTGGTTCTGTCAAGGGGTAGGGTGAGCATTGTGCTGTGTTTTCGTATGTATCTATTTTGTATCAGCTTGATGCTTCCTTTGGTTGTTTTATGCAAATTTGTTGTGGGATTCCACAGGCTGAGTCGCTCTATCCTGTGGTTGCCAATGAGAATGGAGTTTTGAGCCGGGGATGTGCCTAAAATTTTCCAAAAAATATGAAACTTAGGGGAAAAATATTTAACATCGAAGGCGGCGGCTCCAGCTAGGATGATTTTAAGCACCAAGTGAAAGAAGGCTTTTAAAAGTCGCCCGAGCGACACTTGTGGATTTTTGATAATTTTTCAGACTAGCGTGTGGGTTTTCAGGAGTTGCCAGTCAATGCGGGATGTCAAGCCGGACGCCCAGGATTTTTCGGAGCTCGAATCGGAGCCAGGACCGGGGAAATGGCCAACACATGGTCAAGATTTGAAAGGGTGGCCAAACTTTGGGCCAAATGGGATGTGCCTTTTGAAGTCTTTGACCCCCCTTTTAATTTTTGGATGAAAATATGAGGAAAAAACACGATGCAAGCGTGGAGATGGAGGCGCCAGGCAGCGCCAAAATTTGTGCTCATGATCATGGGGATCCATCATGGGGGTTGAATGCAACCCATCGAACAGAACTTGGGCCTTGATTTCTCCCTATGGGCCGAGCATATCATCACCCTTCGTGTGAGCAATGGTGGATTGAATGAAGAAATATGATTCTAGTCTTTCTCTCTCATCCCCCTCTCTCTTCCTTAAAGGGCTGTTCCTGCGTGCAAGAGGAAATGAAGAACGGTGAAGGAAAGCTTGTCCAATTGGGATCGGATTGCTTCTGGGTCGATGTAGACATGAAGATTGCTGATTGTGAAGATGCTAGACATTGAATGTGGGCTGACCCGTAGTTCCGCACCAAAACCGAGATCCCAAAACATGAAACCTAAGCAGTAATTCCATTTTTATGAAGAAAAAATGAGTTTTTATGCTATTTGATTGATGAAACATTGTTCCCATGGGCCGATCATGCATTATGATGTTGTTTTCTATGAGTTTAAATAGTTTATAATTAGAAAGTCAGAAAATCATAAGCGATATGATTGAAATTAATGTTATAAAACCCGAAAAATACGCGTTTACGGGGTAAAAATGGGATTTTTGCAAAATAAATGGGAAATATGATACATAATGCCTGCAAAACCTGAAATTTTAATGTCAAGGAACCTAAGGGCCATAGTCCACAATCAATCTTAATTTTTAGTCATTTTTTATTGAATAAAATAGAGAAAAAATACCAATAAATGGGAGAAAATTAGGAAACGATAAAATGAAAATTCCAAAAAATTACATGTGTGTTTGTGTAGCGTATAATGAAGGCAAAGCACGAGATTGGCCTCGGTTTACCCTCGTTTCTATGTTTTCGTTCATGTCTATTGCTTTCTTTGTAAGGAAACACACATAAAATGACCCTTTCACCTATCAAAGAATGAAAAACATTAAACGGCAAGGTGAGAGGGGAGGTTGAGTGTCAAAATATGAACTAAAATATAGTTTATGTGTTGCATCATGCCTATAGGACTTTGTTTTAAAATAAAGAGAAAGGCAGCATGAGCGTAAGGCTCGGTGTCTTTTCTCATTACATAGACGCTAGCATGGAAATCATGAAAAGATTGGTTTCACACGATGCACAATGCTGATTTTCTTCTGTTTGTGCACTAAATCATTCACATTATGTACTATGCATAGTTCATGGTATCAACGGAAAACTCCTGGACTGCATAGCAATTGTTTTCTTAGGAATTTGACCCACGATTGAGAGTGTAAGGTTATCCCTTGTCGTAGGATAGAGGAGCGGTTTCCTAAGGGTTTGTTAAGTAAGGACACATGGTATATCTCCTGGATAACGTTTTGAAATAAAGAGTGGAGTTTGTTCGTTTTTCTTAAATGTTGAGCAGCACATCAAGGGGCTAATCCCTGCAATGTAGGAGAGCTGCAATGGGGCCGCGGTGTCTCTAGCGAGAGGTTGCCTCCATGTGTGTGATTATCATGGTATTTAGTGCCAATGTGTATGGGTTCTCCCTCTGAGGAGTTTATAACAAAGGGAACATTGGACTACAAAACTATAAAACTATAAACGCATAGATTAGGCTTTAGGGCAGTTTGTCCTTTAGCATTAGATAGATGCTCCTGGTCCATGAGGCCACGAGGGTGCGTTTGTCTGTTATGAGCATGAGGTCCAACTAGTGCCATAGCCAGTGCCGGCCCATTTCAAGTCCCATCAACCTTTGTGGCTATAGATGTAGCTATTGATGGATTTTGCAAGACTAGAGAATTAAGGAATGCCTTGCGACGACTGAGTGCATCGGCAACTACATTCTCCTTTCCAAGTCGGTATTTTATTTCAAAATCATACTCCTCCAGCACTTCAATCCACCGACGTTGCCTCATGTTGAGCTCATTCTGGGTAAGATCCACTTGAGGCTTTTATGATCTGTCATTACCAGGGTAAACTTGTTACCCAACAGGTAGTGTCTCCAAAGCTTTAGAGCATGGATGACAACTAACAACTCCAAATTGTGGGTAGCATAATTCCTCTCATGGCTCTTCAAAAGTCCAAGAAGCATTCCACACTTGCAACTGTAACATGAACTTTAGTAATGCAACCTTCTGGTTGTCTCAAACTATCATCAGCCATTCTAAGAAGGGTGGAGCTATCTTTTTGGATGCCTAGACCCAATCTCTCCATCAACTCTGAACTCATGATATTAACGGAGGACCCAGTGTCTACAGTAGCATGCTCCACTAATATTCCATCCACGTATGCTGGAACCCTAGGGCAATTCTTTCACCATGATCAAACCAATCTTCCCCTACTCGCGCTATGCCCAAAGGTTCTACAATATACCCAATACACAGGATCTTCTTGAATTCCTTGCGTACTCCTGGGGATAATTTGATCAACTGTAGAAGGTTCACATATGGTTTGACTTCGTAAAGAGAACTTGCTAAATCAAAATCATGATAGGTAGCCAAAGCTCTTTTTTCTCGCCATACCATTCTTTCCTTTGGTCTCAGAACCGGCTTTGGTGCTTCTTTTTTAGCTCTTGCCTTCTTTCTTGGCACTTCCTCATCCTTCTTAGGATCGAATTTTTTGTCAACAGGCCTTAGAGGTCCCCCTTCCACGCCAGGATTCTGGACTTGCACCCCCTTATCCCCTTGCTTAGGGTTTCCCTCGATCGGTTTTGCATTATCTTTGTCAACCTCTTTAGCCTTTTGGCCTCTTGTCACGGCTCTTAGGTTAGAGGTTTCAGCGTTATTGACGTGTATAGCCTCAATAAGGCTGACTCCATTGCCTTGTGACAACTCTTCTATAGTGGTTTTTCCCCTGTGTAGTATTTGTCTTGGTCCATCATTTGGCTGCAGGCTATTACCTTGCGCTTTATGATTAACTGGACCTGGCTATTTACTCCCTTGTTGGAGGGAACTAATCTTACTCCAACAGGTAGCGGCTAAATGACCCGACTTCCCACAAATATCACATTTAATATTTGGACAATTTCTAGGGAAATGTTGTCCGCCACACCAGTTATAGTTGAATCTTGAGGGACCACCCTCTTTAGGGCATAGACTCCCTATCAGATTCTGCTGATTCTTCAAGAAATTGACATCAACAACTATTTGTCGATATTGTTCGGAAATCATGTCAGTGTAGTGATTTATCATATCCTTAACCTCGTCAAGGACATTAGATGCACTCGACTCATAGCCTCGATTGTCTATCCGTCGTTCCATTGGCCTAACAATTTGATTGGGCATTGGTTGTTGACTCATAGGAACAACACTAGGAATTCGAGATTTGGCCTCCAACATTTGGTGGAGCCAACTGACTTGCCATAGGCATAATCACACTGGGAGAAGCTGGCAGCAAAGGTACATTTTGAACCATGCTCCCTCTCCCATTAGGGTTAGTCATAGGCATCCCTTAACTTCCATTTGTCAGTGGTAGATTGCCTCCAGGTACTAAACCCGCATTAACATTTATTCGAGAGGAGTAGGCCATTTGTAATCGTGCTTCTACTCCTTCCGCCCCCGCAATGGCGGTGTTTATATCAGCCAAAGCCACACTGCTCAATTGTACCTAAATGTTGAAATCCAATCCATGCAAGAAGTATTGCAATTGGGCAGCCGACGGAATAGGAATATAAGTTTGTAACTTATGAAACACTTCCTTAAGCTTCTTGGCATATGCTTTCACATTCTCATAGGGGTCTTGGCGTGTTACATTCAAAACACACAACCAGTATTGGCAACCTCTTTTAGGGGCATATTTTCCTCGAAAAGATGCACAAAATTGGTCGATTGTGGTTATGGTTCTAGACTCTATGCTGTGATACCATACTACAGCCCTTCCTTTTAATGTCATGTTAAAGAACATCATGAGATGTCCCTCGTCTTGGATGCGATAATTAAACATTAGTCTTTGGAATTCACAAATGTGAAACTCCGCATCCTCTTCAGCTAACCCATTGAAAATGGGCAAAGGAACTCCTAAAGCTGGCAAATCCGGCGTCCCTATAGGAATTGCGATGGGTTGTGCCATGGCGACAATCGGATTCACAATAGGAGCTTGAACTGATGGATTCACACCCTCACTTGAAGTGGGTAGACTTGGTGGAAGAGAGGAAGAACTTGCGCTTCCTCCTGCACCTAAAGGACTATTTGCAGCAGTTGGGTTACTAAGACCATTGCCTCTTATGCGTATCGAGCTACTCCTTTGAGGAGAATAACGACTTACGATCTCTAACTGCCATCTAGCCCTCTCAGCACATTCTGCTTTTTGTATTTCGGCTTGATAGTCCTTGTCAGAGGACATAAACCAACTTCCTTTTGGTCCTTAGCAACCCTAGATTCGAGAACCACCACTTGTTGGTAGCTCCGGGCAAACCCACCACTGATGGGACCTGAAATGGGCTAGCACTGGCTATGGCACTAGCCGGACCTCATGCTCATGACATACAAACACCCTCACGACCTCGCGGACCAGGAGCGTCAATCTAATGCTAAAGGACAAACTGCCCTAAAGCTTAATCTATGCGTTTATAGTTTATAGTTTATAGTCCAACATTTCCCTTTCTCATAAACTCCTCAAAGGGAGAACCCGTACACACTGGCAATGCCACGATCACACACATATGAAGGCAACCTCTCAGTAGAAACACCGCGGCCCCACTCAAACTCTCCTACATCGCAGGGATTGGCCCTTTGATGCGCTGCTCAACATATAACACAAACAAACACAAACTCCTCTCTTTATATTTCTCGTATTTCCAGGAGATATACCATGTTTCCTCACTTCACAGTCCCTTAGGAAACCGACCCTCTATCCTATGGCAAGGGATAACCTTACACTCTCAATCGTGGGTCAAATTCCTAAGAAAACAATTGCTATGCAGTCCAGGAGCTTTTCAGTTGATACCATGAACCATGCATAGTGCATAATGTGAATGGTTTAGTGCACAAACAGAAGAAAGTCAGCATTGTGCATCGTGCGAAACCAATCTTTTCATGATTTCCATGCTATCGTTTATGTAACAAGGAATGACACTGAGCCTTACGCTCATGCTGCCTTTCCCTTTATTTTAAAACAACATCCTATAGGAATGATGCAACACATAAATCAAATTTAAGATTATACTTTGACACTCAAACTCCCCTCTCACCCTACCGTTGATAGGTGAAAGAGTCATTTTATGTGTATTTCTTTATAGAGAAAGCAATAAACACAGACGGAAACATAGAAACGAGGGTAAACCGAGGCCAACCTCATGCTTTACCTTCATTATACATTGCACAAACACACGTAATTTTTTGAAATTTTTCTTTTATCGTTTCCTAATTTTCTCCCATTTAAAACCCATTTTTCACCATTTTTTGGTATTTTTCCTCTATTTTCCTCAATAAAAAATGACTAGATATTAAGATTGATTGTGGGTTGTGGCCCTTAGGTTCCTTGATAGCAAAATTTCAGTTTTTGTTGGCATTATGTCTCATATTTCCCATTTATTTTGCAAAAAACCCCATTTTACCCCTTAAATGCGTGTCTTACGGGGTTTATGACATTAATTTGTCATATCACTTATGATTTTTTTATTTTCAGGCTATAAACTGTTGAAACTTATAGAAAACAACATCATAATGCATAATTAGCCCATGGGAACAATGTTTCATCAACCAAATAGCATAAAAACTCATTTTTTCTTCATAAAAATTGAAATACCGCTTAGGCTTCATGTCTCGGGATCTCAATTTTGGTGCGGGACTACAGGTCAGCCCTCATTCAATGTCCAACATCTTCACAATCAACAATCTTCATGTCTACATCGACCTGGAAGCAATTCGGTTCCAACTAGACAAGCTTTCCTTTACCATTCTTCATTTTCCTCTTGCACACAAGAACAACCCCTTAAGGGAGAGAGAGGGAGGAGAGCGAAAGACTAGAATCAGAATTCTTCATCTAGGCCACCATTGGACAAGTGAAGGACGGCGATATGCTCAGCAGGGAAGGGGTAGTCAAGCCCCATTGTCAGTTGGGTGGGTTGCATTCAGGCAGGCATCTCCATCTCCATGATTTGAGGCGCAAAAATCGGCGTGTCACAGGCACCTTCATCCACATTTTTTTCTTCATCTCTTTATGCCCACGATTTGATGTTTCATAAAATGCTACCCAAGGCCCCAAAGGTCATGCCCACTTTGGCCAAAAACAAGTCCACCTCTTCATATCTTGCCCAATTTGTGGCCATTTCCCCGTTCGGTATCCAAATCGAGCTCTGAAAAATCATGGGCGTCCGGCTTGACATCCCGCATTGGCTGGCAACTCCTGACAACCTGCACGAAAATCTGAAAAATTATCAAAAATCAACAAGTGTCGCTCTGGCGCCTTTTAAGAGTCGTCTTTCACTTGGTGCTTAAAATCGTCCTAGTTGGAGCTGTTGCCTTCGATGTTAAATATTTTTCCCCTAAATTCCAAAATTTTTGGCAAATTTTAGGCACATCCCGGGCTCAAAAATCCGCTCTCATGTAGCAATCTTTGTGTAATGTGCCACACTCCTCATGTGCGAATGGGGATATAAAATAGAGAATAGTACTTATAAAGATAAAGAAATCAAAAGATCTTTTTCCGTATGTTTTTTTCGTCCTCTTTTTTTAAATTAACCTATATGCAGATAAAGAGTTGCCACTAGCAAATTATCATCATCCTCTCGACTATGTCATCCCACATCATAAAAAAATAAGCATTGCCATCACAAGTTGTAAACTTCTAGGATGCCACCTATACAAGCCATGTGATCAATAAATTGTCCACTTATGAAAATGGAAAAATGAAAGGTTGTGTATCAGCCATAAGTTAGCCTCAAAACCATAACAATCTACCTTGGGGGCATCATTAAACCTTTCTTTTAGATCACTCCTAGAATACCTTACAATTGACAAGATGACTAGGCTTGAAAGAAAAGTGCTAGCATGTGTGTTGTAGGTGAGATATTAAAATCCATATATAACTTAAATTCAATATTTGATGAGGAAGTGTATTAATAGCCCATCATGCATTCGTGTGTGAAGAGTGGAAGAGATTAGAGGACATTGTATGAACATATCTGCACAAATTTTAGGACGCAGACTAAAGTAGTGGAGGAAGGAGTATTCAATCAATTAAAAGGAGGGGAAAAAGAGATCAGGGAGAGAAACAACAATATAAATGCGATTTTTCACAAATCTATTAGTATATATTGCATTAAATTTTTTTGGTGACATATTGCTTACATCTTGTCTACCAATTATAGATCATAATGGGTATGCTTTGGGCTAATCATTATAGGGTATGAGTAGGCTTTCTTTGTCATCCTTGGAAAGCTTCGAGTTGATGTTTGTGTGTTAGGTGTATGACGACATGATTGGTAACTAGAAATAGCATTTGTGGAAGGCAGCAAAAAGATTGACAGAAGGATTTTATGATAGCATGGGTACTGCAAGCTCTATATGGAGGATCAAGGAAAAAGTATTGAGGTCTTCTTCAGGGTCTTCTCTATCGACTACTTCTTTTACTTCTCCTTCTTTGGTTGTTTTCTCTACTCCTCAAGTTGTCTTCACATGGATACCCTTGGCTCATCCCTGTCCTCTTGACTTTGCACCCATCTTTCTTCCTCTTTACTTCCTCCTTTGACCTGTTGTTTGGGTCCTAACCTTTCTTAAAACCTAATGATTTTCCCAATATCCCCCATGACAATGTACGACTATGAAAGTATCCAAGTTAGCCCAATCCATTAATATGTATTACTTCTGGGTAGTTGTTTTTTGAGATGTATTCTATGTTCCAATATATATGACTTGACTTTTGTATACATTTTTTTGAAATATATGATTGGCAGGAATTGTTTGTCTCACTAGATCAAAATGGTACCTATTTTTGTTGGTATGTTTTGTGGTTAAGTAAAAAATATCAACATATCCTTATGTTAGATCCGAGTATGGAAAGGCTCCGCTATTCCATAGAGTTGGTGCAACTAGTTTTCACCTGGCCACCACATATGGAATCTGGATTTGATTACACATGGTGATGATGTTGACCTTTCCTACATGTGCTAGTTTGCATATGCACCTACTTGCAAGGTCTGTTAGAGGATGACCACTCTGTGTTCTCATAACAATTTGGGCATGAGTAGTGATGCTAGATTCTCTCTCTTGAGGGACATTTCTTTCTTAGTGATTTGATGAGACAATTTTTGAGCAGAACATTCTACTCTTATGTAGCCCAACAAACAGTGCTCACACTCTGTCTCTAGACCTTGGGATGTGTACCTTGGTCCACCAATTACCCCTATCATGTCATTCAAGCTTGTAGGGAAATTGTTTGCATAAGATAACCTAGTAATGGTTTTATCAAATTTCTCACGTGGTATTTTAATTAATACTTTGACGGCTCCTCAAGCATGGGTTTCATTTCCAAAGTTTGCTTGTTCACCAAATGAGGACCTAGATGTCTCCCTTGAACAATTCAAATTGGCATACATAGTCAATTTTCCTACCAAGTTGATCCTACCCACAAGATGGTCGTATTAAACTCATTGATGTGGAAAGATGTGGCAACTTGGCTCACTGCAAAAAATAACTAGGCAATATTTCATGATGCTCGAACCACATTTTATTGATGATTCTAGCCAGTCGGTGCCTGGAAACTTGAATGATTGCATAGGCTAAAATAAGCTACAACCATATTCCAAAGCCATATAGCTCGATTTAAAGTCTTGAGAGGACGAATATCCTAGCATGCCCAACCGAATGGAAAAATGTTGCACTCCTTGTATATGCAAGGAGTTGAATAGAAAAATCTACAAAGACTTGATGAAGACCTTGTTGGTTATGGCTTAATTATTTCTACCAGCACAAACTTCATGTAGAGATGTTTTTAGCCAAAAAAAAACTAAAAAAGCAAAAAAATCAACCAAATCTACTAATAAACCCTGGTTGATGGAACTTAGTGACTTTCATACGGATTCAAACACAAAGGAAGTAAGTAGCAGTGAGGAGGAGGACTCTCATGAAAATGAATGTTGGAAGTTGAAAAAGTCCAAGAGAAAGGAGAAGGCCAATAAACCCTTAGAGGGCACTCAAAAAATTATAGTTGGAATCCTTTGGTGAACCAAATGAAGTAAATTAGGTCACTTGGCTACCAAATGCAGTCTAAATAAATGGTGATGCAACATCTTCCACACATCTATTCACAACACCGATGTTTGCCAGTATAATACCTGTAGTCAGATGGGTAATACATACATGGTCCTAGCATGGTGCCTAAGGAGCATAGCCTATCAATTGGAATTACTCTAGACCCTCTGCTACCACAACCTTAGTAGTATCCTATTAAAAACAAGGCTATTTATCTCTTGAAATACACAATGGAGGATGAGGAAGAAATTAGGGATGCAAAGGAGGATATTATGATGCCCTGAATAAACAATGTTTCTTTTATATGCATGAAGGTCACTAGAGGTTCGATGTCCGGAGGCCTAGTAGTAGGATTCCTAGAAGCGATAGAGCTAGGAGTGTACTTAGTTACTAGCTATTAACATGGTGGAAATAAAAAAACCCTATGAGCTACAAGTCAACATGATTACTCGACTAAAAAAGAGGACAAAAGGCAAATATGACAATCCATAGGAGTCTTCTAGGATGAACAAGAGAGAATTCCTGCCACAATGGCAGTGTGGATGGAAAAAGAACCAACAATGCTAAAAGATTTAGACTCACAATTGTTGCTAATAGCAAACTCAAGACTCGCATGAGTGGATGGGATTGAAAGAATGCTAGCACTACAGCAGATTGCCACTAGTCTTGAGTTTGATACCTATATATCCAAGGCAAGAAGCAATTACTAGCCGTGCTGTCGCATCAACGATTGAATCTTAAGTCTAACAAATCCACAAGGGTGGAAGTGAACCAACTTGCTCACCAAGTTGAGGTGTCAACCTCCATACATGTGGCTCTAAATATATTAGACCATTAGACTTCATGGAGTCTAGTTTCCATTACTATCCCATTAGGGGATTTATTGAGTTTAGTTCCAACTTTAAGACCAGTCCTATCGTGTTATTCCATGCTAATGTATTCAGAGCATAAGTTTGCTTTGAGCACTCTAAATTTTTCAAAGTAACATCACCAAATCCACGTCCCAGCCAATTAAGTCTAGGAGCACGTCTCCAATAGAAAGGGCGAGGCGATCAGTGCACACCAAAGGAGACGGACCGCACACCCTACCTCGAGATCCAACTACGAGCTTTTTAACAGCAACAACTTAAATATGCGCTATTGGAGCTGGAATTACCACGACTGCTGGCACCAAACTTGCCCTCCAATGGATCCTCGTTAAGGGATTTAGATTGTACTCATTCCAATTACGAGACTTGTAAGAGCCCAGTATTGTTATTTATTGTCACTACCTCCTCATGTTGGGATTGGGTAATTTGCACGCCTACTACTGCCTTCCTTGGATGTGGTAGCCGTTTCTCAAGCTCCCTCTCCAGAATCAAACCCTAATTCTCCATCACCCCTCATCACCATGGTAGGCCTCTATCTGACCATTGAAAGGTACTTGGGAGCGACTGAAGATGAAGACCATGAAGATATGCTAGACTTCACTGAAGATGACGATGATATCATTGATGATTTAGATACTTTACCACATATGCTAAATTCTCATTCGTTACTAACGATGAAATTTTTTGTGCATGGTCAAGAAAATATTTTTTTAAATGGTGATGGAAGCACGTATAATTTTATTTTCACAAAGTTGGTAAAAGAATTGAATTTACCTATTATTCCAACTCATTAATGCATAAAGATTGCATTCTTAGGCACTAGATACAATGATATACAATAAGTTTATGATTAAGAAATTAAAATTGGTGATTATGTTGACCGTAAAAAATTCTTGGTTATGCCTTTGCAAGCTAGTGATATTATTTTAGGAATGCCTTGGCGTCACAAATATAATCCCAACATAGATTATTCCACACATTTCATGAAAATTCATTCTAATGGAAAACAAATCACATTACATGGATTGCACACATTTGATCATTTCTCCTTGCTTAGTCACACATAGGCTAAACGTGCATTGAGAAAAGTAGCAAATTATACTTAGTATGTGTGAATGAAATTGAAGCTAAGGAAACTCAAATGTATCCTAGGCATCCATAATTTCTTTCACAATTTAAAGATTATTTTGTTGCTAATTTACCCCTTGGTTTACCACCTACATGTCTCAAAGATCATAAAATAGATTTAATCCCAGGTTCTCAACTACCATGTAAAGGATCTTATAGACACAATCAGATTGAACAGAAAGAAATTCAAGCACAAGTTGAAGAATTGTTGAATTGAGGACTCATTAGGCCCAGTAGTTCTCCTTTTGGTGTCCCTATCCTATTAGTTAAGAAGAAAAATAATACATATAGAATGTGCATTGACTATTGTGCCCTAAACAAGATCACTGTTAAGAATAGATATCCAATCCCTAGGGTAAACGACCTCATGGATAAACTACAAGGAGCCACTATTTTTAGCAAGATAGATTTCAAATATTGATATCATCAAGTATGATTAGATACACCTGACATTTTCAAGACTACATTTAGAACTCAATCTGGTCGTTATGAATTTCTTGTTATGCTTTTCAGTTTGATCAATGCACCAGCTACATTCAATTGTATGATGAATCATATATTTTTGAAGTATTAGAATTGTGTAATTGTTTTCTTTAATGATATATTGGATTTCAATAAGAATGAGAATGAGCATTTTGAACATCTATATTTGGTTTTCAAATTATTAAAAGAGAATTAATTATATGCTAATCCCAAAAAGGGTGAATTTTTGCAAACTCAAATTGAATACTTAGTTCACATTGTTTCTTCTGATGGTATTCGTGTTAATCCTAAAAAGATAGAGGAAATTTTGAATTGGCCAATCCTTAAAAAATTTTCATTGGTTTGACAACTATGAACATGACCAATGACCAATGAAGGATACCTATGACCATGACCCCAGTTTTCAAGCTGATTGGAACAAATTAGTTGCTAATAACTGGATTCCAATTGATTCTTTGTCTTATTCTGATGGATTTATGTTTTATGAGAAAAGATTTTGTGCCACTGTTCAATTTAGATCATTTGTGTTTCACGAAATTCATTGTCCTCCATATCAAGGTCATAGAGGTATTATTTCCACTTTAAGAACATTGGTTGAAGATTTTTACCGGCCAGAGATGGAATCTGATGTTTCCAACTTTGTTTTTGAGTATTTAATTTGTCAATGAGTCAAGCGATACCATGGGAAGCAATATGGTTTGTTAATGCCTTTACCAATTCCTGAATGACCATGGGAATATATTTCAATGGATTTTATAACTAGTTTTCCTAACACACAAGCTACTCATGATATGATTTGGACTATAATAGATTGATTTAGCAAACAAGCATGTTTTCTACCATGCAAGAAAACATTCACTGCATCTCAAGCTGCACAATTGTTTTTGAAGGTTATTTTCACTAACATGGTTTACCAAAAGTTATTATTTCTGATCATGATTCTACATTTTGTAATAATTTTTGAACTACTCTATTTGCTAATTTGGGTACTAAGATTGATTTCTCATCTGCATTTCATCCTGAAACCAATGGGCAAACAGAAGCTACTAACAGTACAATTCTAGATCTCTTGCATGCATGCACAATTTCAAAGCCACAAACATGGGATACACACTTGCATCTACTTCAATTTTCATACAATAATACACCACACATAGCTACTCATAAAGCACATTTTGAAATCATTTATGGACATAGATTGCCTACACCTGTTACATCATTGTTGAACAAAGTTAAAGCTGCGATGATATTGCCAATATACATGCTACTATTTTTGTTGAAGTTAAAGATATGATTGTGAAAGCCCAGCAATCATATACTAAACAAGTTAATAAGAAAAGAAAAGCCACGAGTTTCAATGTTGATGATTATGTTTGGTTACGCATTGAAAAGAGAAGATTGCAAAGTGTTGAGAAACACCCTGTTGTTAAGTTAGCACCTAGATTTTATGGACCTTTCAAAATAATTCACAAGATCAATGACAATGCACTTAAATTAGAACTACCCCATCATTGGAAAATCCATAATACTTTTCATATCAGTTTACTACGACCTTTTAGAGGCCAATTACCCGTCCACCCTGTCTAAAAAAATCCTTCTTTATTAGAAGAAGAAATTGAAATCCTTGAACCTAAAACAACTATTCTAAACACTGGCTTTATGACCACTAGAACTGGCTGTAGATATTCTAGATATTTGGTTAAGTTTAAAAATCATCTTCTTGAAGAGGACCAATGGATGCACGACCATGACCTAAGTGCTTATCCCTCATTGCTCTCTTCACATTGAGCTAATAGCAATTCAGGACAATTGCTATCCCACATCGAGGGTATGATGCTAGGAGGCATATTCCACGGTGGATTTCGTGAGTTTTTTGGTGGATTCTGTAAAACTAGAGGCATATTCCATGGTGGATTCTGAGGTTTTTCATTGGATTCCATAAAACTATATGTATTTGCAGGTGCTTGTACACAATGTGGATTCCTTGTGTGTAATGTGTCCCCCTGTCCACTTGTAGGATATGTCTTAACAGCCTATCGGAAAGAGAGTCTAGAAAGTGCCGCCCAAAACTCACAAGGAATGTCACAGGGTTTGCGATCAAGGTCTTCTCGATTCTGCCATGAAGTGGAAGCATCTGGCCGTTCCCACTTAGGACCCAACCTCAATCATGGTTTTCCTAATAGTCAAGTTCTTGGGAAGTAGCTAGCGTCGAGCCCCAAATGAACCACTTTGCGTGGAAACATCGGGGTCGAAGCGGATTTATACTGCACTTGGTTCAAGGAGAATGGGAAATGAGAGGGATGCGAAGCTCGACCTCTCTGCCCGTAAGGCACAGTCCCATTCCGTTCCCTAAAACAACATAAATCGGGACTCTAGCTCTATAGATTCTAGGTCATTGTTACCTTGCTATCAATTCCTTTGAGAAAAGTTCCCGGCCAACGAGGACCATCCTTCTATAGGACAGACCGAGTCACATCCATCGCACTTTCCTCGGGTTGCTTAGTTATCTAATTACCTACCACATTTAGTTTGACAAGCAAAAACAACTTCCTTAATTAACCAATTAAACACTGGTTCCTTCACGTAACTTAAGCACTGACACAGAAAAACAATGTCAAGCAAGTTCATTTTTTAACATTTTATCTTTATTTATCATAGTCTTTGGAATACATCAATAATCCGCACGAAGGCTATCCTAGCAATCCTCAGGGATCGCTATTCCAAGTTCCGCCCGTTGACTAGTATGCAGGCCTCAAGATCCCATGTCGAGTCATGTCAGCCTCTTGTGCAGGATCTAGAGGCAAGGAATTTATGGCCAGAGCCTCCCCTAGTACCCAAGCGTCCTCCTGCTCAAAGTAGCACCCACAGAGAGACCTCTCACCGCGGGTTTGGTCCACGTACCCAGTGCGGCTAACAACCCCCTTGGATACGGTCAGGCAGGTAGTCAGAGGTAACTGATACTGCCTCTCCCTCCAGGCTTTTAACCTGAAGCATTAGTTGTTTTCCTTGAATTAGTTCCTTGAGCAAAGAAGTACAAGCAGTGCACCTAAGTGTACAATCACGAGCTTTCCAGTGGTCATTTGTACGGTCAACTGCTAAGGTGTGATTCCTTCTCCCTGAATACTTCCAACATTCGATCCTGGATCAATCGCGACTTGGCAAGATCCCAAGGGTTTTGTAAGCTGAGTTGCTTGTTTACCATTTTCCCTTGGGTTAGGGTTTATACCCTATTGACCCAAATTGTCTCTACCTTAGGTTTCCTTAAATTATAGTCAATAAATCCTGGGCAACCTCATCGCCCTAACTTGGTTGGTCGATTGCTTTCTTGGCAATTCATTACTACCCTAGCTTGGAAAATCAGTCCCAAGGAAGAGTGTTGTAGCAAGATGTCTACTCAACTTCTAGAAAATCAGACTTGTAATTAGAACTTGCCCAACTTGGTCTAAAGTGTAGCAGTACTATTTTGTAATTTAGAAACAAGAGCATATGACGTTGCGGCTTGTAGCACAAGATAGGTGTCGTATCTAACTTGTGGGGTTATATCTCTCATCGTATAGTATTTCTTGATCAAGATATGGGCTTGGGAGTCCTATTGACCCAATCCAAAACCATAACCCTACTAGGCCGATAAACGTTTTGGCCCTAGGGTTCCTAAATTCCTTGTGGAGGTCTCATCTGATCCTTAGGGTGAGAACCCTAGATCATTCTTGCATGGCGTTTAAATAATCCTAACATTTTGTGGATGTGGGTAGGACCTTTAAGATAGGAAATATTAAATCGGCATCCCAAGTGCGATACTAGGCAGAATTTCAACATAACTTAACCCTACCTAGCACAATGAGGGGACTGTCATATGCTAACTACCTTTATGAATTTCATGTAAGCTACTTAGTTACACGCGAATTACTTAGTTGACCTAACCAACCCATGATTAAAGATGATATTCCCTTTAAAGATGCAAATATTTTCTTCTAAACTTACGAGTACCTTCCCTAAAAGATGTAAGTAACGGCAAGATGAGTGAGATGAATCATTCCATGCAATTTCAAGACCATAGACCTTTTTGCCTTTATGCAACTAAAGGATCTACAATGATCTTTCTTTTCCTTGCCCTATACTATAATGATTGACATTCAGAGCTAACTCTTATAAACCCTACATTGATGCATCAAGTTCAAAGCTTTAATATTTTAATGAAGATGCATCTTTTTCCAATTTTGAACTTTGATAAAAGAACTCTATGCATGGATGCATCATTTTTTCATGACTAGATGGCAATGGGTATATCATTGACTTAATCCTTCTTTTAGCACTTATCTCAATCCTAAAATGTAACTATCCAATTGCATGCGAATTGCATAATATATGCTTTTGTCAAAGATTATAAATCTTTTCCTTTCATTGCAACTATTTAGACATAATCTAGTGGCCGTCTACGAATATCTTATACACGAGACACCACCAGGAATTTATTACGTAAGTGCATTATGTGTTATATGCCCTATCCTTTGTGTGATGCAACAAGGACGCGGTCTTAGCACAATTTCATCTTTTAACTTATGCATCCTACATTCAAAAATGCGACTACCCTTGACCATGGAAGTGTAAGCAAATGCAAGTACTTGTCGTGCAACTACACTTTGTAAATCGAATGAGCGTATAAATTTTCCAATGCCTTTAAGTTTCCTATGTGAATTAAAACATGCTTAATGCATCCTTTCTCGCGGCACGGTAAATAGGCCTTGGGGAACACGGTCTAAAATCCGAGCAGACGCGGGTGAACTTGGCCTAGAGAAGCTTCAATAGAAGCTTCCCAAGCTTTTGGATAACAGGAAGATGACGTGTTGGTGAGGATGATGATGGTGAAGATGATGATGATGATGATGATGATGATGATGATGATGATGATGATGATGATGATGATGATGATGATGATGGTGGTGGTGGTGGTGGTGGTGGTGGCAGCAGCACGCCAGGTGGCGTGTAGATAGCGGCAACAGCAATAGGACGACGGCAGGCAGATAGCGGCAACTTCTCACGATGGCGGGCAGCACACACGATCCTGGGCAGCACCACCATCCCCTCCAAGCTTGGGTGGGGGTTTTCTTATAGGCTAAAGGGGGGCAAGTGGCAGAATGCATGCCCTCCTCCCCTGCCCCTCCACAACTCAAGCTTAAGCTCCACACATACTCCCTCTCCCCACCATGCAACAACTGAAGGGGAGAGAGTTTTTAGAAAAAAATTGCAATTAATTCATTATCTTTTTTTGTCCCTTGAAGGGGAGTTCTTGCGGAGGCCTAAAGTTTT
Source organism: Lygodium microphyllum (assembly GCF_053477565.2). Lineage (NCBI taxonomy): Eukaryota > Viridiplantae > Streptophyta > Polypodiopsida > Schizaeales > Lygodiaceae > Lygodium > Lygodium microphyllum. The sequence continues at coordinate 76,828,966 of NC_141144.1, forward strand.
GAGCCACGGTTTCTTATGCACAACACGGGGCTGGTGTTTGTTAGTGCCGAGGATGGTGCACTTAGGCCAGTATTTCTTGGTTGCAGGAGATTACTTCAGATTGCTTTTGCGTGGGATTTAGAGTCGTTAATATTTCGTTGTGAAAATATTACATTGTGCAAAAAGTTGACGGGGACGCCTGTCCTTTTTGAGCATTAGGTTAATTTAATGTGCATGTGGGTGATTCCACAGCAAATGATTCCACAAAATACATATTTAAATTAATGGATGTTTATGAGTTTAGAGTGCTCTCATATTAAATTAAGGTTAGGACAGAGTTCCAACCTATTTATTTATTTTGTAGTTGAAAACTGCTAGGTATTCACTTTTGAGAATTTTATCTTATTATTTTCTAACAATTGTGAATGCTTTAGTTGATGTATAGAGCAGGCAGTGATGGCATTCAGAAGCATCGGGCGATGGCATACATTTAGATTACGTAGAAGAATTCTTATTTTTTATGGACGTGCACCTTATCACTAAAGGCATGGCGTCAATATTTATTTAGGCGTGCTTATTTATTAAAGCACTTGAAAAACATTTATTATTTTGTATGTGCATAGGTACTCGATTTAAATATTTCATTATTGGATATTGTATTTGGACATAGCCCGATTTTCAAATGCCCAAATGCTTTACTCTTTATTTAGGCAAAAGCAAACACAAAATCTATTACAACTATATATATTATCTCTCACTTGACTTGGATCTCACCTATATATACTAACTCTACATCAATACGAATCATTCTTTGGGAGCATATCTTGTGTATCTCTCTCGTACTCTCTCTCTCTCTCAACATGGTATCAGAGCTATGGATGTGTAGCAACAACAAGGAAGATAAGTTGTTTCATTGTTTATATTTGATTGAATTCTTTGCACAAGCGATGATTTGATACATGAACTTGTTCAAATTAGAAGTATTAATTAATTGTCTTTAAAACGGCTTGTCAATCGGAGTTCTGGATCAAAAGTTATGACAGTTCAAGATTCAAGACAACAATTCTGCTCGAATCTGCGATTCTTTATTTAAAATTGTAATTCTAATTACAGTTTGTTAATCCCCAATTATAGCTCGTCGTCTTCGTTAATGACGTTGATTACGACAAGCAAACATCTTGCTATTTTTAGCGATGTTTTATTATCGTTCACGTTCTTTGCTCGACCAAAATATCACTTTTCTTATATGCGTCATCTCGTCTTGCACGTTACATCTCTCTATTTCGGGCTTTCTTTTTAGTCACTCAATACTTTTCGTCGTTCTTACGTGCATCTCCCTATTTTGGTTGTCATGCGTCTCAACTACGCTCGTCTTGATCATGGTTTGCAGATTCTGCGATCTCATCTTATTTGTTTTCTCTCGACATACAGGCATGGCCAATTGCGTAATCGTTAACGGATATCCGTATGGCCAACGTTCGGTTCCCTTCTTCCAAGGACAAGGCTTTCCTGGGTGGAAAGCAAAGATGATGCTAATTCTTGAAGGTGATGAATTATCTGATATTGTTTTGGGCGACTTGTCTTGCCCAGTTCAACCTATTGATGTGATGAATAACAATTCTATGATTACTGATGGCCCATTAGTTGAACAATGGAAAATTGATCATACTAATTGGATTCGTCGTGACAAAGCGGCTCATCGTTATATATTGTCTGCACTTCCTGACTCACTTATGTTGGATGTCTTTCATCTTGGAACCTCTCATGCTGTTTGGGAGTATCTTATCGCAACGTTTGAGAAGAAATCGCTCACCGAAATTTTATATCTCCAAACTTGTTTGAAGAATCTTCAATATAAGGTTGGTACTTCTATGCACTCTCATATCGAGGCTTTTAAAGACATTATCAATCAGCTTGGTGCTGCCGGCGCTCCTGTTGCTAAAAATCATATTGTTACCCAACTTCTTCATACCATCAAAGATCCTTTATATGACAATATCATCACTATTTTGTCTAACAAGGATGATATCCACTTTGACAAAGCATGTATATCTCTTATTGAATATTCTCAACGTCATAAGCATCATTTGGAAAAATCTGATGCTGTTTTGGTCACTCGCAAACAAAGGGATTTTGATGCTGCTTTTGTTGCTCACAAGCGTCCCGCTTCACGTTTTTAGCAAGGTGGACGCCCTAATCAAGGTAGTAAATCTTCTCGTCTTGCTTATCCTAACAAACATTGTTCTTATTGTGACAAGAAAGGTCATGTGGCTTCTGATTGCTGGGCACGTCAATATGATGAGGAGCATGGAGTTACTACAAAGCAACCTCACTCGTCCAAACGTTTTCCTCCTCGTGATTATTGTGCACATACAGATCATCCATCTCGTCGTTGTTATAAACACAGATATGATGAAGAACATTCTTGAGCTTATATTGTTCAACAAACTACAACTGATGATGATCATACTCATGAGGAGCTCAATTTCGTCCATCATGATATCTCTCTAGAAAAGGTACTTCATGTTCATGATGGTTCTCTATTCATCATTGAATCAGGTGCCACTGGAAACATGACATACCAATCACAATGGCTTCACAATTATCATTCTCTTCCTGTCAAGAAGTTTGTTTACCTTACGGATGATACGACTTGTCAAGTCAAAGGAGTGGGTGATTTATATCTAGGGATTGTTTCATCCACTAGAATATTAAGAGGAGTTCTTCATGTTCCAGATTTGCAAAGAAATCTTCTTTCTGTTGCTCGTCTAGTTGATCTTGGTTTGTTTGTTGGCTTTGATCATAATCAATGTCGTATAGAGAAAGACGGACATACTATAGTAGTGGCTCCTCAACATGGTAATCTATTTGAGCTATCATTGAACGATATAGTTGCAAATGTTGTTACTGCTCTTGGAGATGCAGATTGCAAATTATGGCATCAACGATTTGCACACTCCCATTTTGCCAAACTTCTTGATCTTCATCATCATGGTCTTGTGCAAGGTATGGATCTTAAATCTCATCCACGCATGGGAATATGTGAGTACTGTGCACTTGGAAAACACCATCGTTCTCCTTTCCACACTTCTACTTCATCACATTCCTGTGCTCTCTTGGATTTGGTTAATACTGATATTTGCAGTCCTTTTCCTGCCTCAAAGTCTCAATATCGAGATTTTATAACTTTCATTGATGATTTCTCATGGTACACACATGTCTATCTTCTTCCACATAAGTCTGAGGCTTTATCTATATTTAAACAATACAAGATAAGTGTGGAGCTTCAAACTAGATTCTCTATAAAGACGCTTCGCAGTGACAATGGCGGTGAATATGTATCCAATCTATTTGATGACTTCTATAAGGATCAAGGTATTCATCATGAGTTTATAGTTCCTTATTCTCCTCAGCAAAATGGTGTTGCTGAGCACAAAAATCGCACTATTCTTAATGCTATACATTGCATGCTTATACACTCTGGTTTGTCTCAAAATTTTTGGATTGAAGCACTTCTAACAGCCATTTTTATTCAAAATCATCTTCCAACTACTGCACCTGCTGGTAAAATTCCTATAACAATCTGGACAGGGAAGACACCTTCAGTCTCTCACTTTCGCACATTTGGCTGCATTGCTTATATTCATGTGCCCAAGGACACTCGACATAAGTTGGATCCTCTAGGTTTGAAGGTTATTTTTCTTGGTTATTCAGATCATTCCAAAGGTTACAAATTTTATGATCCTTCTACTCAAAAGTTATCATTAGTCGTGATGCTATATTTGATGAGAAGACTATGGGTGGCACATGGTCGTCAGATGTTTCAGATGATACACAGTCTTTGCTTAGTGCATTTCCTTACTTGCTTTGTGAGTCTACTAATTTTGATGATCATAAACCTCCTTCACCTCCAAAGAAGATTGATGAAAATTTGGAGATCTATGTCGATCTTTCTATTGAGATAGAGCATGGATTCTATTCTATTGAATATGATGTCTTTGATGATGCTATGTCTGTCCAAGAGGATCCAATATCGTATATGGAAGCTATCAATTCGTCTCAAAGGGATCAATGGCAAGAAGCTATGCAAGTTGAGTACGATTCTTTAATCTCCAAAGGTACATGGATTCTTACTGAACTCCACCCAAATCATGTTCCTATCGAATGTAAATGGGTTTATAAAACCAAGACCAAAGCTGATGGCTCATTTGATAAGTTCAAAGCATGACTTGTTGCAAAAGTTTATTCGCAGATTGCAAGAGTAGATTATCAAGAAACATTTCCTCCCGTTGTGCACTCCATAACTATTCGTATGATTTTGGCTTTTGCAACACTATTTGATCTAGAAATTCACCAAATGGATGTTAAAATGGCTTTTCTCAATGGAGATCTTTAAGAAGAAAACTATATGGAGCAACCTGAAGGTTTTATGATTGCAGGAAATGAGCATCTTGTATGCCAGCTTCATCGTGCATTATATGGATTGAAGCAAGCCTCTCATGCTTGGTATATTAAGATTGATCAGTTCCTCACATCTAAAGGTTTTGTTGCATGTTTTGCTGACCCAAATCTTTACATCAAAAGGGAGGAAAAATGTTTTATTATTCTTGCTCTATATGTTGATGATACTATTCTTGTGTTAAATAACATTGCTTTCTTGGATGCTATGAAGAAGCTTTTATCGACTACATTTGAAATGGTGGATCTTGGTGAGATACATTTTTGTTTGGGTATTCAAGTTCAACGACACCGACAACAAGGCATTCTTCTTCTTTGCCAGGCAAAGTTTATTAATGATATTGTTAAGAAGTTTGGGTTGACAAATGCGCACTCTGCCAACACTCCCATTCTTTCGAGCTCTACCAAGGGTACATCTACAACACGCAATGAAGAATTAGCCATTCATCAACCTTTCGCTAATCTTGTTGGTTGTCTTCAATTTATTGGTTTAAACACAAGACCAGATATTTTATTTGCAGCTAACTTTTTGGGACAGTATCTTTCTTCCCCTTCCACTATTCATTGGAGTGCTGCAAAACGTATTCTTAAGTACCTCAAGGGTACTAAGGAATTTGGTCTTATTTATCATCGTCGAGAGGATTCTTCTTTATCTTCATCAACCTCTCTTGACCTTATTGGATATACAGATGTTGATTGGGCAAGTTCACACTTATCCATGCGATCTACAAGTGGGAATTGTTTCTTTGTAAATGGATGTTTGGTTTCTTGGTCTAGCAAGAAACAACGATGTGTTGCAGTTTCTACAACTAAGGCCGAATATGTTGTTGCATCATTAGCAGCTCGCGAGCTAGTTTGGCTTCGACAACTACTTACAGATTTGGGACATCCTTCATCATCTAGTACACCTCTTCGATGCGATAACCAAAGTGCTACTAGTCTTACCAAAGACTATATACAACATAGTAAATCAAAGCATATTGCTATTCATTATCATTATGTTCGACATGAAGTCAAGAAAGGTTCCATTATGGTAGAGCATTGTTCCAGTGATCAAATGGTTGCAGTCATCTTCACAAAAGCTCTTAGTGAAGCTCGCTTTAGTTCATTAAGGCATGCACTTGGAATTGTTCCAAGTTCTTGTCTCAGTGATTGAGGCATGTATCATTGTATTCAAAAAAACTTTATAGTAAATCATCCTCCAACACGTATGAATGTCGCAAGTTGGTATGAGCTGAAAATGGTCCACGCGGAGTCACATCCAAACGGAATGTGATGGTTCTCAGTTTTCTACGAGTTTCCATATTTGACCCACTTACAAATCAATGAATTGTTGGATACCATGCATATTTTCAAGAATGTGGGCAGCTTGCTATGGGACCACATCACACGAAAGAGAGACACTATAGGGGCACGAATGGATTTAAAGGATGTAGACAAGATGGAGGCACTTTGGCCGCTGTTGAGTGCTGATGGTTGCATACAGCTACCTCGTGCTCCTTGGGTTTTGTCCACTAAAGAAGAGCGCATTGTGAAACAAGTAGTCAAGTTTATCCGCACTCCGACGAGTATGATGCGTTCTCTCATGTTTGCATTTTCTAAAGACGACCAATTATCAAGGCTAAAATCCCATGACTAGCATAAGATATGTCATATTTTTACTACGAATGGATTGTAATTGGCGTGTGTATTTTGCTATTTGGAGTGTAGCCATTGTTCATAATGCTTTCTCATTTGTGGCAGTTTATACTACCGATCGCGATCGCAGGATGCCTTACTCCAGAAATGCGCAGGCCCATTTATAGGTTGTTAAATTTAGTGCAATGGATCTCATAGAAGGAGATTAAGACGTCCTCAATTGAATCCACGAGGCGGGGAGCAGTGGAGATAGTCTGTCTCTTTGAGAAATACCTGCCTACCAGCATGCTCACGATACAAATCCACCTTCTTGTGCATCTTGTAGATGCAGTGGAGATTGTTGGACCTATCCATACGCGATGGATGTTCTTCTTGGAGTGCTTCATAAAAACCCTAAAAATCTTTGTGTGACAACGAGCTCCGCCAGAAGGTCGCATGGCTAAAGGTTGGTTGATGTCTGAGGTGCTAGTGCATATTTCACAATGGCTACCAACGATGGATCCAGACAACAAAATGCTATGGTCGCTGAAGGACGATGATAGACTGACCGGAGATGTGGTGGTTGGAAATGGGGTAGAAAAAAGAATGGATACTGTAATCAAGGAGAAGGTGAATCACTTTTGTATGTTGCACCATGCCTCTATGGAGACGTGGCTCACCCAAGTACTAGATCGCTAGGCAAGATTGAGAGGAAGCACGATCTAAATTTCAATGTAGTACACACCATTGACCGATTTGATATCCCGAGGGCATAGAGGAGATACCGCGGTTCATGTCAAAGTGATGGCTACATGGAGCTTTGACTGTAGCATCTCGTGAAGGGGCGGAGGTCTCAATTGAGGAGTGGGAATTCTCGAGGAGATGTAGTCCAAATGTGATGATGTATTTAGGATTTGTCGTATCTATATTTTATATGCGACAACTAATTTGAGTGTTTCAATGTACAGTACAAAATATATAGTGCATTGTGGTCGTGCGGATGACATTTTCACGTGGAGCATATTGACAAAATGCGCTCCACAATGGACTATGGTATCACGGCAAGGTTTGAGTAGGAGAGCCTACGACGAGCAACAGATCCAAACACGGTTATAGAGGAGATGGAGTATTTTGGAAACTTGCAAAGTATTGTTACGTTGGATTATTGTAACTTCTCCATGATACTATTCAATGTGCAGTGGTTCAAAGTGGTACTTGAAGGAGCTGGAGCAACAGTTCAACGAGGTCCATCTAGATTTCTCAAAATAGATTCCGAACAAAAATGAACGGATTTGTGCGACACCTTTGTATTGCCGACCCATTGTGAATAGATATATGAACTCAATTGTTTGTTAATTGTATTACGACATGGTACATATCACAATACTTTAATCTCTCTTGTACGTGTTTGTGAACATGTAATCTTCTATCCAAACCCCCAACAACCTTGATGGCAGTATGTTATACCTTCAGCTTCCCGAAGTGCGAGAGTATATGATCAAACTGATGTTTTGAGCATAGATGAGGACAATATGCAAATAAAGGGGTCGATATTGCAACGGTGGAGGCCAACAAAAGCTTGGAGCATGTGGAGGAGCCAACATCGGCTAACAATGATGGAAATATAGGAGTCCAAGAATTCTTTGAGAACGAGGTGGACTTATCCTTTTGTGGTGATATGTCTATCGACCTTCTAGTGTATGCGGAGTTGTATCAGGAGATTGACATGGGACCATAGGATACTTCATACTTGGAGCATCCACTTACTCAATTTGTTGACTAATCACTTATAAGGATACATAAGATATGCATTTTAAGTGAGATCATTTTTTTAGGATTTATATTACTGTGCTTTGTATGATTTAAATTGATTATGCTAACATCATTTTTTTATCTGTGCAGGTGACCTTTTTAGGATGAGTCGAGGGATTAACGATGAGGAGTTGCAAGATATCTTCATGCACATGTCAGATGGCGAGATTTAGAGACATGGTAGACCAGGAGCTATCTCGAACATTGTAAGGCCGCTCTATTAGATCTACTTCGATACAATTAGATGCTTTAGCTTCGAGCAGATGAGGTCGATGCTCCAGACTTGGGCCAGAGGGAGGGAGTGCTTCAGGATCAAAGGGATGCTGTAGAGATACAGAGGCAGTGAGCTCGCGGTCGGCATGGGATATAGGTGCAACTCCTCACTCTCATGGCGATTCTAGGAAGCGGGGCTCAGGTGGTTGCTGTGGAGGCACGAATGCGGTGGCTCTGTCTCGTCGTTATGCTGGAGTTGCGTCACCTCCAAGATTTATCACACCTCTGGGAACGTCGACTGCAGTTAATCCGACTTTTGCTCAGCTGTTTGCAGGGGTGCTACACCGATAGATACTACCCCGGTCGGTACACCGGATGTACATGGCTCTCCTAGATATGCCCAGGAGTGTGGATGTAGGTGGGAGAGGATCCATCTTAGGCATACCCCAGAGGGATATGCCTATCTTGTCGATGATAGGTCAGGAGCCATCATCATGAATGATGAGGGGAGGAGGGTGATGGCTCGCATGAGAGAGTTGTGTCAACAAAATTTTTCGGCAAAACGTCTTAGATCATTGGAAAAACATACTGGAGGGAAGCAAGGACTACATAGTAGCATCCTTGCATGAGGAGTTTCCGGTTCCAGCCATAGTAGATAGATTTTCTATGAGCTAGATGATGGATTGCATGCATACATATATGTCACACAGACGATCAGATGCACGCAAGGCACTCACGAGTGGGGCTGCAAAGCCCGAGTGGCTAGACACTCATATCCACTATATCCATGCATGAAGCCAAAAACTCCAATGTCCTGGAGAATCTGTAGCCTCTCTCGTATCCACTATATCCATACACGAGTGGGGCTACAAAGCCCGAGTGACAAATCCCAAGAGGCTACAGATTCTCTAGGACGTTGGAGTCAGGAGCGCGAGGCAGCGAGGGTACAACTAGAGGCCGGAGTGGTCCATCATCTTGGGAGTGGCGGCCACAAGACATATCTGGAGGACTTTGTAAGTTTTTCTTTTGTTTTGCTTGCTTATTTTTTTGCAATATCCTTTGTACCGACCATCATGTTTCTAACAGTTAGTATTTTGTTTTCTTTGCAGCACTCCACGCGATTTGACCAGCCTTGAGAATCGATATGCTGAGAGGCACAGTCTCACTGCATTGAACGACTGATTGTATAGACGTGGCAGCACTGTAAGTCACTCATATTTCTTATCCGTAGTTACCATGTGTACTTAGAATGCATTATTGTATGGTGGACTGATGTGTAGTTGTTTATTTTTTTGCAGAGTCTGTTTGATGCTCCTTTGCGGTGGGACGAGCTTTTGAATGGTGAGGATATATAGCTCACCCTTGGATCCCTAGAGCTCACACACCCTTCTTTTTTGGTCACCTGATCTGTGTAGACATTTTCTATGTAGTAGTGATATCTTGTCATGATTGTACCAGTCACTCTCATTATGCGATCATGTATTTATTTCATGTATCAGTGTTATGATTTAAGTACACTTTGTTTTTTTTTACACGAGCATTGTACATAGTGCGAAAATTATTTTGTATGGCCCAAATAAAGCACCCTACCACAATTTTTTTCCTTATTACCATCGCTACTAGCGTCACAAATTTACCTGCACGTGTCATTATTAGCATCGCAGAGCGTCCTTATCTACGTCGTTATTTGCATCGGTATCAAATGCGACGCTGATACCGATGCAAATAGCGACGCTAATAATGACGCTGATATCAACTGTTCTATAGCGTCACCAATAACGATGCTTTTTACAATGATGGGGGAAATTTTTGTTATTTACATTTTCATCGCTTTTAATGTTGGGATAAGGCTTATATCTTGTAGTGTCTAGAAATGGTGGCTCAACTATTAAATACAACCAATCAAAGTCCCTACCTAATGCAGTTAAGGATCATGCTGATAATGGAAAAGCTCAGAATAAAAAAGCCAATGTTTAGGAAACACTAGACAAATTATTCTTTTATTGTGATAAAATTGAATGGAATGATGATGATCTCAAAGACTTCAAAAACCAATTGAACCTTCTCAAAAGGCAAAGATAGAAGTTGGAGGTGATCAACACTTCACTCACTATATGTTAAGAAGTATGCATATGTATGTCTCTTTATCATTTAACTCATATAAGGTTTTTTAATTTACTTTTTTTATTTGTTAACTATGTAGCATATTTTATACAACCATGCTCCATATTTAAATTTGGTCAACCCAAGGTATAATCACATTTTCAAGCAAGAACAAAATACTTAAACACAAGGCATGGAGGTTGAAGATACAAAGCAAACAATGTATTAGAGGTCTTTCAATGGTTCGACAGACAAATTTGACACAAATTCAAGCTCAAAGTCACAATTATATCATGTAATACATTATCTTTGGCAAGGACTATACAAACTGTCACCTAAATAAGAAAAGGGGGATATTTAAACTCTTGTGCAAAGCAAAGATTTCAAGAATGGTTGAAAACTAGATGAAGATGGGTTTTAAGAAACCCTTGACATATAGTATGACTCTGTTGCTTGCAGAAGAGTCTCTAGTTTCAAGCAAAGGTCTCTAGAGAAATTTTTTATTTCATCCCACTCAATGAAACCTCTATATTTCAAGAAATCTTGTTTCCTATAGCTTAGAAGAAGGAGCTTCAAATTCTTGGCATCTCCTATATGGGTGAGCAAATAAGAGCCAAGAGCTCCAAAGTATTCTACCCTAGATCCACTATATCCATGCATGAAGCCAAAAACTCTTACAACTTCTTTCTTCTCCACCAAAATAATCTTATCTGATCCTCTATTGAAAAATTAGAATCCAATCACCTTGGAGATAGCTTTCAAAGCTATCATTGGTAGGCTTGGAGAGCTTGACAATGTGCTGTGGTAAATTGCAACTCTTGATTGTTTAAGCTTCGAATATAATGACCAAGACCTTGACTTTTGCCAAGATTTAGTGGCCTTGAGCCCTTGGCTATTCCAAGAAAGTTGCATCCATCTTCAATTTCTATTTGCACAATAAACCATAATAGTTTAAGATGTCAATAGATAAATATCAAATGATATTTTTCTATAATGCATAACACACTCTAATATAAACCACAATGGATATCTTAGAATTATTTTCCATCGTAAAGATTTATTGAACTTTTTTGTTTCTCCTCTGATGGAGACTTCAATTTCTCTTCATACCCCATGTCATCAATACCAAATCTTTGTTGAATTTGTAAGAACTCTTCCTTTGTAGGTGGCCCCTCCTTTTCATATTCCACAATCCAATTCATACATGAATGCAAGGCTACAAAGATGTCTTGAAAATTCTCTCCCTCAACATCAAGACTTGCTAGCAAAACCTATTCTATAACCTATAAAATTCTTATCATTTTGGCCCCACACTACAAGGATTTCTAAGTAGTAATCTTCTTTGAGATAAAAAAGGTGTTGAATATAATTTAGAAATACATATCTCTTTTTATTGATGAGGTAACTCGTAAATGTCCAGACACAATCAAGAAGACTCTCTTGATTCTCTGCACTCAATCTATCTCCTTTTCTTTCACTTTTATAATATTCACACTTTTAAACAAAGCAGCATCAAATCCCTACACTAATTGGTCCTCAACATCCTCCTACAATATTTTCCTCTTATCTTCAACCTCTTTATCTTTACTTGCAACATCTTCTATCTTCTTCTCTTGCATTGTATCTAAAGAATAACAGTCTTCTACCTTGTTTAAAAAGTTATTCTAACAACATTGGTAGCTTCCACTATATCACTGTAATGGACAAATCCCTCAATCTCTAGGCCTTGCACATGGCTATCATAAGACTCCCTATAATCCTTTAATTTGTCTTCAAGATCCTTCAAGAGCTCTTGCAAATCAAAGGGAACGTTGAGCATATATCTTATGTAAATAAGTCTACATTCCTTCTCATCACATCTATCCTCCAGATCCTCTTCCTCCATTCTTTCTAGAGAAATCTTCCTTTTAGTCATCTTGATTACTCATAGAACCAAATTCTAAAACAACAAGACAATTTTAGGAATAGAAAGTACTAATTGACATTTTCTCACATCCAAAAAGGCAATTTAAATTTGTGTAAGTTGGTGTATATAGAACATCAAACCACATCATTTTACATATATATAAGATCAAAGGAAGATTGCTTAAAAGTCCTATCAATCTCTTCATGGCAATACCACAACAGAAACGAGTCATAGACGTGCATAGTCGGGCGTGTCTATCATTGTGTCTATATGCGCATGTAAAAGAGCGTGTAAATAGACGCAAATTTTGTGTCTATATATCCGCGCAAATAAACGCGAACATAGACGCGAATATAGACGCGATTTCAGACGTGTAATTATTAAACCACCTGAAATTGGACTTAATATAATAAAAAAACCAGAGTTAATAATTATTTTTGCATTGCTCTCTAATGAATGGTAGTTCCTCCAGTTGACAAGCCTGATATAATTAATTAGCGGCAAGTGACACAAACCTTATTATACAATTAGTAGCAAGCATTACATGTATCTCGTAATTTCTCTACTTGAAGAAGATAAAAAATACTTCCTTTTTATTATGGAAAATTCAATTTAGCTTTAAAGTTGACTATTGATTCTTGAGTATGCACATGTGCGTATGATATTTTCCATAGAATTAAGAAATATACACATTGAATCATTAAGCGAATTAAATATGTTAAAGTGAATGATCCATCTCATCTTCAATAAGATCAGCCCTTGCTAAACTATCTACTTCTAGATCTATGTTACCAAGAGGTAACGAAACAAATAAGTCTATCCCACTATCAGATGTATTGCTATATTGCTCAATAACTTCATCATCATCAACCACATTATTGTCCTCTTCTGTGTTTCCTTGAACATCCTTGCGAGGTTCATCTTTTACTATATCATTCATATCATCCATTATGGTGTCATCATGTACATCATCATTAATTGTTGGATTGTCATCTACTATCTCTATGTCGGTAATATTACCATATATTGGTTTTGAATGATTAGATATAGGGAAGACATACCACCATCGGTTATTGTTTACCATTGGATGATACACAACTTGTATTTGAAAAACAAAAGCAAGAAACTTAAATACTTATTATATTGTGTATATGTATCACATGCATACATATTAAAAATTTAGCTTTTACATATATACCTGCTCACATTGTTGAGGTAGTACTAATGTGTCATTCTTGTTTTGGTGAAATTTTGTAGAGTCAATGATTATAAAACCACTTGAATGACGTTTGATTGTGCACATGCTCACCATTTGTTACCACTTCTTTAAACCACTTCACATCCAGTACATATATAAAGAATCGTCTGAAGTCAAGCTTCAGGATATCTTGGATCAAGTTAGAATAACCTTCCATGGTACCATTGGCATCCTCGAAGTGAGCAAGGACACCACAATCTTGGGTATTTCTGTTTTCATCTATTCATTGAGTTTGAAGATGTTTACCCTCACATCAAATAGCATTGAATAATGTGCACTAGTAGTAAAAGATTAAGATCAAACATGTCAATTTATTATATAAAATATAACTAGAAACAAATTAATTGATAGTATGTCTCACCTTTGATAAGCAACGTCATGCGTATTCCCACTCTTCTTGAGATATATTAATTTCCTCCTCTTTTTCCATTCTCTCCATTTCCTCATGTAACCAATCTATATTAATATGACATGGGAGCGCATTTAGATGATCTTGAAATGAGACATTACATCCATATATGATGCGGAATGCTTGTCTTTTGCTTTTTCTTCTTACCATTGCTTCATTATATAGTGTCACCCATTTTCTCATTACATCACTATTGAGCACACAAAAACTATTTAACTTACAAGTTATTCTTTTGTCAGCACTTTACTCCTTCCTTTTCCTCGAGGTATTATAGAGGTCATCCTCAAGTCTTCATCGTCTTTCCATAGTCGTGGTTGAGAGGGGTCCACTTTAGCAAGATATTCAGAGATATAAACAAGGGATGATTGCACTAACCAACCCTCAGCCATGCTTCCCTTAGGCCGTGCTTTTTGCCTCACAAAATCTTTCAAGTTTTCATGAAGTGCTCAAGAAAAAACATCCACCTTGCATGAACTGCTCCACAAAGTGCGATCTCATCAATCAAATGTATTAGTAAATGTAATTGAGTAGTCAAAATGGAGCAAGGAAAAATTTCCACCACCAAACAAACCACCTCAACAGATAATACTCAAGCATCTTGCATTGTGTTTGGATCAATTTCCTTCGAGCTCACATATCTGTCAGGATGTATTTGACAATCGTTTATTTTTGTGTATAAATTCAAAGAGGTTCACTACATGATGTATGCAATGTATAATGAAAAAATACAATGTATACACACCTCACAAGCTCTCACATCTTGTAAATGATATCACGTACATCTTTGGATACACAATGGGATATGCTAGTAGGAAGTACGAACTGAATGTAAATAATATTCATAGATCAAATGATTAGTTGAGGAAAAATTCATTATACCCCAAAGTTTACACATAGTTACTCCACTAATTACTATATTTATTGTTAGAGATATCGTTACTTGAATCATTTTGTGCCAATTGTGGGATGTAACGTGTCCTCTTAGTATCATCCAGGATATGTCTTAGCAGTCCATTGGAAAGGATGTCTAGAAAGCTCAGCCCGGCACTCCCATGGAATGTTATAGGATTTGCGATCTAGGTCTTCCCGTGTCTGCCACATAGCGGAAGTATCCTGGCCGTTCCCACTTAGGATCGACCGGAATTAGGGTTTTCCTGATTGGTCATTACCTAACAGCAACTAGCATCGGACCCAAGCGAACTACTTTACGCAGAAGCGCCAGGTCCAAAGCAGATTCACACTGCACTTGGTTCAAGGAGAATGGGAAACGAGAGGGATGCAAAGCTCAACCTCTCTGCCATAAGGCATAGTCCCATTCGGTTCCCCTAAAACAGCGTAAATTGGTTAAGACATAACTCTAGGTCATCGCTTTCATTATTCGTTTTCTTTGACGATCATCCCACTATTCTTCGAAATATTGATAAAAGTTCCCGGCAAACCGAGACCACCCAAACATAGGACGGACCCATGACCCATCCTCCGCACTTTCCTCGGTTCGTTTTAGTTATGTAATTATCTAACACATTAATTTGACATATAACAATCAACTTCTTTAATTCATTCGTTAAGCACTGGTTCCTTCACGTAATCTTATCACGTGACATTGAAAAACAATATCAAACGAGTTCTTTATTAACCTATCATCATTTTTATCTTTGAAATACAAGGAGTTTCCGCCCGTAGGCTTGTCCATAATTTGCCCGAAGGCTATCCAGTAATCCACAGGGATCACTATTCCAAGCTTCCGCCCGTAAAGTAGTATGCGGGCCACGAGATCCAATCCCGAGTCACGTTAGCCTCTTGTGCAGGACCCGGAAGGCGAGGGATTTACGGCCAGAGCCCCCTGGCACCCAAGCATCCTCCTGCTCCAAGTAGAGCTCAACGGAGAGACCTCTCGCGGTGGGTTCATTCCACGTTCCCGGCGCGGTCAACAACCCCCTTGGTTAGGGTCAGGCAGGCAGTCGGGGGTAACTAAAACTACCTCTCCCTTCAGGCCTTCAACCTGAAGTATAGGTATTCATTTAATTTGTAATTCATAAATCAAAAAATGCTCTAAAATCTCTAGCAAGCACAAATATTTCCATTAATCAACCTTGTTGTTTGGCAAACTGCTAAGGAATTATTCTTTCCTTTTGAATGTATCAACACTCGTTCCAAGGTGTCTTGCAACTTGGCAAGATCCTTTATATTCTGAGTTAGGGCGTACCTTATTAACCCAACTTGGTCAACCCTAAAGTTCATTGGATACTTTAGTTTCCGATTTATAACTTTCCTTATTTAGAAGGATATCCAAGAATACATCCTTTTGCAAGATAACTTGTGTAAGGATCTGCCATCCTTGTTGAGGGTATTTATCCTTTCTTCTTGTGAATCAATTACAAGACTATATGACTTCGTACTTGTTGTGCAAGTCCCGTGATGAAATAATCCGTTTTAGTTTCTTTAAGCTGACATTTGTCGGACCTAGGGTCTCTTTTTAAGAACCTTAAGGGCAAACCCTAGATCTTTTACATTTTCAAATTTATTGACCCTACAGTCAGGGAAGGTATTCAAGTGCTTAAGGTATAAACGTGTCTTTGGTCTTTAAATCATTCCCAAGGTATATTTTTCAGCATGGTATTTCTAAGTTTAAATTAATTTGGTTATCTTTTGGAAGGTAATATTGAGATCACCTCGGCACGATTCGTTATTCTTGTGACAATTGGTTTTTCAGATCCTAAAATTTATTGCTTTGAGGTAGGTAAATTCAATTTAATCTTCCTTTTTCCTTGCAAACGAAAATCATGCCAAATAACAATCTTTTCCTTGCTAAGATATGCAATTAGCAATGATAACTTCCTAGTAATTCGAGCAACGCAAGAAACCTTTCATGAATTTCATCTTCTACGATGATTCATTGCAAAAAGGAATAGGGCTAATGGTGCAAGATGCACTTTTTATACCTTCAGGATTTAACTGAAATATACTACTATAGTAAGTAGATAATCTTGTTCGTAATTCGTTATAATGCATGATGCTATTCGAAGGAAGCTACGTTCTATACAATATCATTTGTTCAATTAAACTAAACTCCTTCATCGTAAATAAACTCAGAAAAATATATCTTATCCCTAACAATTCATCTTTGCATGATTGACTTAAAACTGATATAAAACCAAGAAGGAAAAACCCGGTTTTGGGGTGAGATATCCACATGGATACCGGGAGATGACCCTCCCGTAGCTACTCCTTGGACTTTCTTAGGCGGCATCGTAGTTCGAACGTGAAGGCAGCTTTTACTCTTTCTTCCGGATTTCCACCGTTCTCTTTCGAGGCAAGGAGCCGTTTAAATGGTTGATCACGAGAAGGAATAATAAGACCTTTAGGTTCTTAGCTTCTTCGGAGAGGGAAAGATTTATAAAGCCTAAGAAGGCCCTATAGGGTATATACTTGGCAAAAATGTTATGGGTGAGTGTGGCTTTGCAACCACATGAACCTTTGGAGAACTTTGGGCTTGGGGTAAAAGGTATAGAAAGGGAATTATTCTCTTTTCTTGCACTTCCTCTACCTTTTTCATTCTCCTTCCCTACTCTTCCTCCTTCACTCCTCTTTTACTCTTCTTTATCTTCTCCCACCCTATTCCTTCTTTCACACTACTCTTCCTCCTTCACTCCTCTCTTACTCTTCTTTATCTTCTCCCACCCTATTCCTTCTTTTACACTACTCTTCCTCCTTCACTCCTCTCTTTCTCTCCTTTTTACTCTTCTTTATCTTCTCCCACCCTATTCCTTCTTACTCCTCACGGTAACAACATCTGGGGTCCATGGTGGCAGTTTGAATTGGGGCCCGCGCGGGGGGGGGGGGGGGGGGGGTCCGTGATGTCCTGGAATAGAGGGGGGAAATTTTTTTGACTAGGGTCAGAAGCCCTACGTGGCCTACTTCGAGATGATGGGGAAAAGAAAAATGTCACGGGGCTGGGTGGCGAGGCGGCCCACAGAACTGTCGCCGCAGTCTGATTTAGGAGGGAACGCGTGGGCTGGGTGGCGGAGCGTTCGAGCAGGCTGCCGCTGCGGCAGATAGTCCACGGGGGGGGGGGAGAAAGACCCATACGAAGCTGCCGGGAGGTGGCGATGTTGGCGAGGGAAACAGGATGGTGTGCAAGGACAGGCCCTAGAATGTTGATGGCTGCATACAACAAGCGGAATGCACAGGCAATGGAGGTGCGAACACCATCTGCAACGGGGAAAAGATTATTATATAGTTGGGGGAAAAGGGTTGCTTTCCTCAAGCTCCTGACGGGTGGCATAAGTACACAGGCTTGCAGTCGTGTCCTCTTGCATGGACGGCCAGCTCGAGATAATGACAAGGGTGAGAATGACATTGGCAATGACGACGATGATGATGATATGGACGTCGGCTTCAGTCATTGCGGAGGTGGCGGGAGATGGCGGGTTCACCCGTCTTAGAAGCTTTATATACTATACTATAGTATATTACTAATGTTAACCTATACTAACATATTCTATATTTCTAACATTTTAATTTACCCTTACTAACTTACTAACCTTACTTAATCAACTAACTCCTTCGATCTCACCCTACTAACATGCCTACTAATTTTTGACTACCACTACTAGATCCGATCCTCGGAGGTGAGCACCAATGTCAAAAAAACGTGTTTCCTTGGAATGTGTGAGGCCGGAATGAGGGCGAGACATTACATCCTCTCCCCCTTAGAAGAATCGAGATGTCCTCATCTCGAGATAAACTGGGGATATTGATGGTTGAGAGTGTCTTCATCTACCCAAGTGGCATCCTCTTTGGGATAATCTTTCCACTGGACGAGGCGTTCTCTCAAGGTTCTGGATCTTAACTGTCTCTCCCTAACATCTAAGATCTTATTAGGCCTTAACTCAAGGACTCCTTGGCTAGGCATTACAATTTGTTGGTCATCAAGTACATGATTAAGGTTGGGTACATATTTTTTTAATAGGCTGATATGGAATACATTGTGAATTTTTAGGTTCTCAGGGAGTTGCAATCTATAAGCATTGGGTCCTAGGCTTTTGAGGATTTTGTACGGCCCACAATACCTTGGACTTAGCTTCTTGCAATCTCCTAGGGATAGAGAACTCTTTTTGGGCGTACGCGAATGAAGACCATGTCTCCTTCTTTGAAGACTCTTTCTTGACCCTTCAAATCTGCGTATGCCTTCTGTCTATCCTTGGCTGCCTGTATGTCTTGTCTTATTGACTTTATTTGATCATCCATGTCTTCCAACATCTATCTTGACGCTTCAACCCTTAGAGTTGGATCAGAAAAGTTTAGGGGACTTCGACAATCATGACCATACAATGCTTGAAAAGGAGTCATCTGAATGCTCTGTTGGTAAGAAGCATTGTAGGCAAATTCAACCAACGGCAAGTATTGAATCCACCTTTTCGGCTCTCGACAGCAGTATGCCCTAAGCATAGCCTCGATGACTTGATTTACTTGCTCTGTTTGGCCATCCGTTTGGGGATGGTAGGCGATGCTAAAACAGAGTTGAGTCCCAATAGCTTCAAAGATAGCTCTCTAGAAGTGTGATGTGAAGAGAGAATCTCGATCACTAATGATTATTCTAGGTAAACCATGTAGCTTAAATATCTCCTTGATAAACAATCTTGCAATGTCGGAGGCTTTATAGTTTGTCTTTACTGGAATCAGGTGTGCAACCTTGGTAAGCATGTCAACCACAACCATGATGGAGTTGTATCCTCCCTGGACTTGGGGTAAGCCTACAACAAAATCCATACTGATGAATTCCCATTTCATTTGGGGAATGTCAAGCGGTTGCAGTTTCCCTGGCATCATGACATGTTCGGCTTTAATATGTTGGCAAGACAAACACTCAGTGACATATTTGAGAATGTCACCTTTAAGCCTCTCCCAATGGCAGTTTTTCCTAACTGCATTAAGAGTCTTAGCATAGCGAGGATGTCCTGCGAAAGGGGAATCATGAGCTTTCCACATTATCTTCTGCTTAAGTGACTGGCTTGCTAGTATACACAGCCTTATTCTGTAGTAGACAAGTCCATTACTTATGGAAAATTCCTGATACTTAGCTTGCAACTTTTGATTCTGCTCCTTGGTAGATATTTCCTTTAGCATTGTTTGGTAGGCCAAATCATGGCATGCTTCCTCTCTAGCTAATTCAAGTATAGGGTTGTTTGGCATGGATATTTTTGTAGCCAGAGATTTGGCCGTTGATGGATTCTGCAAGATTAGGGAATTTAGGAATGCCTTGCGACTAAGTGCATCGGCAGCTACATTCTCTTTCCCTGGTCGGTACTTGATTTCAAAATCATATTCCTCCAACACTTCAATCCACCGACGTTGCCTCATGTTGAGCTCGTTCTGGGTAAAAATCCATTTGAGACTCTTATGGTCGATTATTAGAGTAAACTTGTTACCCAGCAGGTAGTGTCTCCAAAGCTTTAGAGCATGGATGACAGCTAGTAGTTCCAGATCATGCGTGGCATAATTCTTTTCATGATTCTTCAATTTCCTTGAAGAGTATGCTATTGGATGACCTTCCTGCATAAGTACACACCCCAAGGCAAGAATGCAAGCATTTGTTACTACCTCGAACTCTTTATTGAGGTCTCAAAGTTTTAGAATAGGTGTTGATACCAAACTTTGCTTCAATTTGTCGAAGCTATTCTGTTCGGGAGTTGACCATGTAATGGAAGTCTGCTTCTTTAGTAAATCCATCAGAGGTGCTGCAATCAAAGCATAGTTTTTGATGAAGACCCTATACCATCTTGTCAATCCAAGAAAGCTACGTATCTCTTTGACGGATACTGGTATTGGCCATTCAAGCACATCTCTGACCTTGGCTGGGTCTACTGATATTCCTTCTGATGATACTATGAATCCCAGATATTCAATCTGACGCTTGAAGAATGCACACTTTTTTATTTTTGCATATAGCTTATGTGACCTCATTGTTTCAAGGACAATTCGAAGTTGAGGTTCATGATCTTCTTCCTGTTTGGAATAGACTAAAGTGTCATCGAAGAAGACAAGCACGAAATCATCAAGATATGGCCTAAAGTTATCCTGCATTAATCTATTGAAGGTAGCAGGTGCATTCGTAAGCCCGAATGACATAACCAAGAACTCAAAGTGCCCATATCTTGTATTGAATGCCGTCTTTGGGATATCTTCTTCCTTGATCCTTATCTGATAGTAACCTGACCTGAGATCAATCTTGGAAAAGATCTTTACACCCTGAAGACAATCAATAAGCTCATCTATTCTAGGAATAGGATACTTGTTCTTGATTGTTGATTGATTCAACCCTCAGTAATCAATACATAGACGAAGTGTCCCATCTTTCTTTTTCTGGAATAGTACTGGAGCTCCCCACGGTGAATTGCTAGGCCGGATGTAGCCCTGATCTAACAGTTGCTTGAGTTGTTCCTTTAACTCAATTGCTTCTGGTATGGACATTCTATAAGGTCTCTTTGCAATTGGCGCAGCTCCAGGTACTAACCTAATCGCATGATCTACTTCTTTTTGAGGTGGAAGTTTGGTCAATTCTTTAGGGAATACGTCAGCGTATTCCTTTAGCCAAGAAGGCCCTTCATGAGACTCTTGCTTTTGATCTAACTTGTTGAGTTTGATCAAGTAAATGGGTAATCCTTTTCTGACTCCTTTTCTGATCCGAGATACTTTGGCCAATTGGATTCTTGGCACTCCTGCCTCACCTTGAGTTGTGACAAATTCCCTTTTAGAGTTTCGAAAGGAAACTTGACCCTTTCCACAGTGAATGTGGGCATCGTTAGGCTTAAGCCAATCCATCCCGAGTAGACACTCATGGATACCTAAATTCATGACTCTAAATTTCACTGAAGTCTTCTTTCCTCCCAGAAAGAATTCCACCTTAGCAGTTTGCCTCGTACAAGTTACCTCACGACCATTTGCCAATTCCACAAGCAGGGTAGGTGCTTCTACTGTGGCTATTCCTAATCTTTTTGCACATGCTGGTGAGATAAAGGAATGTGTACTGCCACAATCAATCAAGGTTTTAAAACCTTTACCTTGATAGTTCGACGGTGTCTGAATCACCGAGAACTGGCGATTCGGCCATTTCTTGTGTAAAGCGGCGTGGATTATCGCTCTTTCAAACTCTGCTTCCATGGTGGGATCTTCTTCTTCCCCTCCTTCGCACATTTGCCTATTGGCAATGCAGGCGGTTCTTCCTCTTCCACGGGTAGCGGCTCCTTGACCACGGCCTACTCTTTGGAAAGGCACTTGGCGATGTCCTCCGCTGAGCTTAGGACATTGCCTCTTGAAGTGACCGGGTTCATTGCAGTGGAAACAACGAAGGTTTCGGCCATTACTTTGAGTAGGAACAAAGTTGTTGATGTTATTTGTCCTTGCTTTCTTTTTTTGTCCCTGATTATGACCTTGAAATCTCTTCATTTGAGGTCTGAATGCTCCTCTGTTTGGGTCACTCTAAGACCAAGTTTTATTACCCCTTGGTCTAGCTTGCATCTCCTGAATTATAGGCGCTACTTGAATGAGTGCATCCTGAAGATCTAATGGGCGCATAGATTCAAGACGGGTATTTACTAGTGGATTTAAGCCCGCACAAAATTTGGACACCTGCTGTGTCATATCCATCTATGGCGCATACTTTAAAAGTGAGACGAATTTAGAGTAGTATGCGTCAAGAGTGAGTCCTAGCTGTTTTAGCTCGTAGAACTCGTTCATTTTCTGCGTGCGATATGCAGGTGGTAAGTATCTACCCTGCATGGCTTTCTTCAGCTTCTCCCAGGTAACGGATCCCTCTGCAATCCCTTGATCCCTGCACCATTGCTTCCACCAAAGTCTGGCTTCACCAGTGAGCTTTAACTTGGTGAGCATAGCCTGATTGGCGGGTGCAGTACCGGCTGCTTCGAAGTACTCCTCCATGGATTCAATCCAAATTTCACCATCAGCCTGAACAAACCTGCCTCTCCCATCAAACTCGGGTGGCTTAATTTGCTTGAGGAGGAACTTCTTCTCCTGGATCACAGCAGTACTTGATGTAGGAGGTGAGTTTGGAACTTGTACCTAGGGTTGTGCCTGAATAAAGGTTTTCTTAACGTTATTATACAATAATCGACGTTAGCTTAGCTATCTCATAAACAATGTAGCTACTTAACTTCTTATCAGCTCTTATGCACAGCCAGACATTGATAAAAGGAAGTCTTTATTTGTATTTACATGGACATAGCCCTTTCGAATACAACATTCCGTGTGATGATAAGTCAGTTGTTACATTTAGTTTGGGGAGAACAACGTTGTATTGCATTTATCTACAGGAACTGAGTAATAGTAGGGTTTTGGGTCATGGATCTTTAGGAATCGATAAGTCATTGGAAGTTCAGGATACCCTTTCCGTTGGAATCCATACTTCTCATGGCGGCCCAACACTTTAATCCTGTCGGCAGGGATTACACAGGTTACTTCCTCATATACATATGAGTTCATTTCAACCCTCCGACCTTGAATATGTAAAGTCGAATTTACATGAGCTTCCACATAAACGAATAGCTTCACGACTTTCGAGTCTTTCAACCACTTGATCCTCTTTAGGTTGGTCTGTAGATAAGCAAACCGGTGGGTGACTATATAATAGATTCTTTAAGCACCCATCCATCCTTGTTCCATGTACAAAGGTGATGGATTATAGATCTTCTCCAGGAAGTTCATCATCCCAATTCTTTGTCTATACAGTGGAGAATGCATTGCAGTCATAAACATGACTCGAAATACCAAGAACTTGTTCCACGCTTCATAATTCTGCAAGACAGCATTGAAGGTAAGAAAATGTTTGAACAACAACAATTTCTTTACTTCATTTTATTGAGATCTCATAAAAACAATTCCGTTGTTGGTCGGCTCTGATACCAACTGTAATGTGTCCTCTTAGTATCATTCAGGACACGTCTTAGCAGTCCATCGGAAAGGATGTCTAGAAAGCTCTGCCCGGAACTCCCATGGAATGTTATGGGATTTGCGATCTAGGTCTTCCTGTGTCTGCCACGTAGCAGAAGTATCTTGGCCATTACCACTTAGGATTGATCGGAATTAGGGGTTTACCTGATTGGTCATTACCTAACAGCAACTAGCGTCGGGCTCAAGTGAACTACTTTACGCAAAAGCACCAGGTCCGAAGCGGATTCACACTACACTTGGTTCAAAGGGAATGGGAAATGAGAGGGATGCAAAGCTCAACCTCTCTGCCATAAGGCATAGTCCCATTCCGTTTCCCTAAAACAACGTAAATCGGTTAAGACATAACTCTAGATCATCAATTTCGTTATTCGTTTTCTTTGACGATCATCCCGCTATTCTTCGAAATATTAAGAAAAGTTCCCGACTAACCGGGACCACCCACCCGTAGGATGGACCCATGGCCCATCCTCCGCACTTTTCTCGGTTTGTTTTAGTTATGTAATTATCTAACACATTAATTTGACATATAACAATCAGCTTCTTTAATTAATCCATTAAGCACTGGTTCCTTCACGTAATCTTATCACGTGACATCGAAAAACAATATCAAAAGAGTTCTTTATTAACCTATCATCATTTTTATCTTTGAAATACAAGGAGTTTTTGCCCGTAGGCTTGTCCATAATCCGCCTGAAGGCTATCCAGTAATCCACAGGGATCACTATTCCAAGCTTCCGCCGTAAACTAGTATGCGGGCCTCGAGATCCAATCCTGAGTCACGTTAGCCTCTTGTGCAAGACCCGAAAGGCGAGGGATTTACGGCCAGAGCCCCCCTAGCACCCAAGCATCCTCCTGCTCCAAGTAGAGCTCAACGGAGAGACCTCTTCCGGCCGATTCGGTCCACGTTCTCGGCACGGTCAACAACCCCCTTGGTTAGGGTCAGGCAGGCAGTCGGGGGTAACTGAAACTGCCTCTCCCTTCAGGCCTTCAACCTGAAGTATAGGTATTCATTTAATTTGTAATTCATAAATCAAACAGTGCTCTAAAATCTCTAGTAAGCACAAACATTTCCATTAATCGACCTTGTTGTTTGGCAAACTGCTAAGGAATTATTCTTTCCTTTCGAATGTATCAGCACTCGTTCCAAGGTGTCTTGCAACTTGGCAAGATCCTTTATATTTCGGGTTAGGGCATACCTTATTAACCCAACTTGGTCAACCCTAAAGTTCATTGGATACTTTAGTTTCTGGTTTATAACTTTCCTTATTTAGAAGGATATCCAAGAATACATCCTTTTGCAAGATAACTTGTGTAAGGATCTGCCATCCTTGTTGAGGGTATTTATCCTTTCTTCTTGTGAATCAATTACAAGACTATATGACTTCGTACTTGCTGTGCAAGTCCCGTGATGAAATAATCCGTTTTAGTTTCTTTAAGCTGACATTTGTCGGACCTAGGGTCTCTTTTTAAGAACCTTAAGGGCAAACCCTAGATCTTTTACATTTTCAAATTTATTGACCCTACAGTCAGGGAAGGTATTCAAGTGCTTAAGGTAGAAACGTGTCTTTGGTCTTTAAATAATTCCCAAGGCATATTTTTCAACATGGTATTTCTAAGTTTAGATTAATTTGGTTATCTTTTGGAAGGTAATATTGAGATCACCTCGGCAAGATTCGTTATTCTTGTGACAATTGGTTTTTCAGTCCTAAACTTTATTGCTTTGAGGTAGGTAAATTCAATTTAATCTTCCTTTTTCCTTGCAAACGAAACTCATGCCAAATAACAATCTTTTCCTTGCTAAGATATGCAATTAGCAATGATAACTTCCTAGTAATTCGAGCAATGTAAGAAACCTTTCATGAATTTCATCTTCTACGATGATTCATTGCAAAAAGGAATAGGGCTAATGGTGCAAGATGCAGTTTTTATACCTTCAGGATTTAACTGAAATATACTACTATAGTAAGTAGATAATCTTGTTCGTAATTCGTTATAATGCATGATGCTATTCGAAGGAAGCTACGTTCTATACAATATCATTTGTTCAATTAAACTAAACTCCTTCATCGTAAATAAACTCAGAAAAATATATATTATCCCTAACAATTCATCTTTGCATGATTGACTTAAAACTGATATAAAACCAAGAAGGAAAAACCTGGTTTTGGGATGAGATATCCACATGGATACCAGGAGATGACCCTCTCGCAGCTACTCCTTGGACTTTCTTAGGCGGCATCGCAGTTCGAACGTGAAGGCAGCTTTTACTCTTTCTTCCGGATTTCCACTGTCTCTCTTTCAAGGCAAGGAGCCGTTTAAATGGTTGATCACGAGAAGGAATAATAAGACCTTTAGATTCTTAGCTTCTTCGGAGAGGGAAAGATTTATAAAGTTTAAGAAGGCCCTATAGGGTATATACTTGGCAAAAAGGTTATGGGTGAGTGTGGCTTTGCAACCACATGAATCTTTGGAGAACTTTGGGCTTGGGATAAAAGGTATAGAAAGGGAATTATTCTCTTTTCTTGCACTTCCTCTACCTTTTTCCTTCTCCTTCCCTACTCTTCCTCCTTCACTCCTCTTTTACTCTTCTTTATCTTCTCCCACCCTATTCCTTCTTTCACACTACTCTTCCTCCTTCACTCCCCTCTTACTCTTCTTTATCTTCTCCCACCCTATTTCTTCTTTTACACTACTCTTCCTCCTTCACTCCTCTCTTTCTCTCCTTCTTACTCTTCTTTATCTTCTCCCACCCTATTCCTTCTTACTCCTCACGGTAACAACATCCGGGGTCCATGGTGGCAGTTTGAATCGGGGCCCGAGGGGGGGGGATCCGTGATGTCTCGGAATAGAGAGGGAGGAATTTTTAAACCAGGGTCAGAAGCCCTACGTGGCCTACGTCGAGATGATGGGGGAAAGAAAAATATCACGGGGCTGGGTGGCAGGGCGGCCCACAGAACTACCGCCACAATCTGATTCAGGAGGGAACACGTGGGCTAGGTGGTGGAGCATTCCGGCAGGCTGCCGCTGCGGCAGATAGTCCACAAGGGGGGGAAGAAAGACCCGTACGAAGCTGCCGGGAGGTGGCGACGCTGACCAGGAAAACAGGATGGTGTGCAAGGACAGGCCCCAGAATGTTGACAGCTGCATACAACAAGCGGAATGCACAAGTAATGGAGGTGCGAACACCATCTGCAACGGGGAAAAGATTATTATATAATTGGGGGGAAAAGGGTTGCTTTCCTCAAGCTCCCGACGGGTGGCATAAGTACACAGGCTTGCAGTCGTGTCCTCTGGCATGGACGGCCAGCTCGAGATGATGACGAGTTTGAGAATGACATTGGCAATGACGACGATGATGATGATGTGGACGTCGGCTTCAATCATTGCAGAGGTGGCGGGAGATGGCGGGTTCACCCATCTTAGAAGCTTTATATACTATACTATAGTATATTACTAATGTTAACCTATACTAACATATTCTATATTTCTAATGTTTTAATTTACCCTTACTAACTTACTAACCTTACTTAATCAACTAACTCCTTCGATCTCACCCTACTAACATGCCTACTAATTTTTGACTACCACTACTAGATCCGATCCTTGGAGGTGAGCGCAAATGTCAAAAAAACGTGTTTTCTTGGAATGTGTGAGGCCGGAATGAGGGCGAGATATTACATGGGACTTCAAACCAGATAGTTGCTCCACATCTCTTTTCTTTTTCTTTATGAAGGCTCCCTTGAGACATCTCATACATCCTGTGGGTGTTCGAAAGCTACATATCTGTTCCTTCACTATTTTTTCCTCGTTCTTTGATAGCATCCAAGGTGCGTGGGGTAGTTTAATCTTTCCGCTGGGTCCAATGCGTGGCCAGGCTTGTCTCATGCGACCAATGTTATGTAAATCCTCCCTTACATTGACTGAATCACGAGCCCCTATCAAGTGATCCCATAATGTAGATACAACATTTTTGAATATGTGCATGGGGTCCAATAGGTGATTGATCTTGAGTTCAATCCAATATGAAAGACGAAAAAATATAGAGAACCTAACAAACAAACAATATATTATGTAAACAATTCATCATGCTAAATACTTTAAAGCCAATCGAGAGAAATATACTTCTTACCATGCCGAGTGGAGGGTGGTTGTCGGCATTAATCCATCTCTCCTTTCAATCTCGAATAGTTAGAGATTGTGGAGTCATTCCATTAGTAGGGAGAACATATTTGGGATGGTCAATAGGAAGAAATCGATGGATGATTGTCATAGATAACCTTCTTTAAACGTGCTCGCCTAGAGGAAACTAGAGAGGGACCGCAAATAGGACATGCACAATATCCTGATGTGGTTAAACCTGAACAAACAAGTGAATTAATAACATGCAATTGATTCAAGTCTTGAATTTCAAATATAGAGTTATATATATGTACCTGAATACTCTCCATATCTTGGAAAGTCATGCATGGTCCACAACAACATGGCTTTCAAAGTGAAATCTCTAGAGGATGCAGATGCGCTTGTATCTTGCACCTCAATACCTTCCCATAACATTTCTAACTCTTCAATCAAAGGCTCTAAGTAAATGTCCATGTTTTTTACCTTGTGCTTTCCAAGAATCGGAAGGGACAACATTACATGTCCCTTTTTAATTGCCATGGATAGAGGAATATTATAGTTCACCAATACCACTGGCCATATACTGTATGATGTGTTTTTTATGCCAAATGGATTGATTCCATCCATACCTAAACCAAATCTAAAATTTCTTGGCTCTTCTTTGAAAACGGACCATAAATTATCTATATCTTGCTATGCCGGTGTGTCTGCAGGGATCCTCCATTTTTCATCATTTGAATGATGACTAGCATGCCATGATATGAGCTTTCCAATAGACTTACACTTGAACATAATTTGAATACGTAGAATAATAAAAAAATATCGCAAAACCTTACGAGGAATATCGATTGACTTCATCTCCACTTTGTATCTTGATTCACCACAAACAGGACACTCTCGTGCGAACTCATGAATCCCACGAAATAAGACACAATCATTGACACATGCATGGATTTTGACATAATTGAGGCCTCCCAGAGATGTCAAGTAATGTCTTGCTTGCTTTCTCTTAGTTGGCAATTTGTTTCCTTTTGGAAGCATTTGTGATAGTAACCTATATATATTTTTAAAAGTGAGTTAAAAAACCACAAACATATATTTGTGTCTGATTTCAAAATAGAACAATTAATATTATGATTCATAAACCAAACTGAATTGATACCTACTTCAATAATGCATTCAAATTGACATTAATCCATCCATAAATTGTTTGTAAGTTAAGTATCTCGAGGGACGCACGAGGAACGGAGTACGTATAACCTTCATACAACAGAGTAGATGACACTACGTATAGTAGGTCATCTGGCTTTGTCGAGTGACATTCTCCCCGAACCGGTTGCGAAAATAGATCGTGTACCATGTTGTCCAAAATATCATCCTCTACAACTTGATGGGGCATTTCATGAGGGCTACTATCATGGTCGTCAGTCTCCACTCTTCTTGAAGACTCTGCCTCCTCATGTTGACATTTTGCAGCCTCTCGACGCGCGGGAGGGAGCATCTGAGGATGTGGCACTGCATCCTGATCAACCACAAAAGGGAGTTACATGTATGTTGATATCTATTTCAAACATAGACTAGCAATCTTAGTGTTAAAAACAATGAATACCAATGATTTTTCTCCGTTCCATTCTCTATACATACTAAGGTGTGACATTGCAACTTGACATGCTTGAAAAATACACCCTTGACAACAATCACACATGCATTTAATTTTTTGTCGTAGCCATGTATCTTGATTATGAAGATGTAATGTTTCATCCTCACTTGAGGATGTGCTTGTTGACTCATCAGCATCATGCACCGCATTAGGTGATGACGACGACATGATTAAACCTAATTCATGACAATATCAAATTTGTTATTAATATGTTTACATAAAAACTTCAAGGCGTATTAATTATTCTAAGATATTCAATTTTAAATACACAAAACTTATCATAAATACATAAAAAATATAATAAAAACTTACTATCAAAACTTATATTAAATACAAAAACTTATGATAAAAATGCAAGTGTGCTAAATGCGCGTCTATGCCTGTGTCTATCTGCACGTCTAAATACACATTTATTAGCACATTTACGTAAAATTAGACGCGCATATACATGCAAACATAGACGCAAACGTCAAAATTCAAAAGATATAAGCGATTTCTTTTCAAACTGCACATTTTCTGCGTTTTTTGCACGTTCTGGAGCTCGAGTTCAGCCAATATGCAGTCTACCTCCACTAGTCTCTTAATGGCTCACCTCCTCATGATTCACCTCTTCTTTCACTTCAAAGACACAAGAAGGGAAAGAAGAAAGCTAAAGAGAAGAAGCCAAGGAGGAGAAGGAAGAGAGGAGAACAAGAGGAACAAGAGGCAAAGAGAGGAGACAACAAGCAGCAAGCATCAAGGGAGAACAACTCACCAAGGAGAGGAAGAAGGGGAAGGAAGTAGCGCCACCACCCGTCCATACCAAAGACCCAAGGTGAGTCCTCTCTCTCTCTCTCTCTCTCTCTCTCTCTCTCTCCCTCTCTCTCTCTTTCTGTATTAGGATCTTTCTTTCTATGAATTTGAAGCTTTTATATCACAAAAAAATCATGGTGGTTTTCGGTTTGAGAGCGGTCGACTTAGCGCATTTGAGAGCGCATGTAGTTTCCAGAGTAGATGCAGATATAGACACGCAGTTGCGTTTTCTGTTATCGCATCTGCAGGCGTGTCTCTAAGCATGTCTATTCTGAATGATAGACGCAAGTATACACGTGCTATGCTTAGAAAAAAGCTTTTGTTTTTTCCATGGTGGTACCGTGTCTCTGAGCGTGTCTATTCTGCATACTAGACGCGAGAATACATGCGCTTTACTCAGAAAACAAAGGCTTTGACTTCAGGGAAGCGTCTAAGAACGTGTCTATTCTGTATCTCAGACGCGAATATACACGTGCTAGGTCTGATAAAAAAGACAAGCTTTTATTTTTGGAATTGTACAAACATGTTACACAATAGTACACTTTACACAATATTGCAGTTTAGCAAATTTGTCTTATTCCTCTGTTTTGTTTGAAGATGTCGCATCCTGGTTCATCTAGCAATGACCCAGAATGGAACACATGAATGATACTTTTGCGTAGTTCAGCAGAGGGGTCAATGTTTTTTTTGGAGGTTTTTCTAGTAAGGAAGACTTCACGGGAGAGATGACTAGACACCTTGGCCGCTCTCCCACAGTAGACGAGGTGTTCAGCGTCATGTTTGGAACACCTCTAACATCTTTGCCTAGCACTGCTTCCCAAATACCAAATGTTGAAACCCCAATTCCAGGTACTCCACGTGCAGCGCCTGTACATGCATCGGCTGAAGCACAAGCGTCAATCGACACACGTGCATTTGCGGAAGCACATGCATCTAGCGAGGCAGAGGGGGTAGTCGACAGAGAGGGAGGAGGGAGAGTCGAGGGGGAGGATGAGGCTTGTGTGGGGGTTGCCTAGGAGGTGGCGAGCGATCACCCTCACCAGAAGATCACGTAGAGGAGCCAGTTTGCCAGTACTATAGAGTTACAGATATTGGTGGCATCTTCCATGATGATGAAGGAAGGGATGTAATGGCATACATGAGGAGCATCGTGCATGCGACGTATAAAGATTGTTTCATTTACTTCAATAATCAGAAAAGAGGCTTGTGGAAGGGGGTGCTGAGGGCAATCCATAGAAGGTACCCAAATCCTGAGGGTCAACGATTCTCGGATGATTGAGGACGCACAAAAGTGAGGGATTTGCTTCATAACAAAAGATCCCACCTCATGACACACGCTAGGGAGTCATTGCGGAGAC
Source organism: Lygodium microphyllum (assembly GCF_053477565.2). Lineage (NCBI taxonomy): Eukaryota > Viridiplantae > Streptophyta > Polypodiopsida > Schizaeales > Lygodiaceae > Lygodium > Lygodium microphyllum. The sequence goes on from NC_141144.1 coordinate 76,860,619, forward strand.
AAGAGGAGAGGTGTGGAGCCTATAGCCAACCACCTATGTGCCACCACATAGAGTGGAAGAAAGCCAAGAAGAAAGTAGTAGAGAAAGTGAAGTCGCCAGCACGCAGAGGCGCGACGCATCCAAATGGAAACTATGGGATCGTCGCATTACGGATCAGGCAGCAGAGAGTCGTGGGAGGCAGAGTTTGTAAATATATTTAGATTTCTAATTTTTAAAAATATATATATTTTTTAAATTCTTTATATAATTTATTCTAATACATTGTGTCTCATAATTGTTTGTATATCATAATTGTTTTGCAGACTACTATCATTGGTAGGATGCCTACTCCTAAAGAGGTAGGTTACCATCGAGGCCATAACCACGCAGCCACATGGCTTCACTTCTATGAGGAGGGTCTCATAACTTATGAGCAATACAATCAGGCTATGAGGATTTGACAGCCAGAGGAGATATGTTTTTCTTACTTTCCTATTAAACGTATGGCTAATTATAACATTTTCTTTGCAATTGTACATAAGCAACCTTGATCTTTTGTGCGTGTAGGCAAACCCCGATGTGGAGCATAGCGAGGAGGGGATAGCGACGCCAGTAGCGATGGTGGTACTAGCGAATATGTTTTTTCTTCAGATTCATAGAGGAGCAACATGCCTCCTCTATGGCCTTGTTTCCTTGTTTTTCTATTATCCATCTTTGAGCCTACTGCTTGCGGCCATGCTTTAGGTCGCAAGCACTTAAACTCCCCATGTAAATGCGTTTTATATATAATGAATACATGGATTTTTGTTTTCAATTCTCGTGCCTTCAAATTCATTGTGTTTTTCCCAAATGCACAATTTGATGTATGGGAGGGGGCATCTATTTGCGTGTCTAAATTGTAGAAAATGCACGTCTATACTCGCGTCTAGAATGCAGAGTACACGCGCCCATAGACATGCTCTATAAATCAAATTAATAAAAAGAAATTAAATATATTTTTAAAAAAAATGAGATTTTTGGTTTTGCGGTTGTGTATACTGGTGCATGTAAAAGCGTGTCTATGCACTGTCTATGTGCCCGTCTAATCTTCCATGTAGATGTGCTTGTAGACACACAAAAAAAATTAAATAAATAATAATTTTGATTTTCATCTGCACATTTATTTATGTGTGTATATACGCGTCTAAAGCGCGTCTATTGGTACGTGTGGATTTCCTTATACACGCAACTATAGATGCGAAATGGTACACGCACATTTAGATTGTCTAAGAGCGCATCTAAGAGGCCTTTTTGTTGTAGTGAATTTTGGCTTTTCGATATTTTGTGAGGTATGCACTCTTGGCTTTGAAGTTTATCTTTTAATGTGAACCATGCTCATCAAAGAAACTTGAGCAAGAATTGAACGTCCTCTTCCTCCTCTTGGATTAGCAAAATAGAACAATGGGCCAGAATGACACTTTATTCTACTCATTTACTATGTCTAAATCCATATTTCATACTCTACATTTGCAAATACATGCATAACATTGTCAATCATTTTTCTGAAAACTAAAAACCCCTAGTCAAACTGTAGATAGGTTTGATTTCTGCTAGCTTTGTTGTTTGTGTGACAGTTTGTTTTAATGTTTTGTAATTGGATTTCTTATGTTTTTTTAGCTTAGGATTTGTTTCTATCATTTTGTTTGATTTGTTGAGTGTGAAACTTGATAGCCTTGGTCGAGCTTGGTATTTTTTTTTAGATAGGTTCATGCTGGAGTTTGCTAGAAGCTGCCAAACATTGTGGAACAAAGTATGTTTTCTTGTCGAGAATCTTGCACATCACGGCGATTATGGGTTCACAAGCACTTCATGTTGCACTTATTTGATGCACTGCACTCGGGGATCGTCTCCTACACTTATCAAATACTTCCATGCCATGGGTTAGATTTATGCACATTTCGCACCATCGTTGAGCACTTGCACAACATGAGACCTATTGTAGCTATATGTAGTAAATCCTAGTTGCACGTGCACATGAGAGAGCACCTATCATTGAGCACGCACCTTTCTTGCATGCACGATATTTGGGATATTCATCACCAAGTTAGGAACCTCTAGATGAGTGTGTAAGGTGGTTGGGTGAGTTAGAGGGTTGTGAAGGATGCCGCCAATTATGAGATGGGTTGTTCTTATTTGGTCAACATCTTGAGGACCATTGAGCACCAGTGAGATTATAGGTGGGTGGAGCAAAGTATGATATATCTTTTTGATGAGCTTTGAAAGGTGAGGATAAGAAAACTTAAATTAACAAGGAGCTCTATTTGCACTTTGCATGACGCACAAGCACATGTAGATAGGCTAGGCACAATTTTTTCAAGTGCATACATATTTTTTTGTGTGAGCATTGTATGAATGAAAGCATATCATGGATTCGACCAAATGTATGTTTTCTCAAATCAAGAGTGAATGAGCACGAAGTTCTATTTCAAAGCATTGTCTTTAGGGTCACATTGCATATAGCAAGAATACAACTGGTAATTACTATCAAAAAAGATGCGTGTTATGAAAGAAGCAAGAGTAAAAAGAAGTATCAATGACAAGCTAGTGGAGGAGTAGTCACATACTCGACGTATATCAAGTTTTTGCTTGAAGAGTCCAAGATACTGCAGCTTATAGCTTTCATTATGAGTTGGCTACAATGTGCCACGTTGTCATGTGACATGAGAATATTCAATTTCTCTTAGACATTTTATGGGTCTCATAGAAGCTTGTAAAATCATCAATTTCATCATATGTTGTGCTTAAAAGACAAGAGGGACGAAGAATCATGTGGAAAGCATGCAAAAGAAGCTCATTCAAGCAAGCATGAAACATTAACTTCTTCATCAGGGTGGCTTGATCGATCGGACTAAGACTGCGGGCAATGACGGCGGCCAGCTAGAAGTTCAAAATCATTAGGAAACGGCATATCCAGATCACACACAAAAAGGGCAAGACAATGACAGTGTTGACGGTATGATACGACGGCGTTGCTTGATGTGTTGAAGAAGCTGAGATGAAGCGGACCTACTGGCAGGTGGCGACTTCCTACATGAAGCCATAGGCGGCCTGTAGATGAACTTAGCAGTCGTTACTAATGAAGCAAGACGGCGTTTTGACATGCGGATGATGAATGCAAATATTCTAGGAAATGGTGACTGAAATCACTGGCAAAACGGGGTTCTGACACAGGCTGATTGACGGCATTCACGGTCAAAGCAAAGCGCCATATTCCGTACGAAAAGAGGGCATCCCGATGATTCGCAAGTGGTAATGTTAGCAGTTAACATAGGTGGCGGCATTTTCTGGAACACAATCAAGACGACAGCATAGACTGAAGCTCATTGGAAACACTTCCTAAACAAAGATTCAACAACGTCCAAAGCGTCGCGTTCGTAGGACGATTCGGCAGGTTTCCTCTATCAAAATATAGCAACTGTTGATGTTAAATGGAGGCATTGTAGTTTGTGAAGCGGCATTTTATGGCAACAAGACGACAATTTAAAGAAGTTAAGCAGAGATTAGATTTTTTGATGATGCTCTTGATGACGTAAGCATCACAGGGTGGCCTCCGTTAATAACGAATTGATATGGCACATGATGATGGATAGATGGCAGCGTTTTGCAGGGCATATGGTAGTTTGTTGCACGGCCGACACTAGGCGGCATTGAAGAATCGCAGGATTAAACGGGAAGTGATGTGAGTAAAATGGCGTTTTCAAAACGCAGAAGACTTAATAAATTGTCTTAAAGGCGAAACATTTTATCAAAAACCTTTGAGGCTTATTACTTTGAATAAACGAGTTAGGTTTTTAGCTTTTGAAAAGTTGAAACTCAAAATCCTTAGGCTTTTAAAAAGCAAGACCAACGTATGAGTGTCAAGAAAACGATATAAGGAGATGAGAATGGAGAACTAGGGGCCTTCCCCCTCAATTCCCCGTCAATTCTGATTGTACTTTGATAGAGAGGAGAGAAGAAGGTCGCATGCGGGAGTGTATACTCTTGATGTGCTAAATTGTGAAGTCGGAGAACTTGGAAGTTGAAGCGCTGAGTGTCACTCAAAGGTTATTAAGGTACGATATTTTCATGCTGTTGGATTTATCTTCAATGATTGTTTTGAACATTGTGTTGTGTTTGTGTGATGCTTTACCTACATTTGGGTTTTAACTTGTTTTGAGCTACGAGAGGCATATTGTGTTGTTTGGTTTCGTGTGTGGTTTGTGTGGTGGTTGTCGAAACATTTAAATTTTTGTGTTGTGTTGTGCATCCGACAAAGTCAATTTCCCCAACCGGTACTCCTTAACGTCTCGTTATTGGGTTGTGATTAAGGCTTGCTCTTGATCACCGCTCTCATAACAACGTATCATATATGTTTAAAATCAATTTAGTTATAACTTGTAATTGGAAAAACCAAAGTAGGAATACTTTATGAAATGTGAATGGAGTCTTTAGGTAGTAAAGTATGCATGAACTTTCACGTTTCATCGAGCAGACTTAATTCTGATTGGAAGACTTATGAAACTTGATAACGGAGGTCTAAAGGGTTTTACAGATTGATATTATTGCCTTTCATCAGGTATTGAGTCATTTCACAAAAAAAACAATGATTGAATCATTTTCAATGCTCTCAAAATAGCTCATTCAATCACTTTTCAATGCCTACATACAAAAAATGACAAATAGAAGTTTATTAGAAATGTATTGCTTGAGTGGGTTTTGTTAGGGGTACATATACTCTCAACTTGGGATGCATAAAGGATGTGGTTGTGGAAGAGAAAAAAAATGTGTGGGAGAAAAGTTTGCACAAACATGAGCCTGAATTCGTTTATTAATTTATCAGTAGTCACTATGGACTTATTCAAAAGGGTACCATGCACTGACTCAAAATATCTATATTTAAAGTAAAAAAGAAGAGGCTAGAAATCATCCTATTCACCTGAAAATGGTGCCATAAAGGTGCCATCACGTTTGGAAATATTCATGGCATAAGTTTTGAGGCAACGACGGTATACTTGCCACACATGTGAAACAAATCGCACATTATAACCACCATATGTGTAAGAAAATGTTATTTTAAAACCAATTTTTGAACCACAAAAGTAATTTTTTGAACACTAAGCTCTTTTCTTTCTCCAAACCACCAGTATAAGGTGGCTTCATCACAACTCAAAATTCTCTAGTACACTTAGCGCACCCAGCATATAAGCTGCTAAAGTCTTGGGCCTATAATTTCTTTTGAAAAATGTTGGCTAATTCAACAATGATATCATTTATGAAATTACTAAACAAGATTTTTTTCAAAATTGTTTCCAAATCTATTTGAATTTGTTGGAATTTTCTCTAAAAATTTTTAAAGTATGAAACATGAAAAGGCATAGCTCTCATGTAGAGTATCTAGTTTATGTTTCATATGTCGAGTAATCTTGTGAAGTTAGAAATTTTATGCTACCATTGGGATTCAAGCAGACTATAGTGTTTGATGGAGAATCAAGCTGAATATTGATAGGATAATTATCATCAATTTGCTGCTAGGAGGGGGGGAGGGAGGGGAGGCTACTTCTTAAACTCCCTCTTCAAATCTTCCATCACCATCACCTAGATCACTATATAACTACCAACTTGCCCAACTAGGTGGCCAGCCACCTCTAACCAGCCATTCAAACCAAGCTACAAAGATTTTATCCCTATAAGGGGTATTCTCTAATCCTTCTTCATCTTGATTATCCATCAAACAATGCACCCTACTAAATCAAACCATGATTTTGCTCACACTAGTATCAATCAAGTACCTCATGATGTATAACAACTATGGCATACATCAAGCTAACAACTGTGGATGCATAAGATCCTTAGCTATGTGAATATTTTGCTCGTTTGACTTGGGTTTCTTTTTTTTTTGTTTCATCTAAAGATTTTGGATGTCTAGAACTAAGGCTACTACAAGAAATAAAAAAGTTGATCCTAGAGGCCTTGCTTCAAAGATCAATCAATCCTCCAAGCCTTCCAAACTTGCAAGAAAATCAAAGCCAAGGAGAAAGTTTTCATAGAACCTTAGATGCTTGAAGGAGATTAGAAGTGCAATAAAGGCTCTACATATAATACAATTCCAAAACTACCCTTTCAAAGGCTTATTAGAGAAATTTGTGACAAAGCATAGTCTTAATAGTTTTAGATGGACAAGGGCAGCTCTCAATTGCATCCATGAGACTGGAGAAGATTTTTTGATTGAGTTTTTTCAAGATTCCTATATTTGTGCTACTCATGCACATAGGCTTATAGTTATAGACAAAGACATGATAATTTGTAGGAGGTTGAGATACAAATTTTCAAAGGTCCTTGATCTAGTCCCCTTAGTGATGTAAAGACTTTTAATATTTTAAATGTGCCTCCATATAGAAAAAGGAAAGGTGATCTAGGTCCTAAGGTTGAAGATATCACCCATGACACTACAATAGAAACGAGGCATAGACGCGCATGTTAGACGCGCAAAGTCGGGCGCGTCTATCATCGCATCTATATGTGCATGTAAAAGAGTGTGTAAATAGACATGAATTTTACGTCTATATATCCGCGCAAATAGACGCGAATATAGACGTGTTTTCAGACGCGTACACTACAACAAGCAGCAGTTATAGACGCGCACACAGACGCGCACTAAAATTTTAAAAAAATTTGAAAAATATAGACGCAATTGCGCGTCTATATTTGCGTCTAATTTGTAGGTGAAATCGTATCTATGTGCGCATGTATATGCGCAATGTGCATATATATGCGCATCTATAAGCACATGTATATGCGCAATGCGAATATATATGCACATCTATAAGCACATGTATATGCGCATGTATATGCGCATCTATAAGCACGTGTATATGTGCATCTATAAGTGCGTTTAACTGTGCGTATATAAGTGCATCTATAAGCAATTCATGCTCTATATACACGCACTTATAGATGCGCGCACAGACGGCACTAAAATTTTAAAAATTTTAAAAAAATATTGCTGGTGTGTCATTCTTTTCAAAGTAGTCCCGTCTTGCATTTGTTTTGAGTTTTTTTTATAGGCGCACGACACAAAGAGAGGAGAAAGGAAGAGGCAAAGAAGAAAGGGTAAAGAGAGAGGGAAGCAAGAGGCAAAGAGAAAGGAGAGGGAGGAGAAGGAGTTTGTAGCCTTGTCGCCGCACATCACAACACCGATTCAAGGTGAGTCCTTCTTCTTGTCTCTCTCACTCACTCACTCTCTCTCTCTCTCCCTCTCCCTCCCTCCCTCCCTCCCTCTCTCTCTCTCTCTTTCTCTCTCTATCTTTGCTTTGAGTTGTATTTTGCTACCTTCTTAGCTTTTGTTATGTTTGTTGCAATAAGGAGAACAACCAAAGAGCAAGGAGATGGAGGAGAAGAAGGAGTTTGTAGTTGTGCCACTGCCCATCAAAACAAATATTCAAGGTGAGTCATTCTCTTCTCTCTCTCTCTCTCTCTCTCTCTCTCTCTCTCTCTCTCTCTCTCTTGCTGTGTTTACTCTGAGTTGTATTTTGGTTCCTTCTTAGCTTTGGGTATGTTAGTTGTTGCTTGCTTTTCCTAGTTTTATTTTGTGCTTCACTGCTAATTCACGTCTACAAGCACGTTTGATATATAGAGTAGACGCTCTCGTAGACGTGCAAGTGTTGAAGATCCATAAAACCTCCTAGGTTTTTTGAGTTCTGTGGACCTGGCACATGTAAGAGTGCATCCGATCCACAGAGTAGACGCGCCAATAGACACGCTCGCATTAAACAACCACATCTTCTTTGAGGTTTTTTTTTTCATACACTGTTTTTCACGTCTATAATCACATCTATGTGTGCATGTATATACGCGTGTATATGCGCATGTATGTACGTATGTATATGCGCATCTATATGTGCATCTATAAGTCCGTCTATCTTCGGGTGTATATGCGCGTCTATATGCACGTGTAGTTTTCACTATAAGCGCACTTGTAGACGTGAAATTGTAGACGCACTAGTAGATGCGGTAATAAACACGCCCGACATTTTTAAACACAATTCAAATATTGTGTCTACAAGCGCGTCTATGGAGCCTTTTTGTTGTAGTGTGAAAAGGACACAAGACTGCATGAGAAAGAGGAAAATGCCACAAAATAACAAGTAGATAAATGGAGGAAGTATAAAAGGAAGAAGGTAGAAGAAAAGAAAGCAGAGTAGCTACTATCTTTTGAAGAAGAGCTATCTACCCTTCTTGAAAGAGTTGATCATAAGGGCTTCAATTTCTATTGCTTTTCACTTAGTGATTTCAACAAAAGATCTTATATGATATTTTTTGACTTTGATTATGTTCAAATCCTCAAGAATAAAATGAGAGAAGTAAATGATTCTATTCTTCTTGCTGGGATGAGATATAAGATACCCAAATTTGTTTTTACTCACTATATTTTTCTAGCAATAGGATTTCATGTTTATACTCACAATATCCATTTCTTTACTATATATGTAATGCATGAGCTTTCATTTGATATACAACAAAAAATTGAGGTTCTTGATCCATCTATCTCATACTATATGAGGAGTGAGCTTGATGCAAGTGCATTTGATCATTGGTTCAATCCAATTGACTTTGGAACTTTGGAGGTTATTCTAATTCCATACAATTAAAAGTAAGTAATTTGATATTATGTTAGATTTTATGAGGTTTTATTTTTGCTAAATTATTTAAGTATGATTATTTTTAGTTCTCATTGGAGCCTAATCCGAATAGACCGTGTGGAAGGCCAATATTTTTTCATCAATTCTATAAAAGAAAGCCATGAAAATGCTAAGTTGTACATTATATAATCTAGGTTTTTCTTAATGTTTTGATATATTTTTTTGCAAGTACTCTAAATATTTTGATCTTGTTTTTTTAATTACTCTAAATTTTATTATCTTTTTGGTATAGAACTATCAAAAAATCGATTGAAGTGCTACATAAAAAGCCTCCCATGCCTTTTGATTTACTTGCAACAGTGCAATATAGATAAGTTATGGTAAGGTCTTGATTTGAATGGTTGAAACATAATAAGAAAGGTTATTCCATAAACCACCATAAACAAGTTTTATAGTTTTACTTTATATTATTGGTTGTATTTCCCTTATCAAGATGATAGTTACACTTGTGGTTGGAACGTAATTGCAAATTCAAAAGATTAGTTAGTTTATTTATCTCCAACGATGATAAACTTATAAATGTAATGTGAAAGATACTAAACTTTAAGATAAAGGTTCATTGCAAAATAGTCCATTGTAAAATATAACAATAAACTAAAAATCTTTTCTTACAAATATATGAAAATTTTCAAGGGATTGCTATACAAGTGAGTATATTTGGTATATAAGAGCAAAGGTCATTAAGTATATAATTGTCAATTGTATGCAATTGGCAAGAACAGATAGTAGTGGGGGCTTGGACAATGAAGAAGGAGAGGAGGTGGATGTAGTTGTAGCAGGTGAAGCTATACAATCAACACCTAAGACAACCAAAGCATCAAAGGAAGGTAAAAGGACTCCTAGAAAGGATGTTCCTTCTCCTAAGAGAAGTTCTAAAAAAAGAAAGCTTTGCCTCATTGCTTGTAAGCCCTTATGTGTATAAGTCATAGAGACGACTGACAAAAATTTACCATAAAATTTGTACATGTATTTCATAGAAGATATTTTATTCAATATATTTTTATATTATATTTTTTTCTCCTCATTGATATCTGAAAAAAATATGTTACAAATATTTGTAAATCAAGAATTTAAATAAGATACATTTGTTATTAAGTTGGAATACAAATGAGTATGGCAGTTCAATATCTTCATTCTATAAGTCCATACTCACTTGATGTAGTGCACATGATGATCTAACCTTTAGGATTACAATAATGTCCTTGTTGAACCAAACATCAAGATCCACTATAAGATCTTTGCTAAAATTATCAAGATTTTAGTCTAAAGAAACCAGACTACTACCAACATAATGCCATGTACTACAATAAAATCTAAGGATAAAAGTTTGGGTAATAACCATATATTTACAAGCTATAGAGTCTTGATCTATCTTACATATAAATTTTCCTTCTCTCGTCCTAGTGTCCCATCCCTCATAACAAATTGTATAACATGATCATATGTTAGTCTCTTCAATGAAAGCATGGCCTTTGATCTTCTTATCTCAGCATTAGAAAAGAAACCAACAATATATATATTAATAGGTATGAACAAAATAAGTTTTCTTAGCCTACTTAAGATATTAGATTTTAATGCTCTCTATATCTCGAAAATATGTCACATCTATAGTCTTCACTAGTAGCTGGACTTGGCAAAGGCCACTCAAAGCTTGAAAAAACTTGCAAACGAAGGAGGGTTATTGATCCCCATTGGATGCATTGCATGGGGATAGTATAAGAATGGTCATAAAAGGATATTCCATTATCTACTAGCTTTGTCTTTTTTCTACCTTTATATATTTCTTCTCCAATTGAACCATGTATAACATCAACAATAGACTCAATTGATTTCCATTTCTTAAGATTAAAGGGATAGACATTTAAAGACAAACAAATGTTATAATGGAAAACCTTAAACCAATTTTAGAAAAATAAAGACTTTAAGAATCTAATTCTTACAATTTGATCTATACATTGGAAGGTTTGAAGTTCCAAGTTCCAAATGTAGCTCTCTATGCATAAACACATGTTGCACTAGTACCTCCTTTATGCTATTCTTATTTACTCTAAGATTAAAATCTCGGATTCTACCCTTCTAAGGAGAGATGAATGAGCTTTAATATCTTTATCGTTTCCCATGTTTTACCTATTGTAGGGTGATCCAACTGCTTTTATTAATAATAGTAGAAATCCAACTTCCATCTGTTTAGAATGAGTTAAACATTGATATGGATGTGATTAGGAGCTTAGATGCCTAGTTGAAGATTGAAATTCTCCATCCATGGAAGAGAGAGAGAGAGAGAGAGAGAGAGAGAGGACTAGGCTCAAAGGAGGAAAAAACACGAGAGGGGTAAAAGAAAGAAGAAAAAATAAGTGTAAACTTTTTTAGTAATTTGAATTTGGATTAAACTGATCACTATCATTAATCTAGATATATCATTAAATAAAATTGGCTGGAAAGCTATACGCAATTAATGCAAAGAATGTCATAATCATGAATATAAGAAGCTAAAAATATATATTGATAATAAAAATTTGTAATATTAATATATTAATATATTTATATATATATATATGATGATTTTTTTCCTTTTTTAAAAATAGAAGTTTCTTTACGGAGGCTTTGATCCTATTGGTCTAGAGCACTCTCTCTGTCTCCTAAAATGCATTTTTAAGACCTCAAAACTCCCCTAGTGCATGGCATGCATGGACAAAATTAAAATAAATTTGCAAACAAGAGAATGGATTCATTGAAGCTTAAATTCAAGCTTAAAAATGGAGAATATCAATATATGCTCAAAGTCAAATCTAAGAGTTGAGCTTTCAATTGTCCAAGTTGTAATAGCTAGTACTACATTTTTAGAATGTGACACAAGCAAACTGAAAATACCATTAAACTATTACTAATTGGAGGGAGCATTTTACAAATCAGTAAAATAAGCAATGCCATCCATGACAATGGCTTCCATATAGCCAAAGAGAGCTAGCCAAATGGTGCAATCAGGGGGGAAAGTTGTTGAAATGTTCCAACTTAGATTTTGGTATACCTAAGGATTTGGTGTATAGGGGCCTAGCCTAGGGGTTTCACTTATAAGAAATCATCTATATAATGTACATTCAAATGATATTAAGAAATACCGTTTTTTTACATGCTATAAGGCCTTAAAATGAACCCTATTACTTTATTAAACTTACAATTTTTTTTTCAGATTGTAACTAAAAAATCCCTTTTGTATATATAATCCTATAAATTTTACTAAATATAATACCCTTTTTCACGTGATATCTTACATATTGTATAAGGTGGATTCCCCGATATCGGGCCGCTACGAGCACACCATGTAAAAAACTCTAGAGTGTGACTGTCTTATTGATCTAGATAGCAAATGCCATATTAGTCATTAATGTTAGTGTCTATAGTGTAGATGGTCCAAAAATACTAGATTTTTGGATAATTTTAGCCAATTTTTGATATTTTAGATATTATCTCTTATAAAAATCCAAAAAATGTAGACAAATTCTAGAATAGGTTAATATGTAAAAGAAAACATGTAGCTTTCAGCCATTTTGGGAGGATTTTATGCAAAAAGAAGGATTGACAAAATCGCACGATGCGTGATTGTAGTTTTCAGGCAGTGAATAGCACTCGGAACTAGGAGAAGAAGAAGGAGTGATCTGGGAGTACTTTGGCTAGTTATAATGGTATTTTGCCCCGCTTTTGAAGCCAATGGAAGCATTAGATTGGCCGTCTAAGCAGTATAGAGGAAGTTATTGTTTTATGCATGTTTTTGTCTACAAGAGATTTATCTTCTCATCATGCAGAAATAATTTGATAGGCTTCACCTCTATAAGTATTCTTCTATATTTTCTATTTCTTTTAGTCCCTTCTCTTTCGTCTACTTCTCTCCTTGAATCTTCCTTCACCCTGTTGTCTCTTACCCTCGTGATAGACTTTTGACCCCAAACACTTCCACACCGGGGGAGCTAGGTCTCTTATCAATTCTGAGAGCATAAGACTACCTTATCTATGAACATAAATTTTCATGCTCACACATAAGGAGGATTTATCCTCTCTAGCAATGATGGGAGTGCCATGATTTGTGCTATTTTTTTATGTTACATTAGTTTAATATAGGCATATGTCCCATTTGTCTCTATCCATGCATCACTCATGTAATACATGCATATTTTTATATTGCTATGATTGGTATTATTATTCTTTCTTCCATTCATGAAAAAATATATCCATATTAAGTTTTATTGTGTTATTGTAGCATGCAACATATACAAGCATTCCCTTAAAAATATTACACTCTATATTTAGTACCGAGGTAACTTCTTCATTTGTTTGGTTTTTCTTGACATTGTCTATAGAATTGAATGTTTTTTTCATAAACGCATTCTATGACATGTATACATTTCTCCTTGTAATTTTGATTCTTTTGTATTTCTTTACTTATGATGTGTGGAAGGGAGTACCAAATGCAATTTGAATTTCATAGTTATGAAGGGCATGAGTCAAATATTACTACTTTGATTGAAGTTGCATCACATTGCATATGGTGCTAAGGAGAGCTATTATTGTTAATATCAAATCTCACAAAATTTTTTGAAAATTGTTTAAAAATATAATGATGTGCTCATTTTTTATTTATGTATTCAACTAATCTAATAAAGTGTGCTTTATATATATATTTTAGTACTATATAGCATGTACCATACACTAGATAGGTTTGAGATATGTTCGAGAACCATGATACACTACAAGGGAATGGACCAATAGTGATAGCTGGTTTTGATGAAAAATATTGGTGTCTCTATTAACATTGCTAGTAGCATTGCTAATTTATATTTGTGATACTAATAGTGACGTTGATGTCACTCTAAGAAAAAAAGTGGCAAAATCCCAAGTGCAACATTTGTCGAAATAATTTGAGAAAGAGAACAAAAGAGAGAGCAAGAGAGCTTAAAGCTTTGAGCACGAGCGAGAGAGAGAGAGAGAGAGAGAGAGAGAGAGAGAGAGAGAGAGAGAGAGAGAGAGAGAGAGAGAGAGAGAGAGAGAGAGAGAGAGAGAGAGAGAGAGAGAGAGAGAGAGAGAGAGGAAGAGCTCATCACCACCATTGCCACCGTTGTTGCCGTCGTACATGAAGAAGAAGGACAAGGGTGCAAAGGAGAAGGGAGAAAAGGCACAAAAGGGAGGCACAAAGGGTCTCATCTTCCATTCTTTGAGGTAGGTACATTGCCTCTTCTTGCCTTGTTTTTGTATTTCTCCTTTTCTTTCTTTGTTTTTGTTTGTGAATATATACATTAAGAGAGGGAGAGAGGGAGGGAGAAGAAGGGAAGGGAAAGAAGGAAGGGAGAGGAAGAGAGAAAGAGGGAGAGAAAGAGAATGGAAACAAAGAGAGAGGGGAAGTGATAAATAGAGAGATGGAGGGAGGGAGAGAGGAGTGTGAGTGAGAGAGACCATGAGGGAGAGAGGGTGGAGGGAGAAATAAAGAGAGAGAAAATAAAGAAAAATAAAGAGAGAGAGAGAGAGAACGAGGGATAGGGAGAGAAATAGAGAGGGAGGAGAGATAAAAATATACATGGGGAAAGAGAAGGAAGGGAGAGAGAGAGAGAGGAGAGATAAAAATAGAGAGGGGGAGAGAAAAAGAAAGTAGAGAGAGAAAAGAGATAGAAAATAAGAGTGAGGTAAAGAGAGGAAGGAGAGTCAAAAGGAGAGAGAGAGAGAGAGAGAGAGAGAGAGAGAGAGAGAGAAATAAAGACACACACAGAGAGAAAGAAAGAAAGTTATATTAACGTCTTCTAAAGACCAAAACTGGCCTGTGAGATAAACTGTGATACAACTGATGAGGTCCAGCTATCCAAAATAAAAGTGCTGAATGAAAAGCTAAAAACTGGAAACTGAAAATACGGTGCTGTGAGTGTGATAAGTGTCGTGTATGTGTATGTGCGTATGTAGCTCTGGTACTCTAGATAATGGCTACAAAAGGGGAACAAATGTCGGCTGTGATAGGGGAACAACTGTCGGCTGTGATAAAGTGGTGCAATGTGTATATGTAACAGATGCAGAGAGATATACTATCATGGGATGTAGTAGCAGTCGTCGAAGTCGCTAATAGCAGGTGATCCCTCCTGGATGCAGGATGTGGTACATCGGTGGTGGAGAAAGAGCAAACTAGAGATCTGAGATCCAATGTGTCGAGTGTCGTCGGATCTCTCTGCTGTCGATGTAGTTCAAGAATCCTCCGGATCTCCTGTTGGTGTGGTTGTGGGGTCCGAAACCCACGGATCCTCGAGAATGAGAGAGAGAAAAGAGAGAAGAGTAGAGGGAGAGGGGGAGAGAGAGATAAAGAGAGAGAGGGAGACATTGCTTCCCATTTCTTTGTTTTTAAAGTTTCTTATTTTCTCTATTTACTTTTGTTTGTAGAGAGATGCGATGAGTGAGAGGAGGGAATGAAGAGATAGAGAGAAATAGAGATAAAAAGGGAGAGGGTGGAAGAGAGAAAGAAGGAGAGAAATAAAAAGGGGGGAGAGGGAGCTTCATAAAAAATAGAAAGATGGAGAGAGAAAGAGAGAGACGGATGGGAAGAGAAAAGTAGAGAAGATGGAGGGAGGGAGAGAGAGAGGGTGAGGGTGAGAAAAATAGAGAGATGGAGAAAGGGAGAGAGGGAGGGTGAGGGAGATAAATGATGAGAGGGAGAGAGAGGAGAGAGGGGAGAGAGAAACACAAAGAGAGATGAAGGGGGAAAATAAAGAAATTGAAAGAGAGAGAGAAAGAGGGATGGGGAGAGAAATAGAGAGGGATAGCGTGAGAAATAGACACGATGTCTCATGCTCATGATGACAATGTACGACTAGTTTTACAAAAGCTTGGCATGGACTACAACATCATGCATACATTTATCAACAACTATGTGCTGTTTTGAGGAGACTATGAGACTATGAATACATGTCCAAAGTGTGGCGTTCATGGATATCAATAGGACTTGCAAGGGAAAATTGTCCCTAAGAAGAGTCTCAAACACTTTTCACTTATACCACATATACATCACATGTTTCGTACGTCAAGCATGGTGAGCTTGACAACTTGACATGCATAAAATAGATCCACAGATTGAGTCCAATAAATATCAACGGATTTAGGTACATGGAGTCACATTAACTCCACATTTCTAGGCTTTGCACGAAAGCCAAGGAAACTTCGACGACCTGATCTTGCTATGGATGGCGTGAATCCATTTAGTCTTCACTCAACTTCTTACAGTGTGTGGCATGTAGTCCTTGTAAACTACAACATTGTGCCATGGCTTTCTACAAAGAAGGGATAGGTGATCCTTAGCTTGCTCATTCTTGGGTGCTACAAAGTCAAGAACATGGAAATCTTTCTTTGTCCACTAGTTGATGAGCTCATGTTGTGGGAGGAGTGAATTGCTGCAATGGAAGACATGAACAAGCATGTTGGTTGACAATTTGCTAATATAGGAGTCATTCTTATGTAGACCATTTATGATTTTTTGGGATTTGGGGAGTATTCAAGTAAATGAACTTCCATTATCATTGTTGATATCTAACATGGCTCATTAATGTTTGTGCTGTCTAGATATGAATATTGTAATAAGTCTGGTTACCTCAAGTTATCATCATGGCACATGTCCATTTTATAGATCATAGTTAGACTCTCGAAGCTCACAAACCATGAAGAAGATGGTATATCAAGTGCACACTGTTTTCTTGTTGGAGGGCCATGAATTGAGGGCAAGTTGGGCCATGAATTGAGGGCACGTTTTCTTGGATGACCTTGAGTGCCAATGAATGCCCAAAGCTGATATGAGTTGAAAATGATCCAGGAGTTGCTTCCAAGTGAAATGTGACATTTTTCAATTTTCTATGAGTTACCATATTGGAACCACTTACAAATCAACCATTTGCTAGATCGCATGCACATTTTCAAGAAAGTAGACAACTTATTGTGGAACCGTATCATAGAAAAGAGAGACATTGTAGGGGCCCTAGGAGTCCAAATTATAGAACATGTAAGGTAAAACATGAGTTTAACAGAAAGGATATTAGATTTAGTATAATTGATAGGAATATATTACAAAATATATTTTTAATAAAATTTGAAAAAAATGTAAGTTTAGTAAAGTAAAAGGGATCATTTTAAGGCCTTATAGCATGTAAAGAAGGATATTTCTTAATATGCTTTAAACACATATTATGTAGATAATTTCCTATAGATAGATCCCCTGAGTATAAGGGCATGAATGGATTTGAAGGAGATAGATAAGATGAAACCATCTTGGCCACAATCGAGCTCCAATGGTTGCTTACAAGTACCTTATGCTCTTTGACTCTTGTTCGTTAAAGAAGAGTGCATGGGAAAGTAAATGATCAAGTCTATCTACACCTGTGGATATGATGCGTTTCCTCATGTCTTCTTTTTCTAAAGATGACCAACTTATAGGACTAAAATTCCATGATTGGCACAAGTTATGCCAGGTTTGTCCAAACCTTGATAGAAAGTACAATCAATATTTTACTATTTTGTATTGATTTGATGTTTGTAATGCTTTGAATATCTCGCAATTTATATTATGGATTATGATTAGAGGTGTCTCACTCTAGAAATACGTTGTATGGTAATTCATAAATTTTCAAACTTAGTGCAATGAATCTCACAAAAGGAGATTAATACATCCTCTATTGAATCTTAAGGTGGAGAGCAATGGAGACACTTTGTCTCTTTAAGAAGCTTCTACCCATGAGCACGCTCACGATACAGACTCACCTCCTAGTACATCTTGTAGATGAAGTGGAGATTGCAGGACCCATCCATACTCAATGGATGTTCTTTCTTGGGTGCTTTATGAAAACCCTGAAGGGTTTTGTGTACCAATGAGCTCATCCAGAAGACAATATAGCTAAAGGTTGGCTAGTGTCAGAGGCATTAGTGTATATTTTACAGTGGTTGGTGGATTTAGGTAACAATATGCTATGGATGCTGAAGGACAATGATAGACTAATCGGAGATGTGGTGGTTGGAAATGTGATAGAAAAGAGGATGGATAGTGTTATGGAGGAGAAAGTGAATCATTTTTGTATATTGCATCATGCATTCATGGAGAAGTAACTTGGTAGGTACGAGCAGGCAAGAAGAGATCGAGAGGAAGGGCAATCAAAATTTCAATGCAGCACATGCCATTGACTAGTTTGATATCCTGAGGGCATGGAGGAGATACCATATTTCATGCCTATACGAGGTGGTTGAATGAAGCTTTGGCCACAGCTTTGTGTGAAGGGGTAGAGGTCTCGAGGGAGGAGTGGGAACTCTCAAGGGGATATAGCCCAAAGATGATCTCATGTGTTTTTTGTTATCATATATAGATTTTAAACATAACAATTAACCTAGCTATTTAGATATATAGTAAAAAATCTACAATGTGGTGTGGTCCCACAAGTGATATTTTTTAGTTGAGCGCATCAACAAAATGTGCTTCATAATGGATTGTAGTGTCATGGTAAAGTTCAAGCAAGAGAGTCGATGGCAAGCCATGAATCCAAATATTGTAGTAGACGAGATAGAGTATTTTGGCAACTTGCAAAGTATTATTTAAGTGGATTACTATAGCTTCTCCATGATCACATTCGATGTATAGTGGTTTAAATTGGTATTATAAGGAGTTGAGTAAGGTCCATCTAGATTTCTAGATGTAGATTATGAGAAAAGATGGAACAAACCTCATGACATGTTTGTCATGCTAGCTCATTGTGAACAGTGCATAACATTTTTTATTAATTTTTTAACGATACAACAAAATCACAAATATGGATTCTTTGTGACACACTTATATGTGATATTGAACATCCAATATTCTATTCAAATCCCTAGCAACCTCATTGGTGGTATGTCATTTCATCAATATCTTAGAGCACTCAAGTATATGATGAAAGCAATGTTTCCAATCTAGATGAGAAGAGTGTATAGGTAGAGGGGTCGATGTTGAGGGGGATGGATGGCAAGGAGGGCTTGGAGCATGTGGAGGAGACAAGCATGGGTAACATAGATGAAGAGATAAGAGACCAATATTTTTTTTGAGAATGAATTGGACTCCTGTTTCTATGGAGATCTATGTACACATCTGCTAGTGTATGTCAAGCTATGCCAAGAGCTTGACATGGAGATGTAAGCCAGTCATATTTGTGTTCACTTGCTCAACTCATTGATAATTTACTTTTAAGGATACTTTAGTATATACCTTTTAATAAACATCATTTTTTGTAGAGTTATATTATCATTCTTTACCTAAATCCTTATATTGGTTACACTAATATCCTTTTATGAGTGTGCAGATTATCTTTGATGATATTCATAGAGTAGGATGAGTCAAGGGATGACAGATGAGGAGTCGTAGGAGATCTTCATATGTGTATCTCTAGATCAAATGGCTCGCTTTAGAGATATGGCAAACCAAGAGTTGTCTTGACCATCATCTGGTTGTTCTACACAATCTACCTTAATAGGCTTTGATGCTTTGATCTCCAATAGGTGAAATTGATACTCTAGACTCGCTCCGAAGGGAGGCATCGAGATGCCTTGCTTGACTAGAGGAGGGGTTGATTTTGGGAGGTACTACAAAGATATAGATGTTGTGACCCCACATCCAATTTCTACTCCTCCCTCTCATACCAGTTCAAGAGAGGGTGGCTTAAGTTGGTATTGTGGAGGCGCTGATACAGTATCCCCATCTTGTTGATCTAGTGGATACTTATCACCTCCACAATTTGTCATACCTATAGGGATGTTTACCCCTATGACTCTAGGTTTCACTTAACTGTTTGCAAGTGGTATCCCTATGGGTACTACTTGGAGATATATCAGCCCACAAGTACACTAGATGGATAGGGGTCTCTTGGTTATGTCAAGAAGCATGATCATAGGTGAAAGAAAGTGCATCTTAGACATACCTTAGTAGGGTATGGATACCTTGTGGATGAGAAAATAGGTACCGTGATCATGGATGATGAGGGGAGGAGGGTGATGACTCGTATAAGAGAGTTGTGACAATAAGTATTTAGGCATGACATATTAGACTATTGGAAAAATATACCAAAGGGAAGCAAGGACTATGTGGTAGCATCCTTACATAAGGAGTTCTTAGTACCTATAATAGTAGAGAGGTTTTTTACACACTATATAATGGATTGTATGCATGCATAGATGTCACATAGATGATCCAATGCACACAAGGTAATCAAGAATGATGCCTTAAAGTCCAAGTGCTTAGATATAGAGGATTCATGGAAACTCAAGGAGGAGGCCACAAACTCTCTAGAACCATAGCACTAACAACAATAGGCAATGAGGACATGATTAGAGGCAAGGATTATGTATCATCTGGGAAGCGGTAGTCATATAACTTATTTGGAGGATTTTTAAAGTATTATTTTGGTTTTTTTCACTTTATTATTTGGAATAATACTTGTACTAATAACCTTATTTCTAACAATGCTACTTTGTTTTCTTTATAGCACTCCATCATCACAAACCACAATCCTATAGGTTTGGAGACTTGGTATGTAGAGAGACACAGTCTCACTGCACTCTCGACAGATTGTATGTGCATGACAACCCAATAAGTCAAGTCTCTTTCTTATTTGGAGTCATTATTATTTTTATTACGCATGATTTATTATGAATTAATATGAATTGTTTATATTGCAAAGGCTATTCAACACTCCATTTTGTTAAGATGAGCTCTTGGATGATGAGGAGCTGTAGTAATTACTTGGATTTGTGGAGTACATTTCCTTTTCTTTTTTGGCCATGTGATCCATGCAAGATCTTTTCATGTAGCATTCCTTAGATATATTTCTCATCCTTTGTATACACTCGTATTTTGTGATATTTATAGATACATTTTCATGTTTTTTTTGGACTCTCCTCTCTATCATTCCATATAGTTTTATGAGTTTTCATAATTGATCTTGTACTTATTTGGATGTTGAATCAACAATCATTTTCTTCCAACATCTCATGATGCATGTGTCTTGATGACGATTGTATATTCAATTTATAATTTCTTTATGGAACATTGTTCAATATATGATGCTAAAAGGTGGCACAGTAGAGTTTTTTTCTCTATAACTATCTCTATTAACATCACTAATTTACTTCATGCACCACTATTAGCATCGGTATATACATAAAAAAGTGTCACTATTAGCATCACTATTAACATCCTATTAGCATCACTAAGAGCAACATTAATAGCAACACAGATCACAATGTTAATACGACGTAGATAGAGACACACATAGCAATAAATCTATAAAGATGTATATGCCTATGACAGGGTAATTTTTTAGATGAATATTTTCATCACTTTAAATGTCAATATATATGGCATGTATCTTGTAGTGATACTAAAATGTGTGATGCTAGATACATGTATTTATAATGAATTGCAAATTGAAGTAAATGAGAACCAATGTTCTCTACGACATATATACCAAGCCCTTTCCATGATCCATGCAAATTGAAAATTGATTTTTTGACTCCATATCCTTACTTGTGAGAGTAAACCTTGGGGAGTCCACCTATAAGAAATCATCTATATAATGTTCATTCAAAGCCCTTTCCATTATCCATGCAAATGGAAATTTAATTTGTTGACTATACATCCTTACTTGTGAGAGTAAATCGTAGGGTCCTGTATATAACAGTTGTTCAAAGGCTATTAAGAAATACCATTTCTTTACATGCTACAAGACCTTAACACAAACCCTTTTACTATACTAATTAACTTATGGATTTTTTTCAAATTGTAATTAAAAATCCATTTTGTAAATATAGTCTTGCAAATTTTACTAAATATACCCTTTCTTTTGAACTCACATGGTGTCCTATATGTTCTATAAGGTGGACCTCTCACGAGTAAATGTATCTTTGTCGTAATAATAAATGGAGAAAAAATTGAACTTTTATGTACATGAAAATAGCCATATTGATGTGATTGCAAGGATGAAAGATGGCATGCATGCTCTCCCATCTCCCTTCTTCATTTGTAGGATTTTAAGAAAAGAGAATGTGGGAAGAATGTGCATTCATATACTTACTCCATTTGCTTGGGTTAAATATATGCTTTCATCGAAGATTTGGATACCTCCTTAGAAATATTCATGCCAAAGTAGCTAAATGGACCAACCTGCACTTAGCATTACAAGGTACAATAGTGATCAAATGTGTGTTATTTTCCTCTATGGTCTTTGTTATAACTTACCTTTTCCTTTGGCGAAATCATTTGGATTGAGCTTGAAAATATATTCAGGTACTTTTCACAAAAATTGTCTTAAAACCCAATGTAGCACTCCTTGTTATACAAAACCATCACAAATTCCAAAGAGAAAGTCATATTTTCCCTCAAGCCTCTTATGAATAAGGCATGTGGACTCTCTTTATCTTGGTTGAAGCAAATTGCCGCTATCTTAACTTTGAACATTCTTTCTAGAATTTTTTGTCTAGAAACTCAAGCTATGAAGTTGATTGTGGACTAAGCACATAAATTGGCATGATGATTTACTCCTCTCTATATGGATTAAGGACATAGTAATAAGTTTACAAAGTGCCAAATGTCACATTGTTGTAGGCCTACACAAGCCTCACTAGCACATGTTAATGGGCTCAAGAAAATGTCAAAAGAGGTGAATTAGTCTATTTGACTTACTCTAGATGCCTTAAGGAATGTCTTCCATCACAGATAGCCCTCATATGGCCAATCCTCTACTACATTACAAAGGATTAAGAAGTTGGGAAAATTTATGAAATAACAAGTGACTAAGTTTTCAGCCCCATTAGTGACCTTTATTAGCAAGTGTCACCAAGCTAATTGTTACATAAGTTCTTGCACTACCTTCAAGAAAGAATATAAACAAATTGAAATCTAGGAATGATTAGAAGAAGATAGATTTATTAGCCTTTCTTCAAGTCAATGGTAAATGGAAAAACAATATAAATTCATTTGACCCATTAAGAACATGGAAAGCCTAATAATCACTAGCATTTGTATGGTGACAACTTCATGTAGACATAATCTTTTGCTCATAGAATAATCAATTAAAGAATATCTTATATAAGAAGTTGCACACTCACTTGTGTGAGGACCTTTTGGAAAACCAAAAGTTGTATGAAGGGAACTAAAACAAACTTGTTTTTTTTAGTCATGGTAAGAGACAACTAGAATGGATTTGTATTGCAATAGAAGCGAGGATTTGGATGGTTTCATTGTGAGGAGTTTGTTTCTTGTTATAGCACTTAGAGGGTTTCTTTCCATTAATAGCATGGTTTTTCCTTGTAATCATGGTCATTATAATAGGAGTTTAACCTACATTACCTTTATGTTTTTCAAGGAGAGACTATTGACAAGTTTTCTTAAGGATATGATGTCATGTGTGATCGTAATCATGATGATTTTCTTATCTAGTTGGTGTTATAAATGCAACGCTTTATACTGTTACAAAACATGGTTTGATAAAGAAGATGGGGTAAGCTAAGGGGGAAAGAAGAAGAACAAGTAGAGAATCATGATGTCATGAAACAGATTTGATTGTTTTGATACTTCAGTAACTATATTCTTTTATATCTTTTGTAGCTAGGACACACTCTCCCATCTTTGCTTAGGGGATATAATATCTTGATGTTAATTACATGTGCCTTTAGCAACATACATTTTAATACCCCCTCAGTGCTAGCTTACCCTCTAGACAAATGCACCTAAGGGTATAGGCTCCCCTCTTAAATGCCTACAAGGCCTTTTAGCTCATGCAGTGTCAAGAAGACTTTCATTACATTGTTTAGAAGATAAAGTGTTTAGAAGATAAAGATTCTTGTAAATAGTTACTCTTTTTATTCCAACTATCCTTCTTAGTGTATTCAATTTTATTGTAGTTTTGCACTTGGATTTACCTTTGTTCTAGTGGGATCTTGCTCTTTGTTTCTAATTTTTCCACATATTCTTGCATATAGTCTTTAACTATCCTTTGCTGCTATAGAGTGTAGATATTATGGAATTTGATGAAGTTCCTTGAGTTTGCTCTTTGAGTTCACTTTATTACTCATAAAGAGGAGCTTCTACTAAGTTGAGTTTTTTAACTTGCATATTTCTCAAGGTTGCTACTACTTGCTCATATTCTTTGTTGGGTTTGTTCATACTATTAAGTAGCACAACAATGGCTTCATATTCTTATATATTTATATTAATGGAAGATAATTGAACTTTCAATTTTAAGCCTATAATGTGAACAATGTTTATTTAAACCAATTTGGAAGGAAATAAGTATGCAAGGGTTATTTTGAGAGAGATGTTTTAAAACTTGAACAACAAATATTGTAAGGAATCAATGTAGGATAGGAGCCCTTTTTTTATGCTACCAACTAATATGAGTTCATTCTCTTGCATGAGTCATTCAAGTTGTGAGATCAAAGCTCTCTTCTAGGTAGTAGGGGAAGACTCTCTTCTTTCTTCTCTTTTCTACATGTTAAAGAAGTAGGCCCCTTACTTGTCTCTTCAAGAAACCCCCTTAAGTAGGAACTTCAAGCATAATCCTTAAGCTTAGTGTTAATGTTGGCCTAGTTGTAAACCTCACTGCAAGAAAAATAAAAAAAGTGGAAAACTGCAAGCCATGAGCTAAAAGAGACGACCTGGAAGGAAATCAAACGCAACAGAAAAAGCAGGAAGGGAAATGGTCGAAAGTGCAAGGGCTGCCTCAAAAGCTAAGTCAAAGGAAAAAGTACATTTTTAAACACAATGCACCCCTAAAGATTTTTGTAAAAGAGTACCAAGCTTCCTCCTGTGCAAATTATAAAGGTAGATGGGCGGTAGGAAGGAAGCTCACAAGAGCGGAGGACAATGGGAAAGAGGGCCTAGGCCATGGTCGGCTGTGTGAAAAAGGGGATAAGGGACAATGGGAAAGAGAGCATAGGCCACAGTTGGCCATGTGAAAAAGGGGGCAATGGGAAAGAGGGCCTAGTCGACGGTCGACCATGTGAAAAAGGCCTAGGCCATGGTCAACCATGTGAAAAAGGGGATAAGGGGATTAGGGCAATGGGAAAGAGGGCCTAGGCCACGGTCGGCCATGTGAAAAAGGGGATAAGGGGATAAGGGCAATGGGAAAGAGGACAATGAGAAAGAGGGCCTAGGCCAAGCTATATGAAAAAGGGATTTAGGGGTTTGTATATAAACTCAAAAAGTGAATGAGAATCTCATTCTTTGGTGTGTGGAAAAGTGGACTCATCTTCTTCTCTTCTTCCCTTCTCTTCTTGCTTGCTTGTGTGTGCTTGAGAGAGGGAGTGTGAGAGTGTGAGGGAGTGAGTGTGTGAGGGTGAGGAATCTTGGAGGTGAAGCTCTCCAACATATTCTCTCTTCTTCTCTTCTCTTCTCTTGTCTCACACACATCTATGGAGGATGGATATTGAGGTTTCTTGAGCTCGTATATTGAATTGTGGAGCTACCGGTGTGCTTGAGGGAGGAGGCAACTCGTTTGGGCATCGAGGTAAGCTCACCAGACTCCAATAGGATTGAAGGTGCAGCAGCTAGGTGAGAGATAGCCATAGGAGTTCTCTTGAAACACTTGAACAATAAGTGGTCCATGGATCTTGGCCGTTGAGTGTGAGCTTGCCTCTACATTTTGGTTCTATTGTTTGCCGAGACTAACGGATTCGAGCTTAAGAACTCGCACACCTCAAATCAAGCAACAAAGTAAGGGTTTCATCCCTAAGCCTGAGCTTGAGATAGGTAGGAGGTTTTGGGTTTTTAATCTTTGGAACAAGTACATATTTTGGTTTTTTGATGATTGGGAAAATAGGAGGAATCATTCTAGTATTTTTCTTTCAATTTTTGTTACATTTAAATAGGATAGGACCAAGAAATCAAAGGACAAAGCTTTAGGGTTTTTGCTGTGAAACAAGCCCAAACAGGGCACAAATAGGGAAAAAATGGAATAAAAGAGTGCTTAGAGGTGTTAGAATTGCACGAGGAGTGATTGAAAAAATTAAGGTGGAGTCCAACAAGGGTTTAAGACCCTAGGAAGTAAAGGGAGACATCATTTTTTATTTTTGTAGTAGAGAGAGAGCGAGAGAGAGAGAGAGAGAGAGAGAGAGAGAGAGAGAGAGAGAGAGCTTGAGAGCCTGTGAGAGACTTGGAGCTTCCAATGAATCAATCAACAGCCACATGAGTTTTTTTGCTTGGATCCAGTGTATAGAAAACTTACTGTGTATCTACCCTTGGATTCTAGAGAACCTTGCTTGTGGGTGTGGCCAAAATCAATACCACAAAGCGATTTTTGTTGGCATTGTTTGCGTGCCAGTAGAATCGGACACGGTCCGCAAGGGTCTGTCAATTCCCAGAACCAGACGCTCGAATACCCTACACCTATCTGATTCTGAGAATTGGATGGGACCAATTTGACCTGTCGGATTAGACTCAAACTTGGTAGAATCGAACACTATAGAATCAGACTTTGTCGAATCAAACTAGATTTTAACACATAAAAATTGACAAATTTAGTGCGTCTGAGATGACAGAGAGTACAATCCGCAATAGGAGAATTCATCAAAAGCCTTATAGACAAATCTAACCCTAGAAATTGTAGCCAAACGGCTAGGCACAGTGCTAACACTCATATCACCATATTCGACATACTTATAGTCGTAAGCTAACTAGTAGACCCCATTTGACCTTGATTAGCTAAATGACATAGCATAGATCCTAGAGACTAGAGGAAGCAGCCAATAAAACTGAGCTTAAAGCCCTATTTGACCAAGAACTTAGACCGGAGTGCAAGAGCTACAATTTTCACTTTGATTTTGCACTCACATTGTTTTCCAACACTTAAAGTGCACTTAAGAAAAGCTGAAAGCCTGACTTTGCACGGTGCACGGAAGACAACACACATACATACTGAGTGAGTGTAAGTTGAGAACTATTTGTAAATAATAAGAAACTCACTCAGACCTAACAATTAGAATGAATCTACTAGTACGAGAAAATCTTGAAATGTAGTTGGGTGATTGAGAACCCCAAGTATAGGACTAAGCACGATACAAAAGTCAGATGCAGCAACAACAAGGACCGATACCATTGGAGGAGGGGATCTATCTAGCTTGCTCAATCTCACTGAAAACCTTGTGAAGCATGAGACCATGAGTATGGCATAGTCAAGCACTAACCAAAGACATGGAAAAGAGCTTAGCCTAGGTGGTTTCTTGGCAGAAATCTAGCAGCTACTCACCAATTGCGATCTACAGACCTAGACAGACCACCATGGTAGGACATCGGAGGATATTATAGCCGATCTCAAAGAGCAAAGTAGACTAGCATGGGAAGCTTTGGAGGGCATAGTGGCCTACAATCAGGAACAACAAGCCAAAATCTCGTGACAGAACATAGAAATGTGAGAGATTCAGTGAGTGCTAGCCCTAGCAAGCATAAATAGGATGGGACCTGGTTGAAGCAGAGGGGGAAAGAGTGCTAGAAGAAAATCTCACATTGAGTGTGCTTCTTACGAAGCGACTGCTAGACAACTTGTTAGCAGAGTAGATCACCGCTGCAATGGCAACCTCATTGCTTGCAGGATTAGGAGTTAACTAGGGCTCTAAGAGCCAATCAAGAATCCATATCGTTGCTAAGTAGTCACACAAGTACTAGCCAAATGATGATCCATATAGCTTCATAGAGTAGTTCCAACAAGTCTGTGAGGCCAACAGTCTCACTGATCTTACTTAGTGCTCACAAGCTTTTGGTCTATACTTAGGAGAGAAGAATAGGACATGGTACACGAGTTTGGATGATGTTGAGCAAATTGACTTTAATAACCTCAAGTGTCTTCTCATTAAGAGATTCTCTAAGTGTGGATACTGCAATAACCTTCTAGTGCGACTGATGAATGTCAAGTAGAAAGACAAGGAGGATATAAGAGACTATGTCACCAACATGCGGAGTCTCTTTAAGAGGATCTCAACTGGTGAGCGACACACCAAAAGAGTGGTCTCCACAGTCATCATCACCAATGGGATACCAAGTGAGGACCTCTACAAGGCCTTTGCAGGCAATTCAAGCTTGCAGCAATGCACTAGCTAGGGTCTTCATTGATGAGGTGATTAGAGCGGACGACTGTAGAGGTGAGTTCAAGCTCAATCACCAAGACCCATGGACTGCTCATTGTTCAAGCATTTCAAGCAAGCACTAATGGCTACCTCTCACATAGCCAACACACCATCTCTCTCTATGAGTGTAGTGAGCTTACCTTGATGCCCGATAGAGTTGCTTCCTCTCTCACACACTCCGATAGCTCCATGATTCTTGATACAAACTCAAGCATCCTCAATCCTCCACCTCCAAGCTCCATCCTCCATAGCCACACATGAGACAAGATAATAGAAGAGAAGAGGAGAGAAGAATAATAGAGAAGATGGTGGAGAGCTTCACCTCCTTGATCCCTCACACTCACGTACTAACTCCCTCATGCTCTCACACTCCCTTCCTCAAGCACACATAAGTAAGGAAAGAGAAGAGAAGAAGGTGATTCTCTTGTTGCCACACACCAAAGAATGAGCTCTCATTAATACTTTAAAATTTATATACAAATCCCTAAATCCCTTTTGGACGGTCATACCCTTTTTACATGGCCCTAGGCCCTTTTTTCCATTATTCTCCTATCTTCCTAGCTTCTTTCCTATCGCGCATCTACCTTTACAATTTGCATAGGTCAGAGCCCGTGGTGCTCTAAAAATAAATCAAGGTGCACCTTGCACTCTTTTACGAAAGTATTGACTTGCGATTTTTCTTGTGCGCCTCTCTTTGATTTAGGTCTTTTTCACACTTTTTGTGTTTTTCAATTTTTCTTGGCGTACCTTTGTCTTTTGTGCCTTCGTGCTCCATTCCGCTTTTGCCTTGGCCTTGTCTTCTACTTTAGATTTTCTAAATTTTCCACCTTGTTCGTCTAAGGGTGTGTGAGGGTTAACATTATCCCCCTCCTACTTGATCAGTGCCAGTCCCATGGCACTTGCTAGGTGGTGTGTCAGAGAGTGTTGCGGGGGTAGCTGGCTGGCTTTTTGAGTTTGTATACAAGCCGAGTTGGAAGGTGTATTGGAGGGATTTATGGAGCTAGAAGGCCCTTAAGTTGGATATGAGCCCTGGTGTTTGAGGCATTTATGGACTTGTTGGAGGGATTTATGGACTTGGAAGGCCCTTCTACGAGCCTTGGTGTGGAAGGTGTGCTAGAGGGATTTATGCCTTTGAAATTGATGATGGTGTTGGATGGATCCTGGTGGGGAGAGAGTCTAATGGTTAGATCCATCTTTAAAATTGAATATGGTGTTAGATGGATAAGTCTCTAGGCCCTCCGTAGTTGCCTTCTGTTGTGCCGTTCCGAATGAGCTTCTTCATTCACTTTTTGATTGGGAATGCCTCAATGTAACCCTCCTTCATTTCGCCTACATGGTGACATTTTCGCATAAGGTGGGGAGTGCATTGCATGGATGATGGGGTGTCCAGAGCTAGTGGTTAGGGCCTTTGTTTGTATCTAAAAAGAAAATAAGGTGCACTACCTAGGGGTGTGCTCCGTTGTCATGTGGTGCATTGTGCTCATGCTAATGAGACTAGAAGCAAGCCTGGGCATTGTCCCTCACTTGAGGACTTATTCTGTGCATAAGGGAGGTGCGATGCATGTAGCTTAGGGTGACATGTCTAACCATAGGCGAGTGGTACCTTGCTAGGTGTGTCCTGCCATTGATGTGCCCTAAGCATGAACTGGGGGATCAAAATGAGGCTAGGGGGTTAGGGATGGAGCCAACTGATTGAAGCCACCAAATGCACCTAACTTAAGGACCCCTAGGTGCAGTGACTATGGTTGATGTGCAACTTGCGGTGTCTACATGTGATCTTTTTCTTCCTCTTCTTTGTTTCTCTCCCTTTTTAAAAAATTTATAAAGTTACATAGTCGTGATAGAAGTTTAATCTTCATCATCAGAGTGAGGTGGAGAAGGAGACTTAATAGATTTATTAAGGAATCGGTGGCTTTGGAGATACCCCTTGAGGTTTAGGTAGAATTGAAGGGTGGTGGTGGAGAGGAATGGATGATTGCAGTGAGTGAAGCAGCTATCATTCATGCCCTCTAGTAGAGCTAAGCAAAATGAAGGCAATAGAGCATCTTGCATCATTAGTCGAGCCATTGTGCAATTATCTATAGCATTAGGATCAAAATGGAGTACTGGGAGGCCGCGCTCTTGCGGGGTGGGATCTTGCCTAAGGATTGTCCTAAGCAATCTAAGGTAATTACAAGTAGTAATAAAGGCGGGGTCAGGGCATGAAGAGAATTCATTATTGAATTGGATTAGGATATCTTACAAGTTTTCTGATGTGAAGATGAGGGTATCTTCATATGTAGTACAATGAGGATTATAGATTATAGGAAAGTCATAGTGGTCATGGACACTTGAGTCAAAATACACTCCTACCCTCCAAGTGTAGGGCATAAAGGTTGGGTCATTCTGCTCAAAGGGTTGAGTGTTGCAAAGGGCCATCCAAGTGTCTAGGTTGGTGTTGTAGACCCTTTTTCTCCATGTAGGTTGGCATTCATAGCCAAGCATAGACCTTGGAACTTCAAAAACTTTATTTTACCAAAATTCGACATCTTTACTGGCCCATAATGTGGGGTTCTACACTCTCTCCTCCAGCCATTTTTGCTTGAGCTTGTTTTTGATGTTAATTACCTCCTCCACCACCTTGATGGGAAAGATCCTATGCAAGGTGGTGGGGAACTGGAAGTTAAAATCAAAGGGGCTTCTGGACATTTCTTGCCTCTCCCAGATTACAAGGTCAGCATGGAAGCTTGCTAGGACATTGTTCTCACATGGTGGGATAGGTGCTTGGGGTGCCCTCACTCCCTTGGTGTTCCATTTTCTCCTTATCTCCTCCACCATTTGTTTTCTTTTTTCCCTCAATGCCACCTTTCTTTCTACGGAAGTGCCTGCGTATTGCTGCTCTTCAAGCCGTGGGGAAGGAGGTGGTGGGACAAGCTCCTCTTTGCATGGTCCCATTTCCAAGTTCACATCCACCTCTCTTTTCTGGCTTGGCTCTTGCTGCTCTCCTTTGATGAACCCAAATGCATCCACTTCTTGCGAGGTTAGGCCTGCCAATATAGGAGATAATGGCGTTTCTCTTCTAGGCTTAGGTTGACCCTGCTAGGTTGTGGCGGCATCTGCAGTTCTGCTTTCAGTGCTCTACGAGCCATGCCCAATTTTCTTTTCATTGCTTCTATGAACTCCCCCTCCTTTGTTTGGGTGACATCCAATAGGTTATCCAAGAAGGCACGTTGCTAGGTCTGGAAGCTCACTTGCGCATCCTTTGCTTTGCTTTCAGCAATTATTTTTTCTTTTTCTACTTAAGCAAGACAGTGTGCCAAGGCTTTAACTCTTTTTTCGTTTGGATTAGCTCATTCTTCTGTCCTCCTGTTTATATCTTCGAGGCTTTTCCCCTGTCTCTGAGCTAGCACTGTTAGTTTGTGGTCTTGGTCTTCCATCTCTGTTCTTAGCTTTTGCTACTCTTCTTGTGTTGTGGCAGCCTCTTGGGTTAGTTTTTCCACCTCTCTTTCATAC